>NC_091748.1:54239685-54610935 GCF_043380555.1 Nothobranchius furzeri | reverse complement strand
AGTCATCTAAGAGGAAACAATTGTTCTGCAGGCCTACTCCACCCCCCCCCCCCCCCCCCCCCGGCATGTATGATAAACAGGGTGGTGCCAATAGACTGTTCTCAACTTTTTATGGGCTAAAGCAGAGCAAACAAACAAACTGGAGAACTTTACTCAACAGCCTGCAAAACATTCTCACGGAGCTCCGGGCGGACAAGTGTTGCCAAATCTGCTCAGCTGTAATTCAAGTGAATGAAAGCATGCCGACATGAAAGCAAATATATGTGCATGAATTTGCACACTCATGACATGGCCTGTGTTTCATGCAGCACATGTGACTGTAGAATGATGACAAACATTTTCTGCTGTGCTTGTCCTGATCACTGAGGCTGTTCCAGAGCGTCTATGAGATCAGAAGAAAATAAATACCGGTCTAATGATAGCCAGGGTAGGAAGGGGTTTGTTGTTGCTTTAAAAGTGTGGAACACTTATTATTATTCCAATTAATACATTTGCAGTGGTCTCTAGTAGGCATGAATGCCTTGTAAGTCATACTT
Organism: Nothobranchius furzeri; assembly: GCF_043380555.1. NCBI lineage: Eukaryota > Metazoa > Chordata > Actinopteri > Cyprinodontiformes > Nothobranchiidae > Nothobranchius > Nothobranchius furzeri. The sequence goes on along the minus strand of NC_091748.1, from coordinate 54,610,399 downwards.
GGAGGAAACAAAGCTCCGGTGCACCAGTTTCAGGAACTAATAAATTGCCACATCAGTGGAGAGCTTCAGACGGCAGGATTTAGAGACATGTTACCTCTGAGTTAATAACAGCAACACAACTTTGTCACTGACTTGCAACATGGATGTTTTATCTCCACAAATAACTCAAGCCTGGAGGAGTTCTGCTGTGTGGTGGAGTTGCTAATGCTAACAGTTAGCTTCTACTAGCAAAATCATACTCTGCAATTTCCTGGGTGCGAAACAACAACAGCCTTCCCCATCACGGGCCAAGATGGGTGAGTCCATGAACGTTAAGTGACAGTGTGACGCATCTGTGAGGATTTTCAAATTCTAGATTTTCCACCTCACATCAGAAGCTAATGCAGGAGATATGTGCTGCATCAAGAACTCAGAGTGAGCAATTATGATCAGAAATAATCATTAAAATTGTTTTTTGTTTCCACACCTTCAAAAAGAAAATCCTTGATTGTGCATTAATTTTATTGACACTGAGGACAGAACAGCCAAAGCACTGCTACCAAAGCTCCTTTTTCTGAGTTTAACTAACTGATGAATGACTGAGCTCCAGCTGTGTGGTCCCTCTGTGGCCCTCACACGCGGTGTCAAAGCGCTTCCCTTCAGTGTTGGAGATGAGAAGGTTGGGTGCGGCAACACTATGCTTGTGCTCTTGAATTAATTATCTGTGACCAAATCCGTCTCTGTGATCAGAGCAGGCGGGTTGGTTGTATAACGGGACGTCACCCTTCCTCTTCCTCTGTGGTGCCTTGTGCTCTCACGACGTCCATGTAGGAAATGAGGCCCTTTGGTTGGTTTTTGCTATATAAAATAAAAACATTTAGTAAATACCTGCAAATATTTTTACACAGATATTTAATTTAAACATTAAAAATATTTCAAGAGTTTAAACTCTTTTTTTGACCAAATATCAGTTATTTAAACAGATAAAATGGCATTTATCTTTATCAAGTTCAATGCCTGTAACTTTTGTTATTTTGTAGTCTTTTGGTATTTTAGATGACAGACAAGGAAACCCATAAAATCTAAATAGCTATCTTCACATCCATTTAAAGAGACAATGTGTAGTTTTTACCATTGATTTCTGTTGTTCATGTTGATATCCATCAAAATGTTGTTGAAAATGAATGAAATGCCCAGTTGTTGAAAAATATTGGCGGCTTCATAACATCTAACCATAATAATAAGGTCTAAAATACATGGGAGTAGGCCTAAGTCTCCGGACAACGCCATATTAGATGCCATGTTTCCTTCTACAGGAGCCCATGATTTGTAACAAACAGTTACAGAATGTTTGCCATTCATAGATGTTGTTTTACACATTTGCATCTTTGCTCATTGACCGTGACAAAAGGAAGTCTGATGTGTTGGTAATTTACACATTGCGCTCCCAGGGATTTTTGACCCTAATGGCCATCCGTTGGTAAGGGCTTAAAATATCTCTTTTTCTCAATGATTTAGGTATGTACTGACCTCTATTGCCATGGAAAATTCACTCCGTCACTTTAAATCAGTCGCTTTTCCCTCCCTGTTTTAGCAAAGTACTTTATAAATTACATCAAATGCTTGTTTTTTGCCTTTCTGACTCAATGCATTCGGTTTTAGGAATAAATACATAATTTTTGGATAGAAAATTCATATAATATACAAAACAAAATCATGCTGTATAAGATGTTTGAAGGCAAAAATATTTTTGTATCTGTAGAGAGAAAGATATGTTTAAGTTAGGAGTCACTGGTGCCCCTTTCGTCAGCCTGTCTGCTAGTATTTCTAGGAAGATTGAAACCATGACTCTTGGTACTCAGATTCATATGTCCACATATCCTGAAGGAGACACGGCCCCAGAGTGTTTATGTGTGGCAGACGCCCAGGCTAAACAGGAAGGAACACAAGACCGTCACCTGGGATTTAGAACAGAGACCCACATCCACAGGCCCTCTCACTGTGGATCAGGATTGCAATCGGTCCTTGGCCAAACACCTGTAAGTTACCACGGCAGCACAGTGTTGGTGGGGAGCTGCTGCATCCGCATGCTGCTGTGAACAAATCTGCAGGATGGACCTACGTATGTGCTTTTAATCCTCCTGATATTCTGGAGAGAAGTCCAACGCTCTTGCAGGGCCTTGCACAAACTGTTCAGACAGAGAAATAAATCCCGTCAAATCAAGAGCCTGGAGAGGAAAAAGGGGTGTGTTTGAAGTCAGGGAGCTGCAGAGCAGAGCTAAGAGACAGATGAATCATCTTGTTTCAGAAACCTGAACGCACCCTTGTTAAGGCGCAGTCAAATGAGTTTGTGTGTGGCACTGAAAACACTGTTCCAAGATGTGGGTCTGTATGTACACATGAGGCAGTGTAACCCTACACACCTCCCTGATGATGTCAGATTAGCATTAAGCACGGCTTTAGACTTGTGTTTATATGTGTGTGTATTTACTGTGGTGAACAAGATACCTGAGATTGTTGTTTTTTATTTTTTGGTTTGAAAGAGAAATGTAAACAGCGGAAGGTAGAGGCTAAGGGAGAGTGGAGATGTTCCATGTGTGTGTGTGTGTGTGTGTGTGTGTTAATGACATCAGCGGCTGGGCAGGGAGTAGGTGAATGGGCTCTGGTCAGTGTGAATGTCGAGTCTGTTACACAGACGTCTTCCGACTGCACGCCACGTTCACAACAGAGCACTCAGCCACCGGCGGAGGCTGGAGGACTCACCGGCAGCGGTCTGCCAGAAGCTGTCAGCTCTGTGGCAGTTTAAAATGTTTCAGTGCACAAGTCTGGACAGAGAAAAGTAGCAGTCACAGCAAACGTTGGCGTTGGATTACTACATTAAAAGGTTTCCATCACAACTTCTTCGCCACACTGAAAGCAAATGGAGCGTACTTTTCTTCTGGTGTCAAGTTGAACATTTTAAGGTCAATTGAAACTCATGTGATCTGATTTTATTTCCTATTTAAGCCGATCAAGTCAGGCAGAATTCAATTTACCAAGCCAAACAAAGGAAAGGAATACAAAAATACAAATGATTTCATATCATGTGATGATTTAGCCTGTGTTTCCAGAAGCAGTCTAAGTCTGGCTGTGTGCCAGTCTACTCTGAAGGCTGCTGCCAATTCCAGCAGAGAAGCAGAGTGCAGAAATGACCACCTGCTTCCTTTCCATCGGGTTTTATATTCATTTCTATCAGGCACTACTGTGATGAGTGCTCATTTTACAAAGCTATCAATTTTTGGGAGTATAACCTTTGTTTAGATCACAGCACAGGCAGTCAATCTTTTTTTTTTTTAAATCCGTTTTCTAACTGCTGCATTTCTTTTCCAACACCACGAGCTGTCTGCTCAGATAAAGGTTGTGTTATTTGCAGGGTGGCCAACAGGCCAAATGTTGCTGTGAAGCTAAACTGGCTGAGCAGGTATGCTGGAATCAGATGATTTTTTTATGTTCTTTGAATCATTTTTTTATGAAAAGGATCGGTGCTCCAAATGCAGACAGTGAAGTAGTGAAACTTCTCCCTCGTTAAGGCTCATTGGTTCTTGTTCTACTTTATAAAAAATGACAAGAAAGATCTTTGCTTTTTTTCTGTAGCCTCTCTTTGATCCATCTCGCTCTCCTTTTCCTGCAAATCATTCTCCAGGCACAGACAAAGACCGTCGTTCCAACAAATGTAGCCGCTGCCTTTCAGGGCCAAGCGTCAGGCTGTTGAGAGAAGGAGACAACAGCAGAGGAGCAGAGGAGAGGAGGGGATAGGATAGGAGATGGGAGAAGAAGAAAGAAGAGGGGTAGAGCATGCAGTTTCACCCACTCCGGAGGTCCCCATCAGCCCCCTGCTCTCAGTACCCTAACTCCAGAAGGCGGCATTCAGAGACTCACCTAATGAACACTCCTGCCCTCATTCAGCCCCACAATGGAGCCCTCCACAGCCATTGAGCCCGCTCACAATGGAGAACATCGCCCCAATTAAACCCCAGAGACAATGAGCAGGGGTAGGTGAAGGGGTGGAGGTGTGTGTGTAATATGTGCACGTATGAGGGGTCGAGCTGGGGGGTCAGCAGGGTAATGAACAGGCCCAACGTAGCAGATCTCATTGGAGGTCCAGTGAAGTGCCGTTACCTCTGATGTACTATTTGGATCAGTAAGATGCAATTAGGTGGCCATTGCCAGCACATCCCCAACCTTTGTCCTCCCCCAGGCACATCTAGCATGTGTTTGTGAGGGTGTGTTTTCAAGAAAAAATAGGATTGAGAAAAGGAGGGGCAGACCACTTGAGCAGGGAGACTTTACCAGCCGTCATTCCTTCAAAACCAAACCTGATTTTTCAACGCAGTGAAAGCCTTTGAAAAAAAAAAGTAAACACTTACTTATGATGTGTATGAAAATATCTATCTCATATTTAGCCAAGGCATAACTCAAAATGGGGTTTTTATTGATAAATCCAAAATAGTTTAAAGTTGCATTTGCAAATATGGAAAACAAATTAGCTTAAAGCCTTTTTTCATGCCTCTTAACAACATTCTGACAAATGTATTGTGGAGATAAAAAACAAAACAAAATTAATGCTAAAGTGGTTCTCTCGCATTTGTCTAAAAGCCCCCAACACCAACACATTTCAGAACGAAAGCAACTACTGGACCATCCGGTTGTCGGGCTGAACCACCACACTTTCGCACTTCCCTGGGTCTGCCACTCATTACACACTCATGTATTTAGCACCTGAAAACCACTGGTGTGTGAGGTTCTCCGCTAAGTAATATCAGTGAAGGAGAAACAGCTGACTGCTACCACTCCAACTTTAGGTCAAACTACCAGAGTCCCAAAAAGAAAAACACCATTTGAATTCGTGGAGAACAAGAGACATTTGGACCTAGAAAAACTGGTGTTTAGCACTATCTTGTGTCCTCTTGAGATGTGGGTGTCCGGTTCCAGCAGAAGTGTCTCAGTAAAGACACCTGAAGGGAGGGATGAGTGTTCTGTGAGTGTGTTTGCGCTCAAAACATAGCTTGTTCTGTAAACTTGCTAAAGCAGCTTTAAAAGAATATGAAACTGCAAAATTAATACAAGAATGAATGGAATGAGACTATAATCTTTGTTTGTGAAAAAGATAATCACAAAACAAAATAAATTAATTATATTTTCTATAAGAACAAAGAAAACGGAACACAATATGTAAAAAAGAATTCCCAAGCAAATAAATACATGCAAATATATTAATGATCGGCAGTGAAAGTGGATTTTTGTGTTCAGAAAACAAAACAATTTAAAAATGTTTTCAACAACATAAATAAAAAAAAACAGTACACTTCTAACATATCTGCAATGGATTTCATTACTAGCAACACAATGTCTGACAGGTTTTGTGGGTAATCTATTTAATCTCACAGCTGGCTTTTTATAAGTATTATTACAGGTATTATTCATTAGAACAGATGAATTAAAAAAAGACATATGTATTTCTATTGTAACATGACTAACCTCACTGATATGTGTCAGGCGTGCTGGAGTGTGTAGCGGAGGTGAGGATCCACACGCGGGTGAAGAAGGTAGGCAGTCAGACATGAACGGTTAAAGGCTCTAATAATAAACACGCTGACACTGAAACATTGATCCAACATGAGACACAGAACTGAAGGGGTTTAAATACAAGAGGGCTGGGAGCTTGGGTGATTGGAAAACGAGAGGCAGGTGGGAGCAATTAACAGAGACACGTGGCTGAACCAAACGGGGAGACAGGACAGGGTGTGACAGTACCCCCTCAAAGGGCAGATTCCAGATGCCCACAGGAACACGGAGCAGGGTGGGAGGAGGGGGACCTGGAGGGAGGGCCAAGAGGGACCGAGGGACAGATGGAGAGGAGACAGGGACCAGTGCAGTCCGGGGACCTGCGTCTGGGGCAGAGGAGGAGGCGACGACGGGCTCTTGGGGGCCTGCGTCTGTGGCAGAGGAGGAGGTGACAACGGGCTCTTGGGGGCCTGCATCTGTGGCAGAGGAGGAGGCGACGACGGACTCTTGGGGGCCTGCGTCTGCGGCAGAGGAGGAGGCGACAACGGGCTCCTGGGGACATGCGTCTGGCGAGGGCGGGACCGGCGGTGACCGGAGGCAGAGACGCTGGAGGAGATGTTCTTGACTTTTGAACTGGAGGCGGCGGCGTCAACTTCTGGGCCGGAAGTGGCGGCGTCGACCCCTGGACTGGAGGAGATGGCATCGACCTCTGGACTGGAGGAGACGGCGTCGACCACTGGACTGGAGGAGACGGCGTCGACCCCTGGACTGGAGGAGACGGCGTCGACCACTGGACTGGAGACGGTGTCGACCACGGGACTGGAGACGGCGTCGACCACGGGACTGGAGATGGCGTCGACCACGGGACTGGAGGAGACGGCATCGACCACTGGACTGGAGATGGCGTCGACCACTGGACTGGAGATGGCGTCGACCACGGGACTGGATTCAATTCAATTCAATTCAAGTTTATTTATATAGCGCCAAATCACGACAAGAGTCGTCTCAAGGCACTTCACATAATAAACATTCCAATTCAGGTCAGTTCATTAAGCCAATCAGAAATAATGTTTCCTATATAAGGAACTGAGCAAATTGCATCAAGTCACTGACTAGTGTCAGTGACTTTACAGCAATCCTCATACTAAGCAAGCATAAAGCGACAGTGGAGAGGACAACTCCCTTTTAGCAGGAAGAAACCTCCAGAGAATTCTGGCTCAGTATAAGCAGCCATCCTCCACGACTGGAGACAGCGTCGACCACTGGACTGGAGGAGACGGCGTTGACCACTGGACTGGAGGAGACGGCGTTGACCACTGGACAGGAGGAGACGGTGTTGACCACTGGACTGGAGGAGACGGCATTGACCACTGGACTGGAGGAGACGGCGTCGACCACTGGACTGGAGGAGATGGCGTCGACCACGGGACTGGAGACGGCGTCGACCACTGGACTGGAGACGGCGTCGACCACTGGACTGGATACGGCGTCGACAACTAGACTGGAGACGGCGTCGACCACGGGACTGGAGGCAGCGCCGACCTCTGGACTGGAGGGCGCTTCGACTTCTGGACTGGAGGGCGCGTCGACTTCTGGACTGGAGGGAGCGTCGACCTCTGGACTGGAGGGAGCGTTGACCTCTGGACTGGAGGGAGTGTCGACCTCTGGACTGGAGGGAGTGTCGACCTCTGGGCTGGAGGGAGCGTCGACCTCTGGACTGGAGGGAGTGTCGACCTCTGGACTGGAGGGAGCGTCGACCTCTGGACACGAAGGAGCGTCGACCTCTGGACACGAGGGAGCGTCGACCTCTGGACACGAGGGAGCGTCGACCTCTGGACACGAGGGAGCGTCGACCTCTGGACACGAGGGAGCGTCGACATCTGGACACGAGGGAGCGTCGACCTCTGGACACGAGGGAGCGTCGACCTCTGGACACGAAGGAGCGTCGACCTCTGGACACGAGGGAGCGTCGACCTCTGGACACGAGGGAGCGTCGACCTCTGGACACGAGGGAGCGTCGACCTCTGGACACGAGGGAGCGTCGTCCTCTGGACACGAGGGAGCGTCGACATCTGGACACGAGGGAGCGTCGACCTCTGGACACGAGGGAGCGTCGACCTCTAGACACGAGGGAGCGTTGACCTCTGGACACGAGGGAGCGCCAACCTCTGGAGTGGATGAGGCGTCGACCTCTGGAGTGGATGAGGCGTCAACCTCTGGAGTGGATGAGGCATCGACTTCAGGACACGAGGAGGTGTCGACTTCAGAACATGAGGAGGTGTCGACTTCAGAACATGAGGAGGCGTCGACTTCAGAACACGAGGAGGCGTCGACCACAGGACTGGAAGAGGCGTCGACCACAAGACTGGAAGAGGCGTCAACCTCCATCGACTTCTGGTCCGGGGGCGTTGATTTCTGGGCCGGATGCGTCGACTTCTGGACCGTCGACTTCAACTTCTGGTCCAGGGGCGTCGAATTCTGGTCCGGGAGCGTCAGCTTCTGGACCGTCGACTTCTGGACTGTCGACTTCTGGTCCGGAGGCGTCGACTTCTGGTCCGGTGGCGTCGGCTTCTGGACCGTCGGCTTCTGGATTGTCGGCTTCTGGTCCGGGGGCGTCGACTTCTGGATCGTCGGCTTCTGGACCGTTGGCTCCTTGACCGCCGGGTTCTGGTCCGCTGGCCTCTGGACCGCCGGCTTCTGGACCATCGGCTTCTGGAGTGGAGGAGGAGTTGCTGCAGACGGGACCGCTTGGACAGACTGGACCGAATGTGGTGCAACCTCCGGGACCACCGCTGGAAGAGGATGCAGTGCGATCTCAGGGACCACCACGGGAACTGGATGTGGTGCGACCTCCTGGAACACCCTGGAACAGGATGCGGTGCGACCTCTGGGACCACCGCTGGGACAGGAGCTGACTGAACTGGTGGTGCTGGAAACTGGGAAAGCAGGAGTGTCCAGCTGGAGCTCCTGGAGACTGAGGCTCTGATGGAGTTGGGCCAGCTCAGCTCGGAGACCAGCGAGCTCTTCTGGGTGGACTGCAGGCTTGATCCTTTGGTCCTGTGATGAGGGAGCTGCTGACTGGACCAACACCTTCTCCTGATGATGCGGGGAGGATAGGGTGTCCAGCTGGAACTCCTGGAGGCTGACGAGCTCACGGATCCGGCCAAGCTCCGCCTGGAGACCGGCGAGCTCTGTCAGCTGGGCTGTAGGTGTGATTCCCCCGTCTGCAAATGATGGAGGCGCTGATTGGACCGGAGGCAGGACTACTGGTCTGACTGGGGGCGGGTCCAAGCTGGTGCGCCGAGCCGGGGCAGCGGCGAGCTCGCGGCTCCGTCCTGGGACACAGGGTTGCGGTGGAGCCCGGCATCCTTCCCCATGCCGTGGGTCAACTCTGGGGAAGCACACAGCCAGTCTGGTGCCCACGTAGCAGGAGCAGTCTGGCAGCGTCTCCCGGTCCAAACTCTTATCTGGCTCCGGGAGGGTGGAGAGGATCGCCAAGGCTGAAGTTCGGTGACGGTGTCTGCGGCGAGGCAACGCCGGAGGAGGAGAAGCCGGCCGGTGGTCCGAGGAGAGGAATTGGAGCAGGCACTCCAAGGGGAGAATCTCCCCACTGGATCCTTTAGTGGGTTGGATCATTCTGTCAGGCGTGCTGGAGTGTGAAGCGGAGGTGAGGATCCACACGCGGGTGAAGAAGGTAGGCAATCAGACATGAACGGTTAAAGGCTTTAATAATAAACACGCTGATGCTGAAACAATGATCCAACACGAGACACAGAACTGAAGGGGTTTAAATACAAGAGGGCTGGGAGCTTGGGTGATTGGAAAACGAGAGGCAGGTGGGAGCAATCAACAGAGACACATGGCTGAACCAAACGGGGAGACAGGACAGGCTGTGACAATATGCACTCAGAGGGCAAAAATCCTATTTCCATACAACCCTGCAAATAAGTTAAAACAAGTTTGTTTTATGGGATAGGACTGTCTTTGTTAACATTTTAGCTAAATTGGTTGCAAGTTTATCTATGAAATAGTTTTTCAGACTGTCCAGAGACAGCAGTCCAATAAGATGTCAAAGAAGCACATGAAAGAAATAAAAAGATGATTCTGATCAACAAATATGAGGTGAAATTTATACCAGCGATTATGTTTGCTTTCTTGTTCATTTTATTTAAATGTGAGTTTGGGGAAATGCTACAATGTGGAAACAAAGCACCAAACCACACATATAAAAGATCTGAATGTCTCTTGTGCAGAGAGGTCCTTGTTTTCCATAATGCTGTATATTTAATTGTTGACACTGATGCGCCAAGTAGAGCGTCTGCAGAGGCGTGACATTTGACAGAAGCAGAGGCAGAAATGACAGCCAACAAAGGCCACAACAGAGGCAGGAGCCAGGCCTTTGGTGCAGATCCCACTCATGAATATGGCTGCTGTGGAGGCGAAACAGGTAAAGATGTCTATGTGAGACGCATACTTATGATCTGTTTCAATTAGACATGATGCTTTAGAACAAACATTTTATTTTAAAGGTGAACTTCACTGACAAATACATGTTTAACTATTATTTCTGATTATAATCAGTCAGTCTGAGTTTTCCATCCAGGCTGAACAAGAAAACGGTCTCATACACCTATCTCCTCCATCCATCCATCCATCCATCCATCCATCCATCCATCCATCCATCCATTTTCATCCGCTTATCCGGAGTCGGGTCACGGGGGCAGTAGCCTAAGGCGAGAGGCCCAGACTTCCCTCTCCCCAGCCACTTGGGCCAGCTCCTCCGTGGGAATCCCAAGGTGTACCCTGGCCAGGTGAGAGACATAGTCCCTCCACCTGTCCTGGGTCTACCTTTAGGTCTCCTCCCGGTTGGACGTGCCTGGAAAACCTCACCAGGGAGGCATCCAGGAGGCATCCTGACCAGATGCCCGAGCCACCTCAACTGGCTCCTCTCGATGTGGAGGAGCAGTGGGTCTACTCCGAGCCCCTCCCGAATGACAGAGCTTCTCACACTATCTCTAAGGGAGAGCCCAGCCACTCTTCGGAGAAAACTCATTTTGGCTGCTTGTATCCGCAATCTCGTTCTTTCGGTCACTATCGAGAGCTTCACCTTCTGACTCAGCTCTCTCTCACCACAACAGACCGGTACAACGCCCGCATCACTGCAGATGCAGCACCAATCCGCCTATCGATCTCACGCTCCAGTTTTCCCTTTTCCAAGTCAATTCCTTCTATCACCTTTTTTACCGTCATCATGTCAATGCCATGACTGTCAGTTGATGTTTTACCTATACATGTTTTTACAATTTGTATTATTTCTTGTTCCTCTACAGCTGAAAGAAACATGGAATGAGGATTAGGTTTGATTTTTTTTAAGAATGGTGTATGCGATGTTGAAGAGCTAGATATGTTTTCTGCCAATGCCGGCCCTATATTTACAAAGAATTTATTAAAGCTATCAGCCACATCACCATAATCATGTTTTACAATACTGTTTTCAACAAATTATTTCGGAAATTTATCATTACCTAAATTTGGTTGAACTACATCATGAAACATTTTCCACACATATCATGTTTAGTATTATTCAAACTTTTATAATAATACTCCTTTTTCCATATTCTTATTATATTGGTAAGCTTATTCTTATATATTTTATATTTATGCTCAGCTTCTGGAGTTTGTTTTTATTTATAAACAACCTGTACAAATTATTTTTCTTTTTGCAGGCACACTTTATCCCCTTCGTCATCCATGGTTGATTATCCTTATTTTTTTGAGCTACTAAACTTTGTTAAGGGACAGTTCTTATCTTACAATGAAATAATTAATCTTACAAAGGTCTCATGAGCCTTATCAACATCAGTTTGCTGGTACACTTCCTCCCATGTCTGTCTTATCAATTCCTTCTTCAAGGCATTAGTTGTATTAACTGTTCGAATACGTCTGTACCTTATACTATTATCTGGATTATTATTCCTATAATTATCATCATAAATGATAAAAATTGGTAAGTGGCCAGTAATATCATTAACTATGAGACCATTTATTATATTATTCTCTGTGTTTTTGTTAGTACATTATCAATTACTGTTGCACATTGTGAAGTTACTCTAGTTGGTTTAGTAATTGTCGGGAAAAGGCTTAAAATATATGCTGTATTAATAAATTCATCTATTTGCTTCAATTTGTTAGGATTTAGGAGATCAATGTTAAAGTCACCACAAATGAAGATTGTCTTCTGAAGTGTTGAATAGGTTCCTTCAAACCATTTTAAAAAAGCATGCATATCAGACCCAGGTGCCCTGTATACACAACTGACAACAATGTTTTTCATATTAGACTTTGATATTTCTATAGATATACACTCTATATAATTATCAAATGAAAATGACAATTATTTTTACAACTTTGTAATTTAAATTCTTATCAACATATGGTGCAACACCTCCTCCACTCTTATTTTGTCTATTAAATATAATTGGCTTCATAGCCATCCAATCCTAAGCTAAGGTCACAATCATCCTGCCGCCATGTTTCTGATATTGCTATTACGCTAAATGTGCCATTGATATCCTCCAAATATTCTTTAATTCTATTAAAATTAGCATGAATACTCCTACCATTAAAGTGAATTATGGAAAACTTGTCCTCAGGCTTTATAAGCTGGTTAAACCGATCATCTGAGTAATACTTGCTACAACAAGAGATCCTTGAAAGAAAATTATTTTCCGGATCCAAGTCACTTTCCATGTCCATAAAATTGTATTCAGTGTACTGAAAAATCTCAAAATCTGTATCCTGACTATCCAGATGAACATTATCAGAATTAGTAATTATTGAATCAGTTGATTGTGAGTCCACCATAAGATTTATCTCAGTTTGTATGTCATCATATCTCCATTGGTTTAATACTTGTCCAACTCCTCCATATTCCTGATATGCAACACCTTCGCTTGTTCAGGAGTTCCCTTCAGTTTGATATATGTTTTACAGTTTGAAGTCCATCTAAGTTGAATTTTTCCTTCTTTTTTGAGGTACAGTATCTAGCCTTTCTTGCAATATCTGCGTTCTGTTTTGTGAGATGATCGTTCGTGTAGACATTGGTTCCTTTTAGCTTTTTACCTTGTTTGATGAGAGCCATTTTGTGCTTTCTATTGGCAAATCTTGTTATCACAGCTTGTTTTTTACAGTTACAACTTCGAGACAGCAGGTGACATGCTTCAGTGTTGCAAGAGTCCACTTCAACAGCCTTCGTCTTGAGGAAGGTAACTACCTGTTGTTCCACAGATGTATTTTCTTCCTCATCAGGCTGTTGACTATTGGCATTAGCTACTGCTCGGGCGTATGTTTGGGGTTTAATCCATAAACCACTGACAATGACATCATTGTCTGGTGTACTGCTCCAATTCCGCCACTTTTGTCTCTAACAACAACAGACGCTTGTTTTTTTCAGCATTCTGCAGGTGGAGAGTCTTTACTTTCCCCACTAGGTTCAAAATGGTGATCTGCTGCTTTCTGATAGTAGAAATTTCCTCTGTCATGAATTCCAGGGATTTTTTAATGTCATCTCCTTCCTCAGCTGTGATTCCTTTCTTTGGCCCCATGTTGGATCAAGCTGGCATCTGGTGTAGCCCAAAAACCTCTTGCCCACACAGTGTCTGGTAGCTGGACTGTGGCCTGGAGCTTCTGGCTCACCCAGTGGCTGGTTGCTGATATCCTCTTCCTCTTCCACCCTAACCTTAACCTAGTTCACCATGTTTGAGAGGGACATTACAACTAGAAATAAAGTTTTGCATGCACAAGAAGGTTAAGGTTAGGATGAAGTGAGGGGAAGGTTAAACAGCAAGAAGGTGAAGGTCACAATTCGGCGAAATCTCAGTTTTTACCGAGGCAGTCGGAAAAAAATGCTCTGGCACAGCATGTCCTATCCTGACGTGTCGGAAACAAACGCTTGGTCAGCCATTGTAATTTTTCATGTTTCGGGTGTGAGAACGTGTTGGATATTTGTGGAGATCAACTTTGCAAAGCAACGGGAGTCAGTATTAGATTGCTGTTAGCCAATCAGAGGCAAGATGTCCAAATTTCAGAAAATAAGACTCCAAATCTTGTTGTCTGAAGGTCTTCTCTGATCTGGCTCAATTGTAAGGCTGGTTTGTACTTCTCCATCTGTGTCAGTGCGGAGACACGCAGCTCCATTATGCGTCGGCACAAGGGCGTTCCGACGGATTCAGAGGCTGACGGAAACATGCCCACCTTTTAAACTATTCGTCATAAGTAAATAGCTTGTGATTGGTCAGGATCCCAATTCCTTGAAATTCACCAACAGCACCACAATTGCCCGGTCCAAAAAAACAACAACAACAACAACAAAAAAAACTCTGCAGCAAACACGGAACAGATTGAAGAACACATCAGAGAAAACATCAGAATATATGAATGTTCATTAACCCGCAACTGAAGGAGTACAAAGATACGGAGTTAGCATTTTATTCGTGGATGGAAATGACGTGAAATGTGGGTTCGGAGGTGCTGATTGCATGAAGATGTGGAGGAGAATGAGGTACAAATGTGTCTCTGAAATACATTAAAACAATGTAAACACAATAGCACATACATTTTCATGACCTGGATACATGGATGTCATGGTGACAGGATACCACAGAAAAGCGCTACGCCCTCTGTTGTCCTGGTGGGGGATTGCTTCGCAACCCTTTCCAGATGACGGAGAAAATCAAAGGTAAAATGTCTCCATCAATGCGTGTGCGTCTCTCCCTCTTGGAGCAGTATAAATCAGGCTTGAATTCCTGAATCAGGCACACCAGAGCTTTTGACTAACTTACAAATGACTTATTCATTAAATAAATAAGTAAAGTTCATCTGTTGGAGATTTTCAATGCTGAAGCAGTTCCATGTCTCTATCTGCATATTTTGGTCCCTAGTGGCTGAAAAGTCAATCAACAAGTCTGTCAGCTTATTCTGCCAATGGATCGATCCCGTTCACCCATGGGAGTCAGGGCCAGTCAGTGGAATCAATCCAAAGCTCCCTAAATGCAGCGTACTGCTCTGACAGCTGCCTTCAGGGGACACACTTATTGTATGACAACGTCCTCATTGATTTTGTTGAATTAAAGGTGCAGTATGTAAGAATAAAGTGAGATTTTCACAGTGAGAAAATCCCAAAAGAGTCTAATGTTTCAGTTATACTGAAACATATTTCATATTCAGCTGGCTAAGGAGATGGTCAGTTTTTCCCCTATTAAAACAAAGGAAGGAGGGACATAACTACTGTTTACCATCAGTGAGTAGGGGGGTGCCGTGTCTCCTGCGAGCTAATACTGCAGCGCCGATTATTGTACCGGTAATTTGACAACGACCGGCAAAAAGCTCCATAGTTGTTTAAAGTGGTTGTAGTAACCAAATGCACTTTAAAAGACTCTGGTAGCAAAATGACTTTGTTTGTAAGGTTATTACAACAGTCTTGTTCATATATGTTTATTCTAATGTCTGTGTTTATAGAAAGGTTGTCTACAATGCAGATTTTTAACCCCTCTAAGACATCTTTACAAATTAGATTAGTTAAATGATGATGACTCTTTAGCCACCCAGGACCTATAGACATTTAGAGAAGTGCTTTAAGTGCTTAGTTTGTAGTTGTTTGATTCTCCAGTGAAGTATTTCAGCTTATTGCTGGGTTTCTCTGACAGTCCTGTTCCTCAGACAGTGGGCGCAAAGCCTTGTTTTCCTGCAGCCACCCCTTCTCAAGTGATTCAGAAGCAGCAACTTTCATCCTCTAGCTATGTTTTGTTTTTGGAGCTATAGCTTCACTTTGTTAAGGATCTCATCTGCCCCCAATTTACTCTCCCACTGACCTCCCAACCCTGACCTATCAGTGCAATGTTCCTTTCTTTATTGCTGAAAGACGTATTGTTTTCAAATGAAAAAAGACATAAATACTTGCAAATATTCTCCAGTCCCGCTCGAGTGGAACTGAGAGTGTCTGTAAATCAGAGCAGAGGAGTCCCACGGCTGTGTTCGCTGTGCCCGCTTCATTGAGCTTCCACAGAATAAGCTTCCTCCTTCACATTTCCTATTCTCCATAGTCTTCCTTGTTGGTGCTGCTTCAGACCTCCTGGTCTCTTCCTCTCTGGTTCCTGTGGCCTCCCAGGGCTTCCTCCGGCCAGCAAGACGTAGGACTGCTGAGGGACTTTGACGATGGTGGTGGGGTGAAGGTTTAGAGGAGCGGGGAGGGTATCATGTTCTCCCTCTCTCTCCTACAACAGATTTATGGGGGCTCAGTCCTTCTCTAAATATTTGCCTTTCCCCCTGTACTGTGGGAGATTGATGGCCTTTGATGTAGGGGGGTCAATGGAGAGTGGAGGTGTGGAGGCTCAGGGTGTAGGGAAGGAGGACCACAGGGATTTAGGAAAAGGTAAAGATTTGGTTCACCTCCACTGAGAGGGTGATTTTTTTTAAACCTTGCAGCATTGTTACCTCATACGCTCTCCATGTATGGTTTAGGAGTACAAACAAGATCTGCCAGTTACTTTTTCCAACAAGGATTACGTCTGAAAACACTCAGATCGGAGTTGCTAATAATGATCCTAATGAGTCAATTATAAGTTAGGCAAACATCTGCTATAACGCTGACTCTGCATCTTTCTAAATCTTCTTTGTAAACAATTGGTTTCAGATTCCCAAATCTGTGTCCAAATCCAGCAAATGTTGCATCATCTGGAGCTAAATTTGTCTGTTTGCTTTTGAAAAACGACCCTTCTGCTTTCGCTCCTCGAAGAGGCAAACTGATTCCAGGCCACGCAGTGTTTTGTAACTGAGGAGAGCAGCTTTAGTTTCTCTCTTTGCTGTTGTCTGATCAGTCAAAATAAATCACATAGACATGCAGCCAAGAGCAGCGACTGCACTGTGAAAACAAATAACTGCTGTGGTTATTAGAGTTGAAAGGAATTCAAACAAGTGATTTCAGCCCCCGTGGGTGGCACTTCTGGTGACACTAACTTTTCTGCTCTTTGGTTTGTGCTTCTGAT
The DNA here is from genome assembly GCF_043380555.1 of Nothobranchius furzeri. Classification (NCBI taxonomy): domain Eukaryota; kingdom Metazoa; phylum Chordata; class Actinopteri; order Cyprinodontiformes; family Nothobranchiidae; genus Nothobranchius; species Nothobranchius furzeri. Next base: position 54,593,834 of record NC_091748.1, on the reverse strand, counting down.
GATAGAAACATACAGCAAGCATGTGCAGATCGCTTTTCAAACATAGCTCTGAGGTTTTTAACATCATTTATGGATAGTTCAACACAAACTTTCCTGTTTACACTATCACCATTAAATGTTTTATTTCTTCACAAGTTAGGCTGACCTCATAATTCCCCTTATATGGGAAGAACAGCTATCTGGAAATTTGAGCAGTGGGATATATATAATAAGATATTTTTAGATGCAGGTGGATCAAGGTAAAGTGAGAATATTTTAACTTTTCAGTTATCTGTCATCCCAAGTTACTGCTCTCAAGCGCACAAAGGTATTGTTTCTTGTCATCGGCGGCTCTTAAACAAACCCTCAGTTTGCAGACTGAGCTACCATGACTCAGGAAAAACGGAATTTCCAGGAATGATAGAGATAGGAAGATCTGTCATACGGAACAACTAATGACTCACCTAAATTTCATTTAAACCTTTAAAAGCCTGAAAAACTTCAGTGGTGCCCCCAGAAAAGTTTTATAGGAGTGGCCATGGGGCCAGAGAGAACTTTGGGGTGGCACACTAAATTGATCCTTGTGGTAAATCTGGGAAAGTTTAGCCTGTAGTGATGCAACAAATGCTCAGTTATTAATTTATATTAAAAAAAACAACAACATTAATATGACTTATTAAAGAACACTGGTCTTCCCTGTGTGTGGACGGGGGTGGCCAACAAATTTTCTAGGGGTGGCCATGGCCGCCCCAGGCCACCCCTTGAGGACGTCACTGAAAACTACTAACACAACTTTTTATCATCAAAGTTGTTGATGATAAAATAAGAACTATAAAATTAATGTTTCTTGATCTGACCCTAACCCTCGATATGTTATTTTTGTGGTCACTTTTACACTAAACCTTCACAAGTGACTTCCTAACCTGACCCCTCACCTGACCCTAACCCCAACCTTGTCCACACTTAACCATAAAACCAAGTTTTGACTTCTAAATTATGGAGTTCAACTACAAAGCCTTTGAAGCATGTAAGCATGCATCCTGCTCATCTCCTCTGACAGCTCTGTGTCAGAGGTTCTGGGAAACTGACTCTACACCTCAATTACATTTGTTCACACACACATTTTACACTCTCACACACAAATTAGTTCATTAATGAGGCAGAGGAAGACATGCAACAACACACACATTTGGATGAAACCCTGAACACATCATGCACACTTACTTTCTGCTCACCTCTGTTTTCTATTTGCCTCCGCCCTCCTTCTTCCACAGGCATTGCTCCAAAGCAACATTGTGTTAGTGACACAAAAGGGAAAAGGGAGGAACAGAGAGGTCACTGGGATGACTAACGGCAGAATTCACAGGAAACTCCAAGAACATTCCTTCTCAAATTATGTTATTAGCTGCTTCAGGGAGCTGAGAGCCTGAGTAGAGGACAAATCGATGGACAAAAAGAGAGAAAGAGAAAATTAGACATGCATATTATGGTGAGTGGTGGTGGTGGGGGTCCAAAAACAACAGAAAGAGAAAGAAACTTTTAGCACTTTGGCCTCCTGTTATATATTGGAATTTGGTGCCCTGGCATTTACACATTTGTGAGATTTATTGGTGCTTATGTCCCCCCTCTGCTTCTGTCAATGCTGGCCCCTCAGATTCAGGAAAAAGCCTTAAGCCCATGGAGACAGTGGGCCTGAGCTTTTCTCCCTCTGCCCCTGCACCTGTTCCCTTGACGGGGGGAAATGATGGCCTGTAATTATGTGTTAAAGGGGGTCTGCTGGATAGCTGGTGTGATGGTGTCAATCCGCTAATGTCTTGTATTGGACTCCGTATGATCCCATGGGCATGAGAGGGACAGCTCTTTGAGGATTTGTATCAGTGATGAGACACTGGAAAAGGAACTGTGTGTGTGTGTGTGTGTGTGTGTGTGTGTGTGTGTGTGTGTGTGTGTGTGTGTGTGTGTGTGTGTGTGTGTGTGTGTGTGTGTGTGTGTGTGTGGATGTGTGTAATATGGTGATTGTAGTTAATTCTTTTTAATGGTTTGAGTGAGGGCAATACTGTCTAGGGGTACTAGAATGCTAAATCCCATTTACTTTGTTGTTGAATGTAGGCAGTTTGTGGTGTCTACTCTAGCATAACAAAGAGTCTGTGCCATCTTTGACCTGCTTTCCTACGTCAATTATTTATGTTGCAATGGCCACAAACTTAATTTACAACACATCAGAAGCATGACACACCTCTTTACATTTGCTTGTTGCAACCCACTTCCACGTCAGCAGTAGTCAGTTGAAAAAATGAACAAACAAACAAACAAAGATAGATAGATAGATGGACAGATAGATATGTATATATATATATATATATATATATATATATATATATATATATATGTAGTAAATGTGTGTGTGTGTGTGTGTGTGTGTGTGTGTGTGTGTGTGTGTGTGTCGGTGTGTGTCCTGACAGCAGTTAGTTTATGCAGAAACCACAAAAGACTAACATTTATCTCCATAAAATGAGGGGAAGGTTTCGCTCCACCTGTGCCCGATAAAGAGGAAATCACAAAGTGTAGTGGTCAGACGAAATAACCAATGATTTCTACAGTCACTAACTTTGTAAGTCATCTGACTGTGTGTGTGTTTGTGTGTGTGTTTGAGAGAGAGACTAAAGCAACACAGTGAGTCATGAGGAGGCTGCAGGTGATTGGTCAGGAAGTGGTCATGTTATTATCTCTAATTGAGGGGTAATTGTGGCGCTGAGTTTACCGTACTGTATGTGTCACAGTGTATGCATGTGTGTGTGTGTGTGTGTGTGTGTGTGTGTGTGTGTGTGTGTGTGTGTGTCTTTCTATGTGTCTGTATAGGTGTATGCAGAGTGGAAAATTACATCTAGGGTTTGGGCTTGCTATGATTAAAAACAAAACAGAGTAAATAAGGGGCTTTAGTGGGCTGCAGTGATGGTTAGATGTTTCTTTTCCTGATGGCATTTGCTGTTATCAACCTACAGACGGGGGTGAAAACAACCTACACACCTCTCTCATGAGCTGTTAGTGCTTTATTCTATTTCAGATGCAGAAATTGAAATGATAAATAAACTAATAAAATAGGATTTTTGAAGGAGAGAATCTTAAGACAACACTTGTATTCTTATTTCTGGCCTTTAACCTAAAATTAGAGGGTCAATCTAGCCAAACCTCAAAGAAAAAACAACCAAGGACACACACACCCTTCCTCCTCAAACTATGTAGGAAATAAAAATGGGCTATGGTGCTTCAGCTGCAAATCTAAACTGACTTTAGATAGCCATGCTTCCTCCAACCTTAGAACACTGAGCAATGAAATATTACAGAAATTCTTCTGTAAGATTTTCATACACTTAACTTCTTTGCTGTTTTTGTTGACAGTAAAGTGCTCGGGTAGATTATAGTCATTATAATAAAAATTATCAGACATTTTCTAATGCCTCACTTCAGTAATAGGAGTTTTACATAATTTTACTCAACGTTCTTGATTTGAAATTCATGTTCAGACTAGTTTGTCTTGTCTTAGTTTGACACCTGATCGGTCAGGTCTACAAATATGACATAAAAGGTTTGGTGACACAATTACACATAGAACAGAACCCTAGCAATTACTTTTCATCCTCCATGTAAAACTATTAATACATTTGGGTATTTTTAATGTGACAAAATAATTAAATGAAAGGAACAGCACACAATTTTTCATTAATGTCAGGCAGAGACAACATTTTATGATAAATTATGAATTGTTTTATTCTGAAACAGACAAGTTTTCCTAAAATAGGAATCTTATATAATCAATTTACAATTATAATATTTAAAAATTTCTTTAGAGGGATGCTAGGCAGTTTTATTTGCTTTTAGCACCCCTAGAGTCCTTCATTAATTCTCTGAGGTTAAAGCAAAAATTAAATTTATCTCCTCACTGTGCGTTCATTTTTTAACCCTCCTGTTATGTTGCAGGTCAAATTGACCCATTTCAAGTTTCAAAAATCTAAAAAAAAATTGTCTAAAGTGTTTTTTCAATATGAAACATCTTGTGCTTGGTTAATAATAGTAATCAACATAAATTAAAACAATTAATTTCACATGAGTGCAGCGGCCCATGCACACATTACACAGATACCGTTTGGGTCAATTTGACCCGGCAATCAAAGTGAAGGTTAAATAGGTCAGACATTAGTTCATCTGTAATTGTGCGATTGCATGTGTTTATGGCTTCGGATGGCAACCTTTTCTATTCCTATGGGCAGACCTTTCATCAACCCTGTAAAGAATCATTTTAGTACATACTGGCTCAATAAAATTATTTAAACAATATGAAAAAGTAGCAAAATATCCATTGAAATTTCATTATGTTTCTGTTACGGACAAAAACACCCACTGAAGTCCACTTGCATTATGCAGCCATAAATATGCATCGTAATTGCAAAACCATCCATATTGAGTCCCCCCTACATCTTCTCTGCCTTTGCCCCCTCTTCCATTCACCCAGAAAGGGCCGGTGATGGTGTCATTGTGTGACTGGTCATGTGACCTCATAGAGCCGGGGGGGACACATTGATGAGGTGGGGGGAGGCTCTGGGGTAATGGGGTGAGACTGGCTGTTGTCGAGTGATCCAACCCCACTTAGCACCACTCAGCGTTCCATAGCTTTCTTGTTCCATGGTTCAGGGTTGTTTTCCTCAGATGCTCTATGTCAATCCTTTTAACTTTTTCTCACCCAAACAGTTTTGAAATCAAAACACGACATTTCTTTCCTTATATGTAGCACTTGTTCACCATCACTCATGTACCTGTTTAAACCGGATCTCAGTATTGCAACCATTTACGAAGTGTCAACTGCTTTTGTCACTAATAAAAGTAGTGTCCGGTTCCAAAAACACTAATTTATCTTTTGTAAATTCATTATGTGTTTTTCTTTTGAATACTGAAATCAGTCGTAACAGACCACTGCACAAGGGAAAACCATATAATGGACTGGGACAACACAAGGATCATAACCACCGAACAACAAAATGTAAACGATGGATTAAGGAAGCCATAGAAATACAGAGACATGGGCATGAAGCCATGAACAGAGACATGGGGGTTTACACATTAAATCATGCATTGAACTGTGCCACCGGTGAGAAGAGCGCGGGCAGCAGAGGGCGACACCATCCTCTGCTGCCCGTGGATAAATGGAGAAGTGACGAAGCCATTAGCGACTTGCTCTGATGAAGATCGCAGGAGTGATCTAAACTGTCAGCAAAGTAAAAAAAAACTTTCCTGCATTTAAGAAAAGAACCTAAAAATGCATGCTAATATATGATTAATGACTTCTGTAAAAAATGTAGCAAGGACAAGGAAAAATTAAAGCTGCAAGCAGCGTCATTCGGCCCTCGCAACTCCATGCCACTCCAGCCTGGCCGGCAGCCCGGGCCACCCGGGCCCATCCGCGGAACATAAACGTCGACCCCTGTGACCCCAAACACCGAGCACGGTCTCCTCGCCTGCACTTCACCCTGACTCAGCATCTCCTCTGAGCCCACCATTAAATTACACATCTCACCACTAGGGGATACTCTATCTTTACCACACTGGTGGTGTGATGACACAGACCAAGTTTAATGCTATTCTGACCACGTTTTTTGAAGTTGTTGAAGGTTAAATTCATCTGGGGGCGCTGTGACCATCTACAGAAAAATACAATTGAGGTCAGCTGTAGGTGACAAAGTTGGTTTTCTGTTAATTTGCCATTAATCAGACATTATTTGTGTTATCTAGAGCCAGAGAGCTGAAAGGGGGTGGAACCAACACTCACATCAATGTGTTTGGTGCAGTCAGGTGATGACACAAGCCAAGTTTAATGCCATTCTGACTTTGTATTAGGAAGTAATTAACTTTTAATCTTATCCAGGGGGCGCTGTGACCGATTACATAAAAATCCCATTGAGATCCTCTTAGGGAGTCAACGATGGTTTTGTGGTAGTTTGGCATCAATCAGATGCTGCGTGTGCTTTCTAGAGCCAGAGAGCTGAAAGGGGGTGGAGCTAAAGGGATTTGAACCAACAGCCACATCAATGTGTTTGGTGCAGTCACTTGATGACACAAGCCAAATATAATGCCATTCTGACCTTGTCTTTAGAAGTTAATAAAGTTTGAACCTAACCAGGGGCACTTTGACCATTTACAACTAAATCCCATAGAGGTTGTCTTTGGTCATCAAAGATGGTTTTCTGTTAATATGGCATCAACCAAACATTGCATGGCTCATCTAAAGCCAAAAGGCTGTAAGTGGGCAGAGTTAATGTGATTTGAACGAGTGAGCCCATACATGTGTTGCAGTTGTGTGATGACTCCCACCTTGTTTGATACAGTTTGGAGCTTTTTGTAGAAGTTACAATGGTTTTATTGTATCAGGGGGCACTGTCCCAAATGTAGGAAAATATCCCATGTAGCAGTTTGTAGGTTGACAACAATCATTTGCATGTAGTTTGGTGTGAATTGCATCATGCATGTGTTATTCAGGGCCTAATATCTGTCAGGGGCGGAGCTAAAGCAATATCAACCAATGACCACCGGATTGAGTTGGGTGCCTTTGTGTGATGACACATAGCAAGTTTGATGCAGTTGCGACCTCATCTGTAGGAGTTATTACAATTTCAAAGGTATGTAGGGGGCGCTGTGGTGATATTAGACAATGTTCACCAACCACTTGTGCCTCATTGGCTAAAGGGCAGGATTGTTGACTGCCATATTCAATCTCATGCAGATCGGAGGCTGTTTGTGGAAGTTACAGTCAAACGTAAGGTCACGGCGTCGCGCCAGAATTCACCATGGCATCAACACCCCTCCCTTTCTGGAAAGCTATCAGATCTGAAGGGTCATTACAGCATCATGAAGAAAGTGCATGGCCTTCGTGTCATGTTGACTAAATTAGAGGGGACAATTATTGGCATTTCACCATAAAAAATAGACTTCCTGTTGGCTTTGGTGATGATAGCTGTCCACATTGTCATTATCTTGAGATGTGGTCAGTGATCACACAGATAAAGTTTAATGTAGATCTGATCATGCACATGGGAGTTATTACATCAAGGAATGTAATGGCGAATGGCGAAAGTTTGAAACCTGGCAGCACTAGACACCAAGTGACCGCAACTTGTCTACTGCTATTTGCCAAAGATTGCTGGTGATTAGGTGAAAGGAGTCCAATAGGGAGCTGTGTTAATAAAGAGTGGCGTGGCAACAGGTCAAAGTTTGAGGCTTAGCCACACCCACACCTTTCAACTTATTTAAAATCTGACGGTTGAAAATTTCCCCCTATGTCTTAAGAGTATATAGCAGAAGTTTGAAGGTGATCGGTGAAAAGGGGGATGGGGCATCATTCTCCAGACAACGCGTGCAAAAACCACTAAATTGAGTACTTGGACCAAAATGGCCGACCTCCTGTGCGACTTTGCGCTTGGCTCAAAGAGACTTTTTTGTAGGTCCTGAGACACTACGTTAGTGTACCAAATTTTGTAATCCTCAGTCAAAGCATGGCTTGGGGCTAACAGTTTTAATGGTCCTAGGGGGCACTATTTAAGAAAATAGGCCACACCCACTGGATTTTCAATTAGATTTTTTGGGGGGCCGGACTAGGATCACTCACCAGAAGTTTCGTGACGATATCTTTAGAAATGACAAAATGGGAGGAAAACGTATGGCCACGGCAGTACGCCTGACTTCGCCACGCTGCCACAGCCCCGCCCTCTTTTGAAAACTCCCATAAAGTGATGCCAAGAAACCTCCACTTGTCCTGAGTTACCAGCTACAAATTTGTGGTGATTAAGTGAAATGGGGCGATTTGGGACCTATCACAGTAAAACTTGACCTTTTGGTCCTGAGGTGGTGGAGCTTTTGTGATGTCATCATCCGACCATTCAATTTAGTTTGTGGGTGGATGACAAATAACCATAGAAATTTTTGTAACGCTACTCTATTCAAGTATGAAGTTATAGCCGTTTATATTTTTTTGGCGAGTAGTCGAAATTCGAGGCCTGGCCACGCCCCCTCAGCATATACGAAAAGTCAGTTTTATTTTTCTATTTGATCGCCCATTCCTTCTGAGCAATTTTCCACAACTTTTGAGACGATCGTGCGAAAAATGTTTGAGTAAATCAGTCAGAAGCGGACCCTAGAAACGACCAAAACGGGGTCAAAATCTCCATTTCAACCCAAAATGGCCGACTTCCTGTTTGATGTTGACCGTGGTTGCAAAAGGCTTTTCTGTGCGGACTGTTGAGTACTACAAGTGTACAAAATTTCATAACTGTACGACAAACTAAGGTTTATGGAGGGGGGTATTTTTCACATTCTAGGGGGTGTTGTGGAGCTAGTTTTATTGCAATGTTTTTGGGACCTTTAAAATACAAAATTGTACACGACACCTGATATGTGTGCAAAAAATCCCGAGTTTTGGGGTATGTTAAGGTCTCCAAAAAGCCAATTTACTTGACGGAAGAAAATAAACATTAGAAAAACGACTCTGGTAACCGGTAATGGTTGTACCCCATGTGCAGCAGTACCGGGACCAGAGTGAATAGGGTGTGTATGGGGAGCATGAGTGGATGTCCGGCATGCATTTTTGTAAGTCTTAGGTTGCATGTGTATGTGTGAGCATGAGGGAGGGAGTGTGTGACTGTGCCTGTGTATGACTGTATATGTCAGGTGGGGCCTTTGACTCCTCCCTTCTCTTGGGACTTCTTTTGATGCTATACATCTTCGTCTCCCTTCCCCCCGCCACACCTGGTGTGGCGTGTGGTGCCTTGATCTGCCCGAGTGTTCGTGGCTCCCGGGTCAGGGGGTTTAAGATTTTTGGCGTCTGCCTGATCAATCCCGGTGGCTGCCTGGTGGGATCTAGGTCCCTGGGCTCCTCTGGGTCCCCAGTGGGGGTGGTCACCCCTGGGTCCCGGGTTGCTGGGTCCCGGGCTCGGCCAGCTGGGGGGTGGGAGGCTGCGGGCGGGCCTGTGGGCTTGCCGCTGATATCTCCCGGGACTCTGCCGGCTGCTGGTTGTGGCCCCCCGAGGCGATCCTCTGTACCTCTCGAGGGGGGCAGGGGCTTTTCTGGTTGCGGTCTCCTTGGGGTCCCTGTGCTCTGGGGCAGCTCCTGGATCTCTGGGACTTGGAGCTCCCTCCATCTCCTTTGCATATTTAGGGGGCAGATCTGTGGCCCCTCACACTCTCTATTGGACGCTTCTATAGAGAAACCTTACATATACAAGCACGTGTACGCACACAGCTGCTCACAAGGCGCTCTCATAAGTATGGACTTGCGCACGTTCAACACATGTCTTAAGGCTGTGGTTGGCACTAAATGCACTGCGATTTATTCTAGTGTGAGTGGTTAGAGCTGTTGCCTTGTAGCATGAAGGTCCTGGGTTCGCTTCCCAGCCTGGGATCTTTCTGCATGGAGTTTGCATGTTCTCCCTGTGCATGCGTGGGTTCTCTCCGGGTACTCCGGCTTCCCCCGCAGTCCAAAGACATGACTGTTAGGTTAATTGGTATGTCTAAATTGTCCTTAGGTGTGAGTGTGTGTGTGCATGATTGTTTGCCCTGTGTGTCTCTGTGTTGCCCTGCGATGGACTGGCACTCTGTCCAGGGTGTACCTCGCCTGATTGCCCATTGCCCGCTGGAGATAGGCACCAGCCCCCCAGCGACCGTACGGGGCAAAGCGGGTTCAGACAATGGTTGGATGGATGGGTGAATGTTCAGTAAAACAATGATGATTTTACATTTCTTCATCAAGTTGACGCAGTGATAGCTTGCCCCTGTTGTATTGTTGTGTGTCCCTTTTCTGCAGGTCTAGAAGCAGACTCTTGTTCATCATTGATTGTTTATTTTCGTGGAACTCCCCCCCCCCCCACACACACCTTTTGTCTCTTCCTTTCTCTTTCACCTCTGTCTCCGTGTCCGGTCGAGATTACAAAGCATTCAAAGAACAATAACAAGTATCAGACATGACATTAAAAGCAGATGCTTTGATGCTCCACCTGAGAGTAAAATCTGTAAGGCCACCAGCATTCAGACATTAATTCTGTTTGATTCACAGCCAGACAGGATGCAGAAAAAAACAAAACAAAAAATACATAAAAACAATAGGCCTTCGTAGTGCTTACGTTGCTTGGGCCTAAAAAACACAAAGACGTATCCAACAAATGGTGCAGAAGAGTTGAGGCTTTGGCTAAAAGCTCTAATTTTGTACAATTCACTAAAATGGTCACGTGTGTGTTCATCTTGATAATAAAAACCTACCAGAAAGACACATCTGTGCAGTGTTTGCTGTCAAAACGTTCCAGTGGATTCTGGAGCTGAGAACTGGTATTTCAGGGTTAGTAATTTATTTATATGCTGTAATCAAGGTTAGGGTCTTAGAAATTGCTGCCAAAAAGAGATTGATAATGTTAAACTTCACAACTGCACATTTAATGACTAATCTGTAGGTTTAAAATTTGCAGCTTGAACGGATTTAATCTTCTGGCTGCATAACAGCTTTGAAAAATACCATTCAATCTTTATTGACAAACTTCAAACATTTAACTACAAACATCTGCTTCTGTTTACCTGCAGTTTCACTGCATATTTGGACGGATGGTTGAACAGTGGAAAAGCACCTTGCTCTTGTTCCATTAATAAATGTTATCATTGTCACCAGAATACTGAGAGTAAACAAAGATCAAATGTGTAAATGCTTATTATATTGTTATTGTGACATTGGAGTGTTTATTGCAGAGCTAAGATTAAAACTGTATGAGTTGTAAGATGTAGATTTAGTTTTATGTTTCGTCCACGTGTCATGTGTGCATCAATACAGATGTTTTTGACTGTAAAGTGATCAGAAGCATTAGATTGTATGTAGCTATTATTATTGCTTCATGTCTGTGTGGAGCAGCGTGTTTGGAACAGCGGCTTGTTGAGTGATCCAACCTGAAGACCCCTTCTCAATTGGCAATTAAACCTACCAGCTCAGTCCACTTGTGGCTGTCGCCCAGGTTTCTCCAGCTCTCATCGCAGCGTGCACACTTGCAGGAAAAACATTAACATAAGTAAGCCCTCTACTAACAACTCTCTTTGTCTCTAGTTCAATTTTTTCACATCATTTTGCCCGTTTTTCTGCATCTTTCTGCATTTTCCCTCTCTGACTCCCCATGCGTCTCTGTCCATCTCTCCAGGAGGGAGAACATCAGCGTCACAGAGAGGGATGACAACAAAGAACTGACTGCAAATCACACTTCATGATTGCCGGAGCTGGACCCGGTGGATGAGGAGAGGGCTAATGTAATTGTACAGGCCCTTGTTGCTGTTGATATAGGCTCTTCAGAAGGTGAGGTGATTTAACTAAAAGCTATCTGTAGGCCAAGTAATTAGACACACTATTCAGAGGAGCATTAGCACGGGCTCCTGTTGCCGTGTCCCTTGCACCGTGTGTGAAAACAAACACACAACATTTACTCATATCCCTCGCACTAAGGCATATAATAAAGGCACTCTGGGTGTTTTTCAAGCCATTAGCAGGGAGCAGAATGTTCCACGCTGGGAACAAGTGTGGATAAATTTCCACGTGTTTGAGAGGGAACTTTCTGATCAGCTGTATACCTGCTTGCTGTGTTTACCCTCATGTATCATCACCATTGGCTGTTTTAGCCAGCTGACACAGGCATTTCAAGATCGAGTTGAGGTAGTGCAACACACTTGACTTCCCTAAAGCATCCCTCGCTCCCCCATCTCCCTCCATGACACCATGCACTCCCATTAAATCAATTAAACCAATCCAACACTCAGCTCCAGACAGACGAGAGCAGAGCAGTGCAGGCCCTGTGCAGCACACCCCCTCCTCCTGTTCAGCGTGTACTTCAGTGGCATTCTAACCCGAAACCCACAGAAATTGGAATGAACTGTGTTGGATTGTTTTGCTCTACTCACTCCAGAATAATGCCTTCTGTAGAGGCTCGTTTACATTTGAGACCTTGAGATGAATAACAATATGTCCAGGTGGATTTCAGCGTCTCATACTGGAGTTTACAGGATGGATATTGCTCCATCAAGTTTGGACAAAGCTTCTAATTTCAAGTTTTCTGTTCCTTTTATTATTCCAGCAGTAGCTCAGGAGGTATTGTCCAGTAATCGGAAGATTGCAGCTTTGATCCCTGCACCCACCAGAGAATTCTGTTGTTGTGTCCTTGGGCAAGGCACTTAACCCATATTGCCTGCTGGTGGTTGTCGGAGGGACCGGTGGCGCCAGTGTTCAACAGGCCTCGCCTCTGTTAGTGTGCCCCAGGGCAGCTGTGGCTACATCGTAGCTCAGCCCACCAGCATGTGAATGTGTGTGTGATTGGGTGAATGACTGATTGTGCTGTGAAGAGTCTTTGGGGGTTGTAGAACCCTAAGAAAGTGTGGTATATAAAAGGGGTTTCCAATCCTGGGCCAGTATCCAGCATGTTTTGGTTGTTTCTCTGCTCCAGCACACTTGGTTCAGTGGTTAAATCCCCTTTGCAGCAGCTCAAGAAGCTCTGCAGAAGCCTGTTAATCACCTGCTGATTGAAATGAAGTGTGTTGAAGCAGGGAAACAACTAAAACATGCTGGATAGCAGCCCTCCAGGAACAAGACACCCCTGGCATGTAAAATACTTCAGCTTGGATTTTATAGCATGGGACTGACCTGCATAATGAGGATGAAGACAAAAACCAGAGATAAATAAATTGTTTAAATATGCTTTTTATGAAAACATCATTATATTATTATTGTAATTTTGTGACTATAAAAATTCTCCACCTACAACATATCTGATTCCAGATTCATTTACATTTCAGATGAAATCTAAACCGTCATGTTTTAGGCTCTGACATATTTATCTAGCATCCCTTGTGACGAGTTACTTTGATGGACTTTAGATAATCAAGAGTTTTTCCAAAAGAGCTAAAATTAGCCACGTAGCGACTCTGACTACTATTTTTTTCGCCTCTGACCACCAAACCTAAACATTAATTTTGTCATTATGTCAGCCTGTTAAGATGTCAGCCCTGAAGTCTTTCACTAATTTGGCTGTCTCATGTGTCAGGAGACTGTAAAACAGTGACAATCACTTTGTAATTCAAACACCCATAAAACGCAACTGGTAGCTTCGCTGCTGCTTTCGCTTCATACTCCGCAAGGATCCGGTTCACCTCGGAGAGGTTTCTGTTTGAGTAATGCAAGTGGAAAGCACTAAAACTCCCTCTTAAAAATGATTCCCTTTCTCTCTTCATTTTCCACTGCGCACCCCTGCCCCCCATCCTCCCCAGCTCTGCTCCCTCTTTATGGGGACACCGGACTCCCTGACAGTTTGTTTTAAATTTGACCGTGCAGATGTTTCTCCGGGTGACCGACTTTTATAGTTTAGAAAAGATTATATCAGCTTTCCCTAAGATTGTGTTACTGTATTTAAAAATGAACTGGAGAGTTAAAAAAGGGGGGTTTGGGTGTGTGTGTGTGTGTGTGTGTGTGTGTGTGTGTGTGTGTGTGTGTGTGTGGTGGGGGTTGCATGGGAGAAGAGAACGAGAGAGGCTGGGAATGTGAAGGAATCTTCTCGCCATCAGGGAGACGCTGGTGAGTGAGGAGGTCAGAGGAGGATGAGGGAGATAAGAAGCTGTGGATCTGTTCAGTGAAAAGTGAAAAGATAAAAATTGGTATGATATGTTAGAGCTGAAGTGAACAGTTGTCTAAAGGCTGTAAAAGATGTGTAATTTCAAAATTTTCATAGCATCAATGTATTAGATCAGAATACTAAAAAACATGCAAACACCAACTGTCTAAATAGGTTATTAGGTGTGGAAGAGAGGAAGTGTAAAGGGTGAAGATTATGAGAAAGTGTGCAATAAAACCTGCGATCTTTACATTAGACAGACTTTTCCTTCCACATCAGAGTCAAGATTAGTCAATTAGATCATTCATCTGAATTCTGAGAAAATGTTAAACCCATCAGCAGCAACTCCTAATGTTTCCTTACAAAAACACGCATAATGGCGACTTGAAAGGTTAAAGAAATGGAAGGCAGCCACTCAGGCCGACTCGCGCTGCGGCTCCGAGAAACGTTAATGAGTGATGAAGAAAGGGTGATGTGAGGTTTTCTTCACAGATTCCTTCTGTTTGCTTAAGAAGGAGTTCGGGTTACGCTCATTAAATGGTGGGCTTCTGCTTCTCTGAAAAAGTGTAATTCATACATTATCACGCTGCGTGGCTCAGACATGCTTGGCCTACTGGCCCTGTGGGCTCTTTGTGTGCCGGCTGACTGATCCGACGGGCTGGGCAGACTACTGGAAGATCAAAAAGTGTGGCGTAAAACTGACTCAAACAAAACAAAATATATATCCAAGGTATAAGTAACAGGAAACAATTCTTCTTCACTGACAGTTCAGTATGGATGACTGTGATTGATGAAGGCTAAAAATCACAGTCCACCGGAACCAGATTATTGCTGGTGTATTCTAGCAACATCAAAACACCTTATTATGCTAGAAATGTACTTTCTGCATAAAGGAGTAGAATAAAGAAAAAATATTTTTAATGATTATTTTTTGTTATAATTGGTCACTCATTTTTTACGCAGGCTGAACATGAAAATTGTCTCCTACACCTATCGGCTGCATTAGCTTCTGCTAGAAAATAGACGACGGAACTCTAGAATTATAAAAATCCTGAGATTAATGTCACACTGTCACTTAACATTCATGGACTCACCCATTTTGACTCAAGACAGGGAAGGCTACTGTTGGTTTAGTGTCCAGGAAACAGCAGAGACCGACGTGGCTAGTAGAAGCTAACTGTTAGCATTAGCAACTCCACCATACAGCAGAAGTCCTCCAGGCTTGAGTTATTTGTGGAAATACAACATCCATGTCAAAGAACAAACAGATTCAGTGGTAGAGTCGTGTTGCTGTCATCCAAGGACTCTGTTCAGCTCTGCTCTGATGTAGCATTCTGCTAGTTCCTCAAAGTGGTTCATCTGAGCTTTTTTTTCTCTCCCTTCTACAACTTATAATGCATTCTTTCCTACCAGAGGCCACTGCAAATGTATTGGAATAAACAAGTGTCCCATAAGGCTTATGCCCGGTTTACACAGCAGGATAATCACACTGGTTTTTGACTTCTTACGCTCAATTACCGTTACGGCTCTAAAGATAATCTTTGATAATCCTACCTTTTGTGGTGTGTTCTGAGAGTTCTGGTTTGCTCAGAAGGACGTCAGGACAGCTCCAATCATAAATTTTGGCTGAAGCATGTTGGATTGTTGTCTGATTTTTGGGGACGAATGAACGTGCTCCCTGTTGAATCTGATAAGTGGTCAATCAGAAAGAAAGATGACAGAAGCATGCAGCAAGCTCCTTCTCCTCCTCGTCATGAGATTTTCCATCTGAGCGGGAATGTCCGTGAGTGAAAGTGGTTTCTGTGTAGTATTTGTTGAGATGTTGCACACTACATGCTATAGGACCAAAATTAATAAATCTGTGCTTTTTTTTATCACCACATGTGTGGGGTCTCAGGCTTTGAAAATCAGCCAACTATTTAAAAAGCCTACTGTATGAACCAGGCTTCAGGGGTCACAAACCTTCTCCAATGATCCCATCAGGACATATATTATTAATTCTAAACAACAAAATAACTATTTTTGTTCAGTCTTTTCAAGATGCAGAAATTTTAACTGCTGAATAATATTCTGCCTACTACAGTATTTTTTCACACTATTCTATTTATTTTATATACATTAGCATTTAGCTTTAAAAAGGAGCACAAAGGCAAATAAGGATACTGAACATTGGGACTGAAGGGCATTTGAATCAAGTCTAGCCTTGTCTGTCCAGATGTGCTCATGCTTTGGCTCTCAGTGACTAAAAATGGTCCCAGTTTATGATCTCCTGTTGCTCGGTGGCTAAACTGGTTTCACGAATTGCCCAAGCCACTTTGTGTTGTTTTGGATGCCAGTCTTGGATATCGCACCACTGCCAACCCAGCTTGTTTCTTGATGTGGACCCTATGGCATTTTTTAATCACAGTCTTGCACAAGTTTATGTGTCCGTTTACATAAACACAATACAAGCAGAAGACGACTCACCCCAACAGAAAAAGTTTATGGACTAAAAACAATTGAGGCTTTAAGGTATATAATTTGTTTTACGGTGGTTTCACAGTGTGCTGTGAGACTGATGCTGATGCTGACCCTTAACTAGACTGTTCGATTTCCTAAGCACAGCATTAAAAATAATCATTCACTGCAATGTGGATGTAACATTTCAGTAGTTTGTTGTGGGGAAAACAACTTGTTTTCATACTCGATTCATTTTGAAAACTTGTTCCACAACCAAGGCCACAAAGAATCTAAACAAAAAGAAATGTGAAGTTAGCTGCGCCACCACCTCTTCACTTCGCCCTGCTCTTGGCTCTTTCTTGGAGGAAGCAAAGATTGATAGTTTGCTGTAATGTACATGTAGAACCCAACATGATTGTCTTGAAACAGATGAAAGGGCACATCTACCTTGAACTTTGAGTGGCTTCTATCTTTTTATCATCTCCCACTGTGTTCACCCCTCCAGGCTACTCAGAGATGGGGAAGATGGCAGGGGAGACAAAGAGCCTGCACCTCCACCATCTCGCCTTCCCTTTGTAGCACTCTCTCCATCGCTGTTAGTCACACATGATTATGCCCTGTCAACGGCGAACCAAGTGTTGCTATTTGCCTGTAATAGCATCACAATCAGTGTCAATATGTCTTGGGCTCAAACGCTGTTCACACCGTGTCCTTTGACTGTGCACTTTACATATGGTTAGCATACTCAGATTTAGCCTATTTCGACTCAGCGCTGGAGGTCTGCAGTGGCGTTGTACATATACGCTGTTAATAATAATATGAACTTCAAACAATGCTACATCTACTGTAAAGACTACACAAGTGACTATCTGTGCTTGTCCAATCAGTTACGTTTCTTGGGTGAGTGTGCTGTTTCAAATTGTTTTTGCCATCATCAGCACCGAAGAAGAGAATGAGATGAAGGTTTAAAAAAGGAGGGCTGATGGAGAGAAAGCGATAGAGACAAAAAAGTAGAAGCTTCAAAGCAGCAATGAGTCTGTTTTCATCTCCCTCAAGTGTCCCTGCCTCACCTTTAATCGATGGAAATGTATGTAGCACAGGAAGTATAATTGTAAAATGTACTTTGACCACTGAAATCTTTCAAGTGCTCGCTCCAGGAGGAGCTGCAGATGAGGCCGTGCAATAATCACTGCGGGTTCACTTCGTTGATGACGGGGAGGGAATTAATTTACCCCGGAGAAAAACAAATTAAGGCTCTACTCAGCCCAGCACTCTGTCACACAATAGCATATATAAATATTTAAGCTTGGACGATCCAGGTTAGCAAAGGTTTAGTACATCTCCATTTACACAAGGGCCTGCTCTCCAAGCTGTGGCCTCGGTTCCCCTCGAAGCTCTCCTTTCGGTGAGTGCCTGCTGCCCTCTCCTTCACCTCCCTGTCTTACTTCCTTTCACCTTCCTCACCACCTCTCCATCTCCAGCCATCATCCTTCTTGCTTTCGCTCTCCTGCATGAGTTCTGAATCCACACCTCTCCTCCATCTCCTGTGCAAAATTCTAAATATTCATTTGTACGACTGAACTTGCTAGACTCCAGTGTCTAAATTAGCGTTGACACAGATGTAACACTTGCTGACAGACAGCGTAGAATGTACCATGAAAAACAGGATTCAGCTGACACGATCGAAAATGCCAAAGTGATTTATGAACTCGTGTGTAAATCAAAGTCGGGGCTGCTTTGTATTATAGGAACAACTTTCTTTCCCTTTTTAAACTGGATCTCTGATCCTGTTGAATGTTTTGGATTGCAATAAATTTGCCCAGGCAAAAAATGTGGGGTTTGTTATTTTAGCATCTTGTTTCACTCGCTTTCCAGCTGAACAATAAAAAATAAGAGTGTGTCATACTATATTATAGGAAATGAAATAATACTGTAAAACAGCCTTCCACTAAGTTGGTTTTTAGTCTGCGTTTTCTCCCTCTAAAGGAATATGTCTCAGTTACAGGCTTCTGAATGTGAGTCTTAGCCCACAGCTGGATCAAAACAGAGTTGGGCAAATTAATGGTAACTGCTGTTTATCTTAAAATAAAATTGTAACGTCCAGCAAAATTTAAATCTGTTTATGTCAGAAGTTGGATTATTCATAGAGTTTAAAATTGGCTTAGGTCTTTTTCATTTTTGTCTGCTAACACAGCAGCCATAAACACTCACTTAATCAATGCATTTGAGGGGTCTCTGTAGGAATGAATGCCTTGCAGACCGTACTCAGGGCAAGAAAAACCAAGAAACAGCTGGATCAGCAGGAACAAGTCTGCCACATCAGAGGAGAGCTTAAAACTGCAGGTTTTGGAGTCTTATTTCATGACGTTTGGACATCTTGCCTCTGATTGGATGACAGCAACATGACTACCACTGACTCCATCTGCTCTGTGATGTTGATGTTTTATCTCCACAAATAACACGAGCCTGGAGATGCTTCTGTTGTGTGATGGAGTGGCTAATGCTAATGGTTAGGTTCTGCTAGCTGACACATTGTGGACACTAAACCAACAACAGCCCTCCCTGTCGTGGGTCTAGAAGGGTGAGCCCATGAATGTTAATTGACAGTGTGACGTAGATCTGTCAGGATTTATTTTCCTATCTATTTTCTATCAGAAACTAATGCAGAAGATAGCTGTAGTAGACTATTTTCATGTATAGCCTGCATGAAAAACTCAGAGTGACTGATTATAATCAGGAATAATCTTTAAAAAACTTTTCAGTGGACCACACCTTTAAGTGGCTAGGAACAATAGTTCATCCGTTTTTTTACGTTTATGGAGGCTTTTAAAAAATATATTATTATTTTTAAAAACAAAAGTTTTTCAGAGGAAAGTTTTTGTTTTGTTTGTTTGTTACCTCATCAGAGATGAAAATAAAAATAATTGCTCCTAAACCCAGACGATGAACATGTGTTGTGTCGGTGACAGAAACATAAGGTCACAGGGTATAACACTGGCACATGTCTCCAGCTCTAACAAAATAAACATCAAACGTATAAAGTGATAAACTCTTACAACACTTCTCAAGGTAGGAATGTTCCTTTGTTTGGAAATGCCCCATTTTTGCTTGGCATTTGTTAATGATAAAAAAGTAAAAACAAACAAAACTTCACATTTAGTCTTCTTGTCTTCTTTGTTGTGACAGTGTGACACATAACAGATCAGTTAGCAAACCCCTTCTAAACTAATCTTCAGGCAATTTTTACCCACAACTCGTTACAAAACACAATTTGTGCCATTTTTTGTGAAAATACTGACATTTAACTTCAAAATTACTCCTAAAGATCTGTTATTGGAAAACAGTTCCAGGTAATCAATGTGTCAGTCAGGTACCGTTTATTGTTATGTTACATTCACTTGTTTCCTGTTTCGTGAAAAAAAAAATCCTTCATTTTTTTTTGCTCATATTCATCTACTACACACTTTGGCCTATTTGTTCTCATTTCTTAAACACACTTTTCTCATGTAAACGGACAAAATGAGTGAAAACAATCAAAGCCTATGAAAAATGTTAAAACAGCTTCAGATAGAAGGGTTGATGATGCACACACACACACACACACACACACACACACACACACACACACACACACACACACACACACACACACACACACACACACACACACACACACAGCTCTCATGAAATCAAAAAGGTATGCAGCAGTCAATTTATCTTTTTTGGTTAAAGAAAGTGTTCCTTTTGCTATGAAAACATCTGCTCTTTTTATTTGTTTGTTGTTGGAACACCAACAGTAATTTAAATTTTTAAATCGAATCGAATCCCATCTAATTTATTCTAATCTAATCTAATCTAATCTAATCTAATCTAATCTAATCTAATCTAATATAATATAATATAATATAATATAATATAACATAATATAACATAACATAATATAATATAATATAATATAATATAAAAATATTTACTCTGTATCACATCTAAATGACTCACATGAACACCTTTAATCCAACTCCTGCTTGAGTCCTGTTGGCGACGCTGAACATGGTTTTATGAGTAAAATTGGGCAATTAGAGCCGCAGCAAGACAGTAATAACTGAGTGTGGAGTGAGCCGCGCGAGAGCGTGCTGACACCTACAGTGAGAAGCAGCACGCTCCCCTGCTCCGTGCCCCGCCTCCCGATGATTAGGCTCTGATGAGAGGGATTTAATGGATTTATAGCGGCGGAGGATTCCTGTGGCTCTGCGTGCTTTGCCAGTAAGTAACATCTGCAATGAACTGGTGAGCCGCCCTCACCGTAAACACGGAGCGAAGAAAACACGTATGTGAGCTGCGTTCCCACGGATGTGATTACAACAGGTAGTTCAACCAGTACAGATGCTGCACTGGTATCAAATAAAAGTTTGCCAAATCTGGAAATGTTTACATTGTTAGATTAATTAAATATATTTGTAGCATTTAATAAACAAATAAGAACATGATAAGGTATCAAACAGAAGAGCCAAAGGGAAGACTTGACAATTTTAATGTTATTTTCCTCCATGACGCTGGATTTACTTTTCTGCTTTCTATTTGATCATTGTAGTTTGACCGTATGTTATTAAGAAATGAAACAAAGTTTATTTTGTGACATGACTACCCAGAAGAGTTACACAAACATGTGAAATTATTAGAAGGTAGCTGGACAATTCAACAAATTACAAATGTGTGTGTGTGTGTGTGTGTGTGTGTGTGTGTGTATACATATATCAGAGGCCTTGGGGCTTGAGGGTTCTGCAGTAGCTGTTCCTAGAACTGCACTTTTCTGCTGTAGCCACTCCTCCAGGCTGGGGGTTACTGCCCCAAGTACCCCGCTGACCATGGGCACCACTGATGTCTTCACTCTCCAGGCTTTCACAAGTTCTTCTTTGAGGTCCTGGTCCTTCTTTAGTTTCTCGTGTTCCTTTTTCCTGATGTGACCATCACTTGGTACTGCAACATCAACCAACAACAGTTGTCCTCTGTTGTTTGTCCACCCCCACAATGTCCGGTTTGTTCGCCATCACCATTTTGACAACCTGGATATGGATGTCCCACAGGATCTTGGCTCGCTTGTTCTCTACCACCTTAGGGGGCATTTCCCACTTTGACCTTGGGCTATACTCTCCACAGAATGCCAGCCACTTGGTTTGTGGTGTTCCATGACATTTTTTTACATGAAATGTACTGAAAGAGTTGCAGTCTTGCAGACTGACGATGTTAAAAGACAAATACTTTGTCCTTAGTTGCTCCTGTTAGCTTAGTAGACTGGCAGCCTTCCTTTAAAGTCTGGCCATGACCCATTGGAACGACCCAGTTGTGCGGTGGAATCTATGACTGTCTTCCAAACTGTCTCTGCAAATAACTGGACAGGACCAATCAGAGCAACAAACAACAACATATTCATATATCAATCAATGAGGCTGTCCCTCAAACACTGTCAAAGAAGAAAAAGAAGAGGAAGAAGCTAATTCATAATTTTTGAAAAAAATAATGACAACTCATTCACTGCAATTATTGACTAAAGTC
The DNA here is from genome assembly GCF_043380555.1 of Nothobranchius furzeri. Taxonomy (NCBI): domain Eukaryota; kingdom Metazoa; phylum Chordata; class Actinopteri; order Cyprinodontiformes; family Nothobranchiidae; genus Nothobranchius; species Nothobranchius furzeri. The sequence goes on along the minus strand of NC_091748.1, from coordinate 54,572,199 downwards.
GCCAATTGCATTTTTTGACAGGGCAGGCATGGAAATGATCTTGCGCACCTTGAGAGTAAACATCACGCCTCTAAAGTTGATTCCCCCCCCCCCCCCCCCCCCCCCCCGTGTGTGTCAAACGTTACATGATCATGAAGCAGCCAACACAATCAGTCATTCACCCATTCACACACGCATTCACACCCTGGTGGGGATGAGCTATGATGGTTCGCTGGAGTTTTTGACAGTTAAAATTGCATCCACATTTTAAGTTAAACACATCTCTTTTAACAACGGTAGTTTCTGCATCTTGCTTTAGCCGTCTCCCCCCTCCCCCTGTGCAGCGGCTGCAAACTCACTGATGCACCTGCAGCCTCTCAGAGTTGCTGCTGCTCTAAACATTAAAATAATTATTTCGTTTTCCGTTCCTCACTTCTGATTACCTTCAATGGTGTCTGTTTGTTGCAACCAGCAGGTACAAAAACTAACTTGTTTTTATTTGACTATTTTTCTGTCCTGTCTCTGTTTATTATCTTCCTGCATCTCCTCTCAGTCCTAAAGAAAAACTACTACCTGGGTTCATGTATATTCACCTCATGAGTTACCTTTGAACTGCAGTGTTGGGTATTTTTATATCCTGAAATGAACCACACAGGAGAGAAGTCAGTAGGTTTTATACGCTGTGAGAGGCAGCGGAGAGCAACCAGCCAAAAGCCTGCAGAGGCCCATGTCCGATCAACTCTGGCCTCCCCTCTGCACCACAGATGGTTTTATTGAAACACAGGGAAACAAAGACAAAACAATCCATCATTGTCCACACTTAACCATTAACACTGTTGCTTCTATCTAAGGTGGGACATTCTAAAAAGGAAGTCTCAAGTTACAACTGACAGGCCATTTCACCAACCCCCACAGCATACCAGACAAACATCAGGGCTTGTCAGCCACATTCCAGAGTAAGAGGAAAGGAGAAAGCCATGTAGCTTACTTCACAATCATAAGATTAACATATGATTACTTAAAAAGGAACATTTAAGACAGTAATACATTAAAATCTCCAACATCCAGTTCTGAAAGATCTACCGACCACAAAAACAGCAGAGTGCGCGCTGCGCACCGGGCGCACAGGTGAGATGCGTCACCGGAGGACAAAACAGGTGATGCGCCCCGCTCCACAGCAGCGAAACGCATCACGCACACATAAAAGACAGAAAACATAAAAGGAAATGAGCCAACATGAACGATCGCGTGTTAAATTTGTTTTTGAGGTGGCAACACCTATTGATAATGTTACTGTGGCCGTGCTCAGGACGCAGATGTCTGGAGCGCGTCAACGATCAGAGCTTTGCATGCGCAAGCAGGTTAAGGTTAGGATGGGGGTCAGGTTAAATTGCAAGCGGGTAAAGGTCACAATTCGGTCAAATGTCCATTTTACGGCGGGTGTCAGATAACGACGGTACAGAGCGTCGCCTCCCAATGCGCAGAGGCTCGTCACCCGCTGTCTTTTCCGAGGACTGCATCTTGTCAGTCATCATGTGACAGCGACTAGTTGAAAGGCATAAAAAGCCATTACAGAGCAGTGAAGTCGACTAGTCGACTAGTCATCTACTTGATACAACCCCTAGAGCACAATATATGGTAACTCTTCAAAAAACAGGAAATATGCTCAGAAACGCTGGCAGTCAGGGATTTTCTGAAACGACTGGCAGTGATGGAGTTAAGTACTTCTATCTGCACATGTCTCAAAGAAAAGCCTAATCATCCAAAGTTGATGCCAGAGCCATTCCTGAGCCGACACCATCATTGTAGATTTTTGATGTCGTCGAACTAGTCCTTAGCCCTCCCAACAAACATGGAGCACTGTGACTGGCCAGACACAAAACTGTTTGGGCCAATGGTAGACCTGCTGAGGCTTCATTGTAGGGTGGCTAGACCGACCTGCAGAGCAGGTTTAGATCTACGTTCCTGGACTTAATTTTGACAACTGCGTTGCCTTTTGCATGATTGTGCAGGTCATGGTGCTTTAGAAGCCAACCAATCAGGTTTTGTGTCAAATACATGTCCTGGACAGGTCATAATATAAGAATTTGTTAGCGTTGATGGCTTGGCTTGACACAGTACAAATGTGCGCACATCTCACTAAGTCATATTAAGAATCTGATGAGAAATTGTTTGGGAAGGTTTGACAAAAAGAGACCCTACTTAAGCATGAGAACATACAAACTCCCAGCCAAGCTGTGACTCTTTCCTAAGGGCAGCAGTACTAAACATATGCATGGTATTACGACTTACAAAATTCTAAAGAAAAATGCACAAATTCCTATAAAAAAGGGTTTCACCCACCAAAGAGTTAAGGAGCGCAGCCATAGCTGCAGCTCACCCCTCCCCATGGGGATGGGTCAAAGTGAAGATTTCACCAGTGTATGATGATGATTATGGGTCTTTAACTTTAAAAGGGCTAAAAAGTAGAAACAATCATTAGGAAACAATGCATTTGTATGATTTGTTTTTGTTGTAGACACACATATTAATGTTCACAAACAACTTGTTTATATTCCCTACAAAACCTTTTCCTGCTCGATTTTCACTTTTGAATAAAGAGGTATAATTCATCGTTTCAGTTCCCTGTAATTCCTCTTTGATCCAACCAAGAAGGATTAGCCTCTAACCAGCTGTCACGAAGTCACAGTGTCCTCTATGTATGTAATCAATAGGCCTAAAGTCCGCTAATTTATTGTTATTATGTCCATTGATCACGTTTCCTCTGAGACAAGAAAGCACTCAATCGGGTTTTAACTGACTTGTCGATTAGCATTTTATGACATGAATACAATGTAGTGAGAAAAAAAGAATCACAATCAGATCTAATGTTCTTAGAGGCAATGCCTCCTTCATCTTTCTTTCTAGTATAAGCAAAAATCATTTAAACGTGATTTTAGATTCATTCATGATTCATAACAAACACCTCTGCATTCACATCACATCTAATCCAAATATCCTGTCCTCCAGAGCTCATCTGACTTGTATAAATCACATCAAAAATACAAACCGTGGTCACAAAAACCATCGAGTTAACAAGCTAAATTCTCCTTTTCCTCCCAGCTCGCCACTCGCAGGAGAAGAGTTCCAGAACAAAAGAAACATTTAGTGTCTCCTTGTTTATTCCTGTGCTCACTCTGTATTTACTCACTTCTGTCACTCATCTTTTTTTCTCTCTTTTCTTCCTCTCTCCACCTCCGTCTCCCCTGCAGCTCTCTCTCTCACACAAACACAGCCGCGGTGATGGTGCTGCAGCGGCGGAGGGAGAAACGTCTTGGTGACCATCTGAAACCAATTATGGCGGCTCTGCAGCCACCCAGAAACTCAGTGACGGATGGGGAATCTTTGTATTTATAGCTGGGGTAATTGGCAACATTCAGATGTGCACGCGTGCACACACACACACACACACACACACACACACACACACACACACACACACACACACACACACACACGTGCAAAACACAAGGAAACACAAAGGAAAAGACACTTTTGAAACGTACACACAGTTAGGGTAGTTACACATTGTGTTTACACTCAGGAACAGACATCACACACAGGCCTCACAGGCAGCAGAAGTGGTGGTGCGCGGTCCCTCGGTGCATGCATGCATGCAGCCGGAGTGACGTACCCTGTTTATGAATCAAAGACCTTTGTCATGAGAAGACAAATAAGGCTCAAGGATGGTCAGAGAGGCATGTTTGTGTTCTCCACGCTCTAATCAGAGCTGATGTTTACAGCCTGTCCTGCAGACAGGACAGAGGTTGTACATCTCAGCTATCTGTCTCGACCTGTCAGCGCGTCAAACCTGCATGCGAAAACATATACAAAACACATCTGCCTCTTGTTAGGTGCCATAAATGGCTGCCATGTGGTCTGCTGATAAATGGGCCGGTCTATTTATTGGCGCACAACAAATTGGCTACAAACACTGACAAGGATTTGAAGAACTATAAATATTTCTACGCGATGAGACCTTTAAACGTTCTGCAGGTATTTTACAAGTGTCCCCACTTCTTCCCTTTTTTATGTAGTGGGAGGTATTTCTTTTGACTGCTTTCTTCTTTCACACACCGCCTTGTTAAATAGGCAGAGCAGGGCGGTGGGGGACAATGGCATTCTCACACTGAGCAGGTCTGAGGGTAAGTAGGAGGCTTGCTAAAGCTGAGCAGAGCCACCACTTGAGAACGATAAAGAGCCCCGTTACCAAAACTCTCAATCCAGAAATTCCTGAATGAATCGGCAACAGACAAGCCCTAAACCCCGTGTAATTACATATTTGGAGTTTATCAGGGTTTATGTGAAAATGCACGAGTTTCCCTTCCCTGGTGGTCCTTAAACACATCCATATGTTCAGCATGTTTCCATTTCTACTCCTCCCTCCACTGTCTCCCTTTCTCTTCTCTCTCTCTCTCCCTCACTCCTTTATCTTCCTCCTCCTGTTTTCCCTAAGTGAAGAATGGCTGCACATTACAGATGGATGATATGACCCATCGGAGTGGTGTTTTCTTATTGTTAAGTTGTTGTTGACTCTTTAGACTCACAGAGTGACAGATCCAGTTTGGTGTTTTGGGGCGTGCTGAGGCCGTCACCATTGAGCCGGAGCGCTGGGTGGAAATGTGTGCAAATAGAGGAAGCTGCAGCGTGTCCACATCGCACAGGCTGGAACACACACACACACACACACACACACACACACACACACACACACACACACACACACACACACACACACACAGAAACGTGTGGAGACCTTCTATCGTGTGTGGGCCACTTTTTTCTTCTCTTTTCCTCTTGTCTGAATCTCTCGCTCACTCCTCTCTCAGCTTCTCCCTGCTTGAGAAAACCGATCTGTTTTAAAACACATGCTAAATATTACCATATTTACATTTTCCTTTTTCAAAAAGGCAGCAAAGTGGGAGTGTGTGGTGTAGATTCTTTAGTTTTTTTTTTGTCTTACTTTCTTCCTTTTTTCTTTCATTTTTTTGTCCAGTGGAAAGGTCTCAGTCTGGGGTTAGGCTGTTTGAAACTTTAAACCTTTTTCATGCTTATTTGTTTTATGATTCTGCAGGGCACAGTGTTTACACAGAGAGTGCAACATCTGGATTAGATAATTTGTTGAGAATTAACTGAGCACGGATGCTTATGGACCTCATCTGATTACATCTATTTGATGTTTGATGCCATACTTTTTTTCCCCCTGTGTTCATCCTGTAGCCTTTAGCCAGCAGATAATGAACTTTCCTTTGCTTTATATATGTTTTTAAAAAATGTGTGTATTTTAGACAAACAGACAAAACTTTGTCTAATGTCCATGCAGCAGCCATGGCATTTTAAACCCGTACAAAGTCCCCTAAATTATTTCATTAGTACAAATATTTGTAGTTGATGCTTGGTCTTCTTTTGCAGTTTATTTTATTAATTTATTATTAAATAAAATAAAAGTAAAAAAAATACAGTAAATCAGCATCAAAATTTTCTTTTTGCAAAACACACTTTTACAAAAATTAAAGTTATGGTGTGTATTTTCCCTGCCAATAGGGATGTTCAAGTAAGATGTTACCAACAGGTGGCCATTAGGGTCAAAAATCAATGGGAGCACAAACTCCAGCAAAATAAAAAGCACATCAGACTCCCTTTTATCACAGGCAACAAGTGAAGAGGTAAATGTGTAAAACAACGTTTATGAATGGCGAAAGTTTTGTAACCGTTTGTTGCAAATCAGTAAATGCATTTTGTCCTCACGGGCTCCAGTAGAAGGAAACATGATGCCTAATATGGCATCGTCATGAACGTAGTTTTGACTTGTGAGTGTGTGTGTGTGAGGGGGCATAACTGGCATGAGGACCGGGGGTTGCCTTTACATTAAATATACAAAATGGTGTATAAAACTACAGCCTAGATGCTCTTTTATGCAATGTCAGGAATGCAGAACTGCGAAGTACACAGGCAGCAGTAAAACAAAAACTAATACTTTCAATTGAACTTTGTTTTTCAGCTTGTTAGTTATTTTTATTCCTACTCATTGCCACCATTTTACACTTATTTTTTGAATATCTGACAAATAGAGCTTTTTTACATCAGATTCTAGCTGCACTCTTGGTCCTAGTGCTCAACCAGTGTATTTAATAAAGTGTGATATGGTTTTTGATGGTAATAAAGTGCAGGGGACAAAAATTTATTATGTAAAAAGTGGGGGCGGGACATGTCCCCCCCCAAAAGAATTGTGCCCTCGTCGTCGTCGTCGCCCAGAAACTTAGATTGTTTCTCAATCCCAAGACGCCTGGCCTAGCAAGGCGATGTCTTCACATCACACTTTTGAAAGTGTGTATATATTGGTTAAATGAAATATGTTAGCGAGCTATGTTTATGTTTATGTTTATTTATTTGGCAGACGCTTTTATCCAAAGCAACTTACAATTAATAACCTATAGGGCATGTTGTGATCTGTGGGGGAAACCGGAGTACCCGGGGGAAACCCACACATGCATGGGGAGAACACGCGACTCCACGCAGAAAGGCCGCAGCCGAGTATTGAACCTGCAACCTTCATGCTGCGAGGCAACAGTTACTACCTGTTAGCCACTGGAGATGCAACTACTAACCAACTAACCAACCATAGACAACTGCTACAATTAGCTGACTTACATTTAAACAGGAAATTTGCCCCTGAAGTAGCTGCCGGCTCCTATTCTACCATCCATTTGAAAATACCGTGCTGCATTCTGGGAAATGCTTGACCAAGGTCAGGCTAAGACACCTCCCATGTATCCTTGGTCAGCTAGCTAAACGGCTAACAAACAAGGAACAGATGCCTCGGTAGAACATGAACGTTAGAACATGCCTCGGCGATTCCTGATGACGTATCTCCTAGGCAACAAGGACAGGTTCCTTGACATTGCGAAACACCTTTAGACCCGCTCCCGTGTATTTTAGACCTGATTTTTATGGTTATGTGTTACAAAGCTGCCAACATTTTTAAACTACTGGGCATCATTTCATTCATTTTCAACAACGTTTTGATGGACATTTCCAGAGATTAACTGTAAAAACTACATATTGTCTCTTTAAAGACATTTGAGTCTATGTAATAAACAGAAATATATGATAATTCTTCTTCCACATTAACTCTGAGCCCTGGCTTTTAAAAACACCAACATATCTAGCAGGTGAGGGAACATTCCTCTACTTGATTTAAAACACATCAGTCATATGTAAAAACTACAAAAATAGCAGCAGGTAAGTTCACCTGTTCTCATCCAAAATGGGAGGATTCAGATAAATAAGAATGAGGATAAGACAGGAGGTCATGATGGAGAGGTTAGGGTAGCAAGAAGAAGAGGAGGAGTAAATGTATCAAACAGCTTTTGTGTTACTATTACATCATAAATCACAGAAGGTCACGTTAGAATATGGTAAATAATAATTTTTTATTACGTTTGGATCTTTTTTAGTTCCTTTTCTCTAATAGTTGTCATATGGCAACATTCACACTCAAACTTAAAAGTTTCTTTTTTTTACATTTTTTTTTTCAAGGCAATCATTGCATTTTATCAGACTTTAACATCACTGAAGTATGATAAATGTCCCAATTCACATCCGGGAGTCGGGAAGTGGCAAGATCAGACGTAACGAGGAGTGTCCATATTCACAGCGTGTTCTGTCTTCTTCTTCAGGGTGTGGCTTTTTCGAGCTACGACCAGATTCTCAAAAAAAAAAAGTCGCCAAAGCTCTCAAAGCCATTCAAGTTTCAGGATGAGAAGAGATTTGTTGGATAATAAAAAGTTACATGGATATAAATAGTCAAAATGTCATGCATCCTTTTCAAACAGCTGATAAAATGGTTTTCCTTTTCACATGCCCCATGTGTGCTGCACATTGCATGTTAGCTACGATGTTGCCAAATATGCAGCAAAAAGGAGCATCAAATAGTCAAACTTAATTTGTGAATGAAGGAAGATTCCAAACATTTAAAGATGCAAGAAATTGCATTTTTCATTTGCTTTTTATTGAACCAAAACCTGTCACCCCCTCAGGCATAACCGTGCTTTATCTCTATCCTGCAACCCATTACAGCGCAGCCTGCAGTCCCCAGGGTGATCTGCCCCCGTTCCCCTCTAATCTGGCCGAGCTGCTGTGATTCCATCACTCCCGTTGAGCCACACACAAAGATAAGCCAGCCTCTACATACAACAGATGTGTCCGGCGCTTGATTTGTGTGTGTTTTATTGACTCTGGCCATCTGTTAATACAGTTGCTGGTTTCTCTTCTTGTGTTTGTTGATGCATGCAGGCAGGGGGAGCCAAGTTCCAATAGAAACATTTAGCAAAGGAGAGATTAGAGAAAGAAAATGGAGCGCAGACGGAGGGGGGACTAATGCTTCAGGGGAAAAAAATAGGGCTGCTGGTTAAAGTGTGAGCCTCATGACCTGCTGCATCTCTGCACCCCGAGCTGAAAGCATCTGGCCGGTTCGGAGCAGAGCTGGAGTATTGATTCAGAGTAACACATGAGCAGTGTCAGTTGATGGATGACTCTCAGTTGTTGAGGGCTCTCGCAAAACAGTGAGAGCTTAAATTCCTTCACTAGGAGGAAAGTGAAAGATGACTTTAGATTTCTGAAATTCCTTGTGGTACCATTCCTCGGATTCTCTCTCTTGTCTCCAAAGGCTCTGGAGCAGCAGTTGCTGTCAGGATTTCACGGACTGTCCTCATGTGTCGGTATTTATGTGCACCTACATGTGTATTCTTGTGTGTGCATTGCAGAAATGTAACAGTTGCAGCCGCTTGTGCTGCATCTCTTGGGTGCTCGTTGTCTTTATCCTTTCTGTGTCACCCCTCCTCACACACTTCACTCCCATGGTGTCTTTTTCCTCTCTCCCCCTGTCTCACATAACACTCATACGAATGCCTTGGAAGCCACGGAGCTTATAAAAACTTCTGTCTCACATTAATTATCCTGTGTCTCACTAAACTGTCAAAAATGTGAGACTGATTACATCTTCAAGCTTAACCTGCTCACTCAGCCCAAACTGCATCATTTAGTTTCCACATTCTCGGACAATATTTTCACGCTGATCTGTTTCATTGGTCTTGTCCCCCCCTCTCCGAGTCTTTCCCTGTTTTCATTGTCCCACTCTGCACCACTAAGTCTGAGGATCCGCCTTCTGAAAGAGAAGTTAAGAGTTGTCTTCATATAAACGGCTTGCTCTGATTGACAAAGATGAATCTTACTACACTCTCTGCCTTGTCGTGGCGATGTGATTTCTTGACATGGGCATTACTCGGTTAGTTGAAACCCCCAGAACTCAGTGTGAACCTGCTGAAAGGAAGGTGGCAACCAGCCTGAGCAAGCAGACGGATGGGGGAGCCCGTCAGTCCTAAATGGGGAGGAAAAATGTTCAGTAACTGGTGCTGTGGGGAGCGTGCACGGCCAAGTTGCTTACTCTTACATTTACTCACTGGAAGCAGGTACAACCAGGATGACAGCAGCTCTTAAATAGGAATAGAATTGAAATTTAGCCAAGCATGCTAAAGTTTAACCTGCTTTTTAGATTTTCTTTTAATTAAAAAAAATATATAAAATTAAAATAAAACATTAAACAAACATAAAAACATAAAAAATATTTTTTCTGCTCCTGAAAAAGTGAAAAGAAATAAGTGCACACCAGTATTTATTCAACTGCATTATTAAATGACATGTTACAGTAAAGTGAGAGCACTACTAAGTTGACGAGCAGTCAGAAGCAGCAGGGGTTTATGGGAAAGACAGCCGGTGGAGTGGAAGCTGTTCAGAGCCAGGAGTGTTGCAGGAGCGGTGTCTTCATGCAAGCTCTAACTCAGACAGACTTGGACCAAACTCAATAAATAGCAGTGCAATGTTTGGCATCTTTTAATGTGCAAATAGCAACAGGTAGATGGAGCATACAGTTGAAACTCCAAATATTTGAAAATTGTGCAAAAATTGATTTATTCAACTAACAAGGTGAAACTATTCCATGAGACAGACTCATTCCATGCATAGTCAGATATTTCGAGCCTTTATCTGTCATAACTGTGATGATCACGGTTTACAGCTGATGAAAACCCCACATTCAAAATCTCTGACAATTAGAATATTGTGAAAAGGTTCAACATTCTAGAATCAAAGTCTCTAATCAGGTAATAAATCCAAAACACCTGCAAAGGGTTCCTGAGCCTTTAGATGGTCTCTCAGTCTAAGCTGAGTTCTAATATTTTAAGAGATTTCCAAATAATAACCACAGGGGTAGTGAGTGATTAAATATTTTAGAAAGAAAAAAATAACAGCCTCTCTGTGTTTTTGGATCTGATTTGTGTTGTCCTACCATAATTAACTTGTTTGGGCTAAGGTATAATAACTGAAAAGACCTGGTGATGCAGATTTTGGAATAAAAAGTCATTTCTTTTTACTTTCAGCAGACAAACTGCATCTCCACTAAGCAGCTGAAGGAACCTATTTCATTTAGATGCCATCTTCTACATAAATGGAAAATGTGTCTGAATGTCAAGTTTACTTCAGAAGCATTTTAAATCGTCACTTGAACCAAAAAATGTAACCAGAACCATTTGTGTAATGGTAAAAAACAACAACTACTCTGCTTCCTTGATGCAAACTTCAGCATCATGAAGGTAAAACTGAACAGGAAGCATTAACTTTTTTCTTTTTGTTTTAAAAAAGTGAGACTGCTGCAAATATTTTCTTACTGAGATAATTGGAAAAAATTAAATAAAATAAATGACGTAACAGTCATGCTTCTGTGTCCGTGGCACAAGCGAAGAAAATGCAGAGTTGAATTTTGCAATAACAGCTAGAAATGACGCATGTCAAATTACACTCAGAATTAGCTCCGGACTTCTAACTTATTTTAGCCAAAACACACATTAGTATTGAATGGCTGGAAAAGTCTGTTTTATTCAAAAAAACAAAAAATTAAAATAAAAAAATACATTACCTGTGCAGTTACAACACACTACAGACACTTGAAATCATCCTTTCTCGTCGCTATAGCCAACTCTCTGTAATCATGTTTTAGGGAATAAAAACCTTTTGAAGTTGATCTGCGCTGCCGCCACCTGCTCCCAGTCCCACCTCACTGCTACCTCACAACCTCCAGGAAGCAGATGATGCTTTAATGAGCACTTAATTAGTTAACTGACCCCAGCATCTCAGGGAATCAGGGGTAACGGGGTGACCGTGGGGTTGAGGGCGCAGGTGAACGTGGAAAGGATTGGCCCAAGGTGCTTCCTGTATCACATCACTGACGGAGGTTCCCATCAGCCCCTTTGAAGCAGGACACAAACACTGGGAACACTTTCATCCATCCGATGTGTCATCACAGCCAGGTCTGCATGTATATGCATGGGACTGGGTGAAAATATACAAAGTCCAATTTACCCGGGACGGGCCAACCTCAGGATAATGAATCACATGTGATGTGCATGTGATACGTACTCTGAGTCATCACCACATGTTTCAGCAGGATTACTTCCAGTTCTGGAGCTGAGTGGAGGAATTTCAAAGGGGGAAACCAGCAGCTCTTCTCATCCAAAGGAGTCAACAAACCTTTGCAAGCACAATGAGTGAAACACAGGAGCCTTTAAAAAAAAAGGGGGGGGGGGTAGGGGGGGTTCTGCACTGGATTGCTCCTAGAGTTGCTCCGGTAAGCAGACAGAAATGTTCCTCACGTGTAAAATTGGGAGCACAGATGTCAAATGAGAGGAGTGCTGAGGTGATCACTGTGGAGGATGTTAGCAGGCCTTTGGATAAAAGCTTACAGGTGGAACCAGATACACTACACATGTAAGCAAGCTGTGGAGCTTGTTTGTTCTGGTGTCTGTTTGCATGTACAAAACGCAGCTCCCCGTGTGTGTTCATTTAAAGCACCGCCTGAGCTCTGGATTGCATATGCTGTCTCCTTCATTCGGCGAAAACACAGGAAGCAGCATGAATTTGTGAAGCATTGTGCAAACCTCAGCTTTCCAACACATGCAGGATTACAAGTACCTCACACATGCTTGCTGTTTATCCTGTAGCTCACATATAATATCATCACTTTACAGCAATTTTAAACAGGTCATCTGCTTTCACCTTGCATGGTTTATAAGATTTCTTTTCTTTTCATTTTTTGGAGGGGGATGATGGGAGAACTGATCTGTGTGTGGGTTCCAGCATTTGCCCCTGTGTGTTTGTGGCTGCGTGCATCAGAGGGAGAAGCCCAACAGGCAGTGTTGTTGTAGGTGAGGGTGAGGAGCCCCCTGATGGGCAGTTGTGGCAGAGAGGCCAGCTTTGATCAAAGACCCAGAGAGAGACGGAGAGTAGGAGGAGGAAGGAGAGAGCAGCTATGAGAGAGACAGGAGGTGAGGCAAGTGCTGCCGAATAGAAAACCGAGAACTGAATCTTAAAACTCACAGTTTAAATGAGAAAAAAATAAAAAACACACACCGGCTCAGCTTCTTCACAGATTCAAACACTCATGATGATGATGATAAACTTAAGACTTCAAAAAGTTATTTATTTCTAATTTCATTTTATTGCAGGTGTGTGATTAAGGTCATGCTAGACTATTTCAATTCAATAATGCATTTATTCAATGAGCCCTGGGCTGCTTACTGATTGGCCACAGATTGAGTTACCAGAGATTCTGTGGGAAGTCTCCTAAAAGGAGACAACCTAACCAGGGGCATGTGTGCAAGAAGCTGTGTGGTCAGAAAATATATTCAAAGACATTCATGTGGCTGAGGTCATCCAGGCTGTGGATTTGCCTTGAGGTGGATTCATTTAATTGAGGCCCTGAGTTAAAAATAAAACTCTGTTGTTGTTTTTTATGACTTGATATTTGATTTTCTAGGTTTGATCAAACATTTTTATTGATTTGAATTTTGAAAAAAAAAACCACCTGGTTGATCAGTGGCATTTATATGTGAACGTTTGGTGAAGCTTTTGGTCTTAAATGCAAAGAAAAAAAAGAAGAACATTTTTATTTTGAAATTAAACATAAAGTTGAACAACAGAGTTTTTCTGTTTCCAAGTGTGCCAGCTTCTTCTGGAAGCACATCAGCAAACATCCCTTCAGTGTTAGCATTTATGGGCCTTGATGTGCCTCTGAGAGAAAATTAAATTAGACAACCGCGCGGCAATTGAGCTCAGTGGACCTGCAGCTGCACCGCGGTGGATCTGAGTCTGGAGATGGGAGACGAGCGAAGCGCTTTCCCTCTCCCCCACTCTCTCGCTCACATTTAGCCCCATAATTTACATTATTATTATTTCTATAGTTATTATTTTTGTAGATTGATTTATTATTAACGTTGTTGTTGCTGTATTTGAATTACAAAACCATTTATTTGCTTTCATCAGTAAAAGTAGGCCTATCATTTAAAAAAAAAAAAAATAAATAAATAAAAGACTGATTGATTGATTGATTGATTGATTGATTGATTGATTGATTGATTTGTTAGGAAATTATTAGGCATGTTTCCCCTGTGATGTGTTTTTCATGGAGAAATAAAACAAAAAGCACATTTTAAAACAGCTTAAAGTTTCACAGCAACGAAAAAGCTATCAGTTTCATTATGCCATTAATTAGCATAAAAATAATTGATTACTATTATCATTATTATTATTATTATTATTATTATTATTATTATTATTATTATTATTATTATTATTATTATTATTATTATTATTATTTCGATTTATTATTATTATTATAGGCCTGGGTTGGGGTCTGATCGGTATTTGTGGGGAAGAGAAATAATGAAAACGAGCCTGAAAAATGTGGAGTGGGGTGAGAGGGGTGCTGGTGGGAGTGTGCGCTGATAATTAAAAGCAGCCTGAATCTGAGTCCTGGAGTTATTGTATCAGAACGGGTCAGCACTCATGCAGGCTTCTGCGTTTAAACATCCTTGGGGTCATCAAAGCCCAAGATAAAAAGTCAAAAAACAGAAAAATGAAGTATTTTAATGTATTAAGAGTCAACTGAATTTAGACCATTTTCTAATCAACGTTGCAACAGGGTGTTTTTTTAGATTTTGCGGATTGTTTCTGTTCATTTAAGTTCATTACTCTGATGTTGAAACAGAATTATTAAGGCTGTTGATTTCCGTATATTGAAATCTAGAGAGAGTAATGCTAAAGGCCAGAGCTGCTGCATGCGCACAGTGGTTCTTAGACGATGCCATGTGCGCTGCTAGAACTGCTGATGTGTGTGCACCTTGTGGGGGTGCACTGACAAAATGAGAAGGAAAACAACAATTAGACGTTTAGGGTGTGTGTGTTCAAGCAAACGAATCAAAGGCCCGTTGTGTTTGAGGGAAGACGACTATAGTGTGTGCGTGGGTTTTTTTTTTTGGGGGGGGGGGGGTCTCCCCCATCTGCCTTTCTCTCTGTGCTGTCCCTTTGAGTCCTGCAGAGAGAGGCCCAGGCCCACAGATGGGCTGCAGTCTGCCTTTCACTTTTTATCATCTGCGTTTTATTTTCAATTCATTACATGTGAATTTGGTTTGATTTATTAAATGAACCACTTATGGTTTAATCCAAGACTCATTTCAGCTGAAAACGTTCTCTTTAAAGTCTTTTTTACTTTTTACATTTGTAGAATGTTCTCTTCTGACCATCAGAGCTTCCTGTTGTTTTTTAACACGACTTCAGTTACTGAAAGGCAGACTAGTTTTTGTATCATTTATTATATTCATAAAGTAAACAAACAAATGAAAATATCTTCTTCACAAGATAAAGATGAAAAGGATGATATACCCAAACCCTACCACCAGGTGGCAATAATGTGCACACAGACTAGCAACAATCAGTTTAAAGAGACAATGTATAGATTTTACCATTCGTTTCAGGAAATATCCATCAAAATGTTTTTGAAAATGAATGAAATGATGCCCAGTAGTTGAAAAATCTTGGTGGTTTCATAACATATAACCATAAAAATTAGGTCTTAAATACATAGGCTCTAAGTCTCTGGGCGACGCCATATTAGATGCCATGTTTCATTCTACGGGAGTCCATGAAGACAAAATGCATCAACTGATTTGTCACAAATGATTCCAAAACTTTCATCAATCTTAAACGTTGTTGTTTTACACATTTACCGCTTCATTTGTTGCCAGTGATGAAAGGGCGTCTGATGTGCTTGTTATTTAGCAAAAGTTTGCACTCCCCATGGTTTTTTGACCCTAATGGGCATCCGTTGGTAAGATCTTACTCCAACACAAAAATACAGCTTGCTTGCAACGGTTTAGGTATCTGCCCCCTATTGCCAGGAAAAATGCACAATGTCACTTTAAGTAGTAAACACTTACTTAAATCTGTTATGGCAAATCTGCAAACAAGCTAGGTTTTGAATGCAAACCCACGGTCACAGGACACTCACCCCTTCCCTCGAGTGTCTTCCTTGAGACGTTTTTGCTGGAAACCCACAGGAAACGAGATATAAACACCAGTCGCTGTTTTCTAAGTCCAAACATTGTTTAACCTAAATGGTGTTTTTTTTTTTTTTTTTTTTTTTTTTTTTTTTTTTTTGCGGGGGACTTTGTTAGTTTGGCCTAAAGTTGAAGTAGTTGCAGTCAGCTGTTTCTCCCTCTGGTATTGAGTTGAGAACTTCTCAACAATGGTGTTCTGTTGCTAAATACGCGAGTGCCTAGTGAGTGGAGTATGCACGGTTGTGCGGCGGTTCAGTGAGACCGACAATCGGAAGGTCCAAATGCTGCTTTGGGTCCAAAAGGTGTTACTTGCGGAGGTTTTTAGACAAATGCGAAATAATCACTTTGTTATTAATATTTTTTTCAATCTCCACAATATATGTACAGTTATGTTGTTAAGAGGAATGAATATAGTGTTTTAAGCAAAATTTTCCCAAATTTGCCATTGTAGCTTTAACTGGTGACAAGCATCAACAGGATATTACATGAAAAGGATCATATCGTGGACTTTCCCTCTCCAAAAGTGAGTCTATCCATCCGTGCATCTAGAGGGAAACCCTCATAAAAACGTCCTTCTGTTTCCGTCCCACAACAAACAACCAGAACTTCTCCAGGGCAGCAAAAATAAATTGTTTCAGTTCTCCTGCAGACACAGAGGATGTGGTTTCGCTCCATTCAATATAATGACAGGACCGGCCAGCTGTCATGCTTGTAGGTCGTCTTATTCAAAAACAATGTGACGCACAATGATTTACTGAAGCTGGTGGTTGCACAATCATGATAATAAAACTAAAAAAAAAAAAAAACCAAGGGAGAAAAATCTGAATTTTAATCATTTTGAAGTAAAACTATAATACAGATTTCTGTCCTGTGAAACTTTTTGTGTCTTCAGTCAGAAATATAAGCCTACATGTTTTTAGTAGCAATAATATCAGCTCTCAAAATTTGGTTGCTGATTTTATACACGCCTTTCCCTCATCAAACTTACAGTTTTGTCATGTGAATCCTCAGCACAGCCTGTGTGGGCCTGCAGCGGTGAAAACCTCACTGCTTTTCCCAACACCAAACTATCCGAGCCTCAACCACGCTCCCAGTCCCTCCCAACCTCCCAAGCAGCAGCAGCAACACACAGAAGTCGTGGAGCTTCAGACGTGCCTGAATAGATCGAGGGGACCAACAAAGCGGAGGAGCAGTGGGGGCCCCAGCTGTGTAGGGGTCCGCTCGGTGTTTGAGATGAGGCGGCTGCTGCAAGTGGTGGTGGTGGGGGGCTCCCTCTGCATTAGGCAGTAATGAGTTTGGGATGACCTAAACGATTTGTTGACTGGGACAATAAATCTGTTGTGTGTTTCTTGGCATGCTGAGGGGAGGATTACAAGTTGTCACACAAAGGAATGCAAATTGCAAGCCAAACTCTCCAAGAGGCCTGTGGAGTAGCCAGCTATTTAGAGCATTTGTGCTAGTTCTCTCTCTCTCTCTCTCTCTCTCTCTCTCTCACACACACACACACACACACACACACACACACACACACACACACACACACACACACACACACACACACACACACACACACACACACACACACACACACACACAATTTTATGTTTCTCTATTAGTCCTAATAACTGTGAAGGGCCTGAGAGTAGTCACTGTATTCATCCCAAACCAATGGCTTTCCCGCAACAGGCCCTACAGTCCTCCACATTTGTATTCCATCCAGATGACCAGCAGGACAATTGGTGTTAAGTCTCTTTCAGGTGGCCAAATAGAAGATCTTGAATGGTAAATTATATATTTTTTCTTCACCAATCACTGAAATCCTCTACAACAGATTAAAATA
The DNA here is from genome assembly GCF_043380555.1 of Nothobranchius furzeri. Lineage (NCBI taxonomy): Eukaryota > Metazoa > Chordata > Actinopteri > Cyprinodontiformes > Nothobranchiidae > Nothobranchius > Nothobranchius furzeri. The sequence goes on along the minus strand of NC_091748.1, from coordinate 54,554,895 downwards.
TTTTGTGCACACAGTTTTTTTCCAGCTATTTAAATAGTGAAAAGTAGGCATGAATTCCCTAATAAAGGATTTCAGCCCAACAAGGGCACAAGTAAAGGTATCTTGTTTTAATTTTTATTTGAAACTTTTACTTCTGATGTCAGAAGCAGTCGGAGTCAGATTCACACGTGCAGGATAAAAATTCCTATATTACATCAAAATAAATGATGTTGCATGAGCTGCATTAAAGCTCAGCCTGCAGCTGAGATCAATCCTGACACACAGACATCATGAAAAATATTTTCTATTGTATATTTTAAAAAAATCATGCAACATTTTCAAAGCAGCAGGTTGAATATGTGAAAATACAATTAGTTCAAGATTGTGTCAGTACTTGTGCACAATAAGATAAACTAGAGCACTCATTCTTAGTGAGCAGTGGAGTCCAAACACATGTCTGTCACTGTGCAGAAAAAAATACTTTATAAAACAAGAATAGGGCTGTTTCAGTCCTCCAAAGACACCTTTAGAAATGTCGAGTTAGCAAAATCTGAGAATAATTCTGATTATCAATAAGAAGAAATAAGAAATCTTTAAAGATTCAACGTGTCTGTATAGAGAACTTAGAGGCAGCTTAAAGAGCAAGTCACCCCCTACCAGAGTCGTACTCCACTCCCACTTCCTGTTTGAGAAATGCAACAAATGCTGTTGCCTGGCAGACTGAGAGGGTGGAGTCACTAATGAATACACACACACAGGCTCAAAACAAAGTTGTGACATCATAATGCAAGAAGAAGAAGATATCATTTCTATAGCGCCTCTCAAGATAAAAATCACGAGGCACTTGACAAAAACAAAAAATGTAAAATTAGAAAAAATAATTTAGAAAATGGTTAAAAAATATATAAAATAAGCAAAAAATAGATATTTGTGATTAAAAAATGTTAAGAAACAGAGACAGAGTGAACAGGACAGAGGGAAATCAGTGGATCCTGAGGAAGGTGGAATAGGTGGGGAGAGCAGAAAAAAGAGAGAGTGGTGAAGAAGATCATGCAAAAGGCAGCTTGAACAGGTGAGTTTTCAGCTGCTTTTTAAAGGAGTCCACTGAGTCCACTGATCTCAGGCTCAGAGGGAGAGAGTCCCAGAGTCTGGGGGCCACAGCAGCAAATGATCTGTCACCTTTGGTCTTTAGCCTGGTGCGCTGCACAACCAGTAGGCTTTGATCACTGGACCTCGGGGACCTGCTGGGGGTGTAGGGACTGAGAAGATCACCAATGTAAGATGGTGCTTGTCCATGTAAGGCCCTATAGACCAGAACCAGGATCTTGAAATGAACCCTGATGTTGACTGGCAGCCAATGAAGCTGGAAGAGAAGCGGGGTGAGCCGAGCACAGGCATTCGGAACCACCTGTAGACAGTTCAGGGAGGTTTTGCTCAGACACGTGAAAAGAGAGTTTGTCATGGATTTTATCAATATGTTTAGCAAGAACCCATTTCCTATAGTGAAGAGAGAAGGAGACAATAAGCAGACAAGTCAAACAGTTACAACTGTGGCAAAATGCAGAAGCAAGCTCGAACATCTTTTCATGAGGTTTATTTACAGGGAGAGAAAAGAGATAGAGAGAGAGTCAGTGTGTGTGTGTGTGTGTGTGTGTGTGTGTGTGTGTGTGTGTGTGTGTGTGTGTGTGTGTGTGTGTGTGTGTGTGTGTGTGTGTGTGTGTATGAGTAAGTGAGCATGCAGAGAGCAATACATTACATCCAGTCGATTGAGTCCATGATCAGGAATTAATAAACATAAATTTTTCCATAACAGAGTTACGGTAGTCTAAGCGTGAGGAGATGAAGGTGTGGATAACTGTCTTAAGTTCAGAGCAGGACAGAATGGGACTCAGCTTAGCAATGTTCCTGAGATGGAAGAAGGAAGAGCGAACAAGAGAACTGACATAAGAATCCAGGGTGAGAGCTGGGTCAAAGGTCACACAAAGATTCCTGACGGAAGGTTTGGTGTGGGAAGCAAGCTGACCAAGAGAGCCTCTGACTTTGGGAACCAGCTTTTCTGGGGCACAGATGAGCATCTCAGTTATATCTTGATTCAGCTGTAGAAAGCTCCCAGCCATCCAGGTTTTGATAGAGTCTAAGCAGGTGTGTAACAGCTGCAGCTTAGACATCTCATGGGGCTTAAAGGAGATGCACAGTTGGATGTCATCTGCATAAAGATGATAGGAGATTCCTTTGAAGGAGCTCAGGATGTGCTGAAGAGGTAGCAGATAGAGGAGGAAGAGCAGAGGCCCCAGCACAGAACCTTGTGGGATGCCATGGGTAAGGGAGGTGGTGGAGGACCTAAACTTGGAGATGGCCACAGAAAAGGAGCTCTCAGAAAGATAGGAGGAGAACCACTCCAGAGCAGTCCCTGATAGGCCTACCCAGTATCTCAGCCCCTCCAGTAGCAGGTGATGGTCAACAGTGTCAAAGGCTGCAGTCAGGTCCAGCAGGACCAGAACAGGACAGTCCCCTGCATCACTGTGAGTCAGAAGGTCATTAGAGACCCTAAGAAGAGCTGTTTCAGGTAGAATGAGCTCTACGAAAACCTGACTGTAAGCAATCATAGATGTTATGTTCCTCAAGAGCAGCTGTGAGTTATTTAGCCACAACCTTTTCCAAGGTCTTGGAGATGAACGGAAGTTTAGAGATGGGTCTGAAGCTGCTATGGAGAGAGGCATCAAGACTCAGTTTTTTAAGAAGCGGGTGGATTACAGCATTCTTAAAGTAAGCAGGGACCTGACCAGAAACCAGAGAAGCATTAATTATAGAGAGCACGCTGGGACCGATGGACTGAAAAGCACATTTAAACAAAGATGAGGGTAAGATGTCGAGGGGGCATGCAGAGATCTTCATAGAGTTAACTAGTTTGGTTAACTCAGGCAAAGAAAAAGGAGCAAAGCTACTAGGATGATGGGCCTGGTTGGAGTCGGGAGAGGCAGCGATCAGGCTGAAGGAGAGATGCTAGATCTAACCTTATTGACTTTGTCCACAAAGAAAGACAGAAAGTTCTCACAGTCTGCAACAGAGTGGATGGAGAATGTAAGAGAGGCAGGAGAGATGATGCTGCTGATGGTGTTAAACAGCACCTTGGGGTTCTCTTTGCTCTGAGACACCAGGTTGGAAAAATAGGAAACCCTAGCATCTCTGACTGCAGAGTTAAAGGATGTCAGAAGATCCTTTAGGTGCAGCAGATGGACGTGGAGATGGGTTTCCTTCCACAAGTGCTCAATTTTTCTGCATTGGCGCTTTAGGCTGCAAAAGCTGTCATTAAACCAGGGAGTAGGGTTCACTGCAGGAACTGATCTGGTTCTGACAGGACAGATGTTGTCCAGAATGGAGAGGCAGGGCTTGTTAAACTGAGAAGTTAAGGAATCTGGGTTGTTATCAGAAGAACAGGGTGGATCAAAAGCAGCAGAAAAATTGCTAGCTGTGCTCTCATTAAGAAAACGAGAACTAACCATACGGCGAGCAGGAGGTGGGGACGCAGAAACTGACAAGTTAAAGAAAATGCAATGGTGATCTGAAAAATAAATGTCCTCAGGACAAACACTGTCAGCATTTAGACTCAGGGAAAAAAACAAGGTCTAGACTAGAGTGGGCCCCCTGGTGTGTGTGGGGCCAGAAACATGCTGGGTAAAGCTGAAGGAGTCCATAAGGCTGGAGAAATTCATGGCAAAGTGATCAGAGGGATCATCAACGTAGATGTTAAAGTCACCCACAATCACCAGTCTGGACAGTTTCACAGTGGAGGATAGAAAGTCACTAAACTCCTGAAGGAAAGCACCGTTTGGACCAGGTGGACGATAAACCACAGCACAGTAGAACGTCCGACTTTAATCAGCTGCAGTTCAAAGGAAGCAAAGTGACCAGAGGTTGTAGAGCTACATGGAAGATGGTCTCTGAAAACAACAGCTAGGCCTCCACCAGGAACAGAACTTCGGGGTTGGCTAAGAAAAGAATAACCACTCGGGCAGAGTTCAATCAGACCAGAATAATCAGATGATTGCTGCCAAACTTCAGTCAGAAACAGAAAATCCAGGTTTTTAGAGAGAATTACATCATTGGGCAGGAAGGACTTATTGTTAACAGAGCAGGTATTTAATAGAGCCATGCTGAGTGAGGTGGAGGAATCAGAAACTACAGAAACAGCTGGAGTTAGTGAACATAAATTAGCGGGGTTAGATCCGCGGTGTTTATAAAAACCACTTATGGAGGGAACAGGAGGAAAAACCACTGAGGAATGAGGATAAACCGACCTTAAAAAACCATAAAATGTACCAACTAACATCATAGTATACCTCTTAGTCAATAGAAATGGCAGATTTCAATTCAAATGGAGTACAGAGTTGTTACCTGAAGATGGCACAACACTGACAGTTTTAGGCAGAATATTGAAATTTTAACTAAGATGCACCTAAGTGCCAAATTAGCATGATTAGACACTCATTTATGTAGTTTTGCAGCAAAAAAAGTAGTTTTCAGTGTGACTTGCTGCGTGGTGAGACCTCAGAGTTTGACCAGCATAAGTTTATTTTATGAGGAGTAATACATAAAACAGTGTTGCTTGATAAATTGCTTTGCACGTGAGTCTTTATAAGTTAGCAGAATTTTCTTCTTTTAGTTTGAATCTTGATTTAATCTTACAGTTATTGTTTCTTGTCTTGTTTTTTCAGTTCTTTGCTCTGCATATATATATATATATATATATATATATATATATATATATATATATATATATATATATTTGCTTCCCTTGAAGCAACACACTTATTTACATCTCACAATAGTTTCATAAGAGTCACAGATTAGTTTTAATTGATTGCCACTATGGACACACACTCACAACTGTTTTTAACTGTCTAAATGGACACTCAAGTGTCACAGTGCATTCCTTAGCCTCCTTCACTAACTGTCACCCCTGAATGTTTTACCCCTCACTCAAAAATCAGACCATTTATCCCAAACCTTAAACCTACTTCTTGAGGTTCAGGAATGAATTTGCACCTACGAGGGCTGCTGTGTAACTTCAAAAATGCACACACACAACAACATCGTGCAGACTTTACAGAGACAACCCTCCTCACACTTTATTTATAATGTTTGCATGTCTAAGATCCACCCATGTGCCCAAGATAATTGTACTTCTAAGCTCTTTTTTCCCCTCAGCATCTTTAAACTGCACAGCAGCAACGGTTTAATTAAAGAACAACATTATCTTAGGGCAGCTGTACTCCTTGCAATGAGGAGTGCCCTGTTTTGAGAGCTGCGTCAGACGAGGAAGAGAGCAGATGTCGGCTGACACTCCTTCAATGTGGCACATAAGCTTTTAACCCTCTGGAGACAGGCATCGCAGATTTGCAACAGTTGATACAGTACCTACCTACCTGGTTACTCCACATATGTATTTCATGAGCATTTTTTAATTCAGAAGTACCCCTGAAGGTCTTAGTTGTTCGTCCTTTTATCAAAACTTATTTTGAGCCTGAGAGGGTTAATGGTGTGATGGTAATAACTCTGCAAAGCTCTGGCACTATTAAGCTGCTCTCTAACACGTCGTCATTGTCATCGTCGTCATCGTCTTCCTCCGCTTATCCGGGTCTGGGTCGCGGGGGCAGCATCCCAACTAGGGAGCTCCAGACCGTCCTCTCCCCAGCCACCTACACCAGTTCCTCTGACAGGACCCCAAGGCGTTCCCGGACCAGATGAGAGATGTAACCCCTCCAACGTGTCCTGGGTCAACCTGGAGGCCTCCTGCCAGTAGGACATGCCCGAAACACCTCCCCAGGGGGGCGTCCAGGATGCATCTTGACCAGATGCCTAAACCACTTCAACTGACTCCTTTCGATCTGGAGAGCAGCGGTTTTACTCCGAGTCCCTCCCGAATGTCCGAGCTCCTCACCTTATCTCTAAGGCTGAGCCTGACCACCCTACGGAGGAAACTCATTTCGGCCATTTGTATTCGCGATCTTTTTCTTTCGGTCATTACCCAAAGCTCATGACCATAGGTGAGGATTGGGAGATAGATCAACCGGTAAATTGAGAGCCTGGCTTTCTGGCTCAGCTCCCTCTTTACCAGGACAGATCGGCTCAGCGTCCGCATCAGTACAGATGCTGAACCAGTTCGCCTGTCGATCTCCCGATCCCTCCTACCCTCACTCGTGAACAAGACCCCGAGATACTTAAACTCCTCCACTTGAGGTAGGACCTCTCTCCCGACTCGGAGTTGACAAGCCACCCTTTCCCAGTCGAGAACCATGGTCTCTGATTTGGAGGTGCTGATCCTCATCCCAGCCGCTTCACACTTGGCCGCGAACCCACCCAGCAAGAACTGAAGGTCAGAGCTGGATGAAGCTAGGAGGACCACATCATCCGTAAAAAGCAGAGACGAGATTCTCCTGCCACCAAACTTGACACACCCCACACCACGGCTGCGCCTAGAAATTCTGTCCATAAAGGTAATGAACAGAACCAGTGACAAAGGGCAGCCCTGGCGGAGTCCAACCCTCACCGGGATCAGGTCCGACTTACTACCGACTATGCGGACCAAACTCACGCCCTCTGGTAAAGGGACTAAATGGCCCTTAACAGAAAGCCACTCACCCCATACCCCTGGAGCGTCCCCCACAGGGTGACCCTGGGGACATGGTCATAAGCCTTCTCCAAATCCACAAAACACATGTGGATTGGTGGGGCAAACTCCCATGCCCCCTCCATCACCCTTGCAAGGGTATAGAGCTGGTCCACAGTTCCACGGCCAGGATGAAAACTACATTGCTCCTCCTCAATCTGAGATTCAACAATCGATCGGACCCTCCTCTCCAGTACCTTGGAGTAGACCTTTCCAGGAAGGCTGAGGAGTGTGATCCCTCTATAGTTGGAACACACCCTCCGGTCACCCTTCTTAAAGATGGGGACCACCACCCCGGTCTGCCACTCCACAGGAACTGCCCCAGATGACCACGCAATGTTGCAGAGATGTGTCAACCACGACAGCCCTACAACATCCATAGCCTTGAGATACCCAGGATGAACCTCATCCACCCCCAGGGCTCCGCCACTGTGTAGTTGTTTGACTACCTCAGCAACTTCTGCCCCAGAGATTGGACAGTCCATCCCCAGGTCTCCTGGCTCTGGTTCCTCCTCGGAATGCGCGTAGGTGGGATTGAGGAGATACTCAAAGTATTCCTTCCACCGCCTGACTATAGCCCCAGTTGACGTCAGCAGCTCCCCATCCCCACCGTAAACAGTGTGAGTGAGTTGCTGCCTTCCTCTCCTGAGGTGCCGGACAGTTTGCCAGAACCTCTTTGGAGCCGATCGATATTCTTTCTCCATGGCCTCACCAAACTCCTCCCACACCCGAGATTTTGCCTTGGCAACTGCCACTGCTGCAACCCCGCTTGGCTATCCGGTACCCGTCTGCTGCCTCCAGAGACCCACAGACCAGCCACGCCCTGTAGGCCTCCTTCTCCAGCCTGACGTCTACCCGAACCTCTGGTGTCCACCAGCGGGTACGGGGGTTGCCACCACGACTGGCACGGGCCCCCTTGCGACCACAGCTAGCAACAGCTGCCTCAAAAATCACAGAGTGGAACAAGGCCCACTCGGAGTCAATGTCTTCCACTGCTCTCGGGACGCGGTCAAAGCTCTGCCGGAGGTGGGAGACCGTCTTGACAGGTTCTTCTGCCGAGCATTCCCAGCAGACCCTCACTATGCATTTGGGTCTGCCAGGTCTACGTGGTATCTTCCCCTGCCATCTGATCCAACTCACCACCAGGTGGTGATCAGTTGACAGCTCCGCTCCTCTATTCACTCAGGTGTCCATAACATACGGCCGCAGGACAGATGATACGACTACAAAGTCTATCATCGACCTGCGACCTAGGCTGCCCTGGTACCAAGTGTATCGATGGGCATCCTTATGTTCAAACCTGGTGTTCCTTATGGCCAACCTGCGGCTTGCACAGAAGTCCAATAACGAAACACCACTCGAGTTCAGATCAGGCGGGCCGTTCCTCCCAACGCGTTTAGCCTAAGTACTATCAAAATGCAAGGGATCAGTTGGTTCTTCTCCAAGATATAAATGAGTTAATGTTGAGCATCAGGAGAGTGTACAGTAAGTGTGTGCACATTTGTAATTATAATAATAAAACAGCACTGCAGCTTCTGGAGAATATTCTGAACAGCCAGAGAGGACAGACAAAAGGGGTTCAAAGGCACCCGTGACTGCGTCCTCATTCTCTGCTCTATCTCTAACCTACGCTTTTCTTCCTGGTTATTAGTGTGTGCTCCTTTATCTAACCTGTTTTTAATTGGTACTGGTTGTTGAATGCTGATGTGTCGGCCAGGTGAAGTCCAGTTGGCCGCATCATATCTGAGAGGGCGGACTGTTTAAACAGTTTGTGTTTTTGTTCATCAACGTGATCATAACCCCCGCAGAACAAAGAAAATGAATATCCATTTCCGAGGAGAAGGGTGAGTGCCCTCTCTATGCCCCCGCCCCGCCCCTGTGTCTTCTGTACTCGTTGCCCTGGTAACCCCATGGGCAGAATGCAGATCGGGGCGACTGACGACGCAGCGGCCTCTTGTCTCTCTTCACAATTCACCCTGATGATGCCTAACACTTTTGTTCATGGAGAGGGCAGGTGGGAGTTACAATACGCTTCAAATCATCGTCCACCCAACGTCTCCTGTCCTCTGTGACCTCCCCTCATCCCTCATTTCCTATATTTCTTTTTCTAAAATGATTCCTCTTTCTTCAACTCAACCTGTTGTTCCTTCATAATTTCACCCACTTTGTTTCATTTCCTGCTTCTCTTTTCTTCTTCTTTTCCAGCAAATCCCACACCGTGGCTCGCCCAGAGCAGCTGTGGCAGCGCTTTGCGAGAGGTCAGTGTTATCTAAACAGACCCATTGGACTATTTGCTATAGCACCCTCCATCAAGGCAGGAAGCCCTGAGGAATCAGCCCATCACTTCAATCAGCCACAACAGCATACAATGAATTTATAATAGCTGAATCTGGGAGAGGAATGAAATCAGATGAGTGAGGGAGGAAAGGTTGGGGGACGACAAGATGGAGAGTGGGAGAGGGTATAGCAAAGCGCCAGAGTTTCAATCTGTGTCGATGACCGCCGTGTGAGGGAGTGTGTTGTTTGTTTGTGGTCTGAAGCAAACAATTGATAGTCGAGTAGCGAGGAGATGAACTGTGACTTTGTTTGACGGTGTGTGAAGTTACAGACGTTCATATTTGCCCATGGATGTATCGTTTTGAGTGTATTTTACATGCACTCAGCAGTTTGTGTGTGTATTCTCAGGTTTGTGCACTTAAGTGTTTTTAATGGTCTGTGAGCAAAGAGAAGCAGTAATCTTATCTCTGTTCAGAGGGTGAGTACATGTGACAGTAGATACATATACAGACTCTTGATTTGTATCTTGATAGATTGTTAGATAATGACTTCTCAGGCAGATACGGACGATTACTTCGGTGTGTGTTCTTGGCTCATGTGCAGACATATTGGCTGTGAGTCCAAAAGTTGATTGCGGTCCAGTTTCAGCCCCTTCCTCTCAGCACATCCTCTGACCTTTGAGCGCATTAACCGGCGCAGCCGGACTCATTTCTCGGTCTTCCCTTATCACCTGGAATCAAACATTAAAAGAGGGAGGGTGCCAGAGCCCCTCATAAAGATGGTGAAATATGGACGCACGAGGCGGGGGTGAGATAGATAAAAGACAACGAGAGGCAAGGAGGGGAAGTAAGAGCTGAAGCTAGAATAACTAAATCAAAACAAGAACGGATGTAGAAGACGAGTGGTATGAAGCTTTAAAGAAAAAGGGTAAAAGATGAGTTAAAGTCAACGCATTGTTTCCTTTTGTGTCTTTTTCTCCAAGTTTGGTCTTTAAAGCAAGTTGGGTGGAGCCCGGCTGTAAGCAAACAGGCTGTTTTACGAGTACCATTCTACAATTACCTGTTACCTTGACTGTTGGGGTTTTAAGAGCGGCCTGGCCTTGGAGTTACCTGGATACAACTGGAGGAGAGTGATAAAAGAAGCATCACAAGGGAATCATCTCCTATCTTTGTGGCCACCGCCTGCACCCGAAACTCCATCTGTCCTTCTGTCTGTCTGCTGACGGCTGGCGCCCAGGCGCACACCCACTCTGTCTGTCTGTCTGCCGTGATGTCTGCGCACCTGTCTGAATTAGTGCACAGATTCATTAGCTACATGCATGTTGCTTGGCCACCACTGCACACACACACACACACACACACACACACACACACACACACACACACACACACACACACACACACACACACACACACACACACACACACACACACACACACACACATGCACCAGCCATTAAAGATTTTAGGTGGTTTGCTGACAGTGATGGGTAGGAAAATATTTGATGTCTTGAACTTCCCTCATTTAGAATTCCAACCCCGTGCTGTGACCTTAAAGACTGCGCGTGCATACAGTGTGCATGACTGTGTGTGTTTGTCCGCTTAGCTTCTAGCCTCAGTTTACCCCCCCCCCCCCCCCCCCCGCTACGATTTTCAAACACGCACACATACACATCAACCTATTAGCAGGACATATCAGAGCCCATTTGACCTCCACCTTCTCCCTGACCTCCAGCTCCGTCCCTCGGGAGAGCCAGTCAGCAAGGCAAAAGTGTGTGAGTGCACATGAAAGGACGGAGGGCCACATTGCTGTCTGACTGGGAGCAAACGCTGATGGTCAAACACACCTCCACCTCCTCCTCCTCCTCTTGTGTTTTCACTTCCATTGCCATCTCACTGCCTCCCTTTTCTGTCACAATACTCATCGGGTCATGTCACCATTTTGACTCTGATTGAACTAAAAAAAATACAGAGTTTCAGCTCATAAAAGTGCTTTTACTGCAGCATTGTGTATTTGGACTTTGTCACGTGTTGTCTATTTGATCAAATTACTCCAATGGCTTTTCAGCAAACTGGTTTTTGAACAGATTAAATATCAGCTGAAGGTTGCTGAAGAAAGCTGCTCTATATTATTCTAGCAAGCTGCAAAAAGTGAATCTCTTGAAAATAAATATGAATTCAGCCATTCATGTTTTGTGTCTAAAACCTTCACATTCCCACTTTCATAATAATGTTTTTCAATATTAATTATTTTACAAACATATTTTCACACAAAGCATCAGTCTGTTTGCAGCTGGACCAAAATCCTGTAACCTGTAAATACTAATGGAGCTGTAACTGACATTATCATTAACATTAACTGATTATTTTGATGTTTAGCAGGAATCACAAGCATGTGCCTCACATTTCTATTGTTTTAACCTAAAATTCAAGTTTTTACCTTCTCAAATTGAGGATTTTTCTCCAGTCTGACACCTGATTGATCATTCACATAATTTTTTTAGAGCTGTTGAGCTTTACAGTTCAGATTGGATGAATTACAAATGAGAACAATACATCATGACATCACGGCACTCAGTCCCTTTTTCACACTCCTCACTCCCGCATTCTCAAGCCTTTTCTGTTAAAAAGCGAACAAAGAAGTTCTTAATCGGAGGACCGTTTCCTCCTCGTTTCTTCCTGGGTCAACTGATGGCTCCCACTGCTTTGTAGCAGGTAAACACCGTAAAATATATGTTTACTGAAAGAAGAATTAATCACATTGTGTATCTTTAGATAGTCATATTTGTTTTTTTATATGCTTTCCCCAATTCTATCTCAGAGGGCTTTCATGTGGCAGTAATTATCATATTTCATTAGCGTGTGGAGTGTCACCGCTGGAGCATCAAAGCAGTTGGCTCTCCGTATATGTGCGGTAAGCGCTGCCAGGGAAGTACACAACTATCTGTTTTTTCCCCCAGAATAAATTCGCCCTCGCCTGTTTTTGAGTGCACTCTCTCCCTCAAGCTGCTGTCGATATCAAAGAGAACCCATTCCGCATGTGAAGTGCCCCTTGTGCAGAATAATAAAGCAGTGCATCATGGCAAAAAACTGTGAAACACAACACTCTCGCCATCATCCTTCAGTGTACACACAAGGACACACACACACACACACACACACACACACATATATATATATATACATATATATATATATGCACATGGACGCACGAGCACACATGGTATTCCTTTCTCCTTTGTGTCTTCTTTACTCTTCTTTGTACACATTCACTCAGGCCGCCTCAGCACTTGAAAAGCACCATTTTTGTCTTATAGTGTGTTGTGAGACAGAACTACACTTTATAGTGCAACACATCTGTTCACAAAACAGCTTTTGTCTGCAAACAGCATGCCAAATAAACATCATGCATTCACTTTTTATATTAAACAAGTTTGTTATTGGTGATTAACAAATCTGAAGAATTCAAGTTTGTCTCCTGTCCTTTAAGCCTCCTGCAGAGGCATTTTGTTTTTCATTCTTTCAAACTTTTGACAAAGATAATTAGTCAGCACCTGCATTATTTTATTTTAAAAAGTATATTTTGGTTTTTGTCCAATAAAAAAATCAACATTGAAATTAAGGTTAAAAACAGGATCAGTTAGCTACATTAAAACAAAACTTTTTATAATAAAATCTGATTTTTTTGCCATGTTTTTCATATACTGTACATACTGTATGCCAGTATCATTTGTATGAAAATATTTCTGTAAACTCACTTTATACGCTTTAATTCTATTTTATTGACGACCTACTTTCTGAGTGTTTTTATTTGCATTCTAGTCGTATTCTCTGTGTGAATGTGCTGCTCTGAAAATGCCCAATGTGGGATTAAAAAACTATTCAATCATTCATATTTAAAAATGTCTTCAAGAGACACGGTGCAGCTTTTTAAAACGTGACCTGTGTCAGGGCTCTACAAGGCCACAGGACTCGATCCTGCTCATATCTTTAAGGGGGACCTGGACAATGGGAGAAAATAGCATCTCAACCAGCACAAACACAGACGAGCTGTGAGTTTGCAGAGCCCTCCAAACAGAGCCGCCTTTCCTCCGTTATCAGAGGGATTACCTAAAAGCAGAGGGGCTATCGGCCCTGAGGCTAAACACACTTTTGTTTTCCTAAAGCTTTATGGCTGCTGCCGGCCAGACAGGATATCAAAGCTCCACAGGATGGAAATAGAGTTTAAAATTATGACTTTTCTTGAAGTTTTTTTTGTGCAATAATCACAAAGTGACTATTTGACTGTGAAACCGTTAGAACTTGTTGTCTGGGTGGTGTCTCTTCAGCGTGTGTGGCTGTAATCAATCCGCAACAGTCCAAGTAACACGCTCTTGAGACGCTCTTAGCTGCAGCTACCTGAGATCGATGCTCTCCTTGGCTCCTTTATCAGGTATTGATCCAAGGTTTAGTCACAACACTTACCTCATCCTCCACCCTGTCAAGGTTGTTGTCTACGTACAGATCTTTAAGAATTTGGGCTGATGTTTAATTCTCTATTTTGTGAGTTCTCAGGTGTCTGAGCACCACAACACCCTTGTTTGAGTCCTAATCCTTTTATTAGTGGTGATCTTTAACAACTTCCTTGTCTGTTTTGAGTGGTTCTGGAGCTTGATCCGTTAGGCCCGCTAAGCTTTAACCTTGGAGCCCCCCCTTCCACCTCCCTCCCTCAGAGGCCCAGTCCAACAGGGATCTGGAGGGGATGGGGGGGGGGGGGGGGGTGTGACGAGACCGAGTGGTGTCTGAGGTGCATGGAGAAAGCAAGGAGCTGCCACATTATATGCTCTAACATGACTAGCAAATCCACCACGGTTAAACAAACTTAACCTTCATTTGTGAAACGGTGCAAATCAAAGGGCAAAAACGACTTGTGCAAGTAATTACCACTGGGGGAGAGCACCGGGGTGAAGGAAGGATGGAGGAGAGGCAGGAGGGGAGGGAGGTGGAGGTTGGAACGAGGCAATGGGAACGTGGGGGTAGTGTGGATGGTGTCAGGGACGACTATAGGTGCTAACAAGTTGAATGGAAGGAAATGGGAACCATTTAAGGTGAGGGGCATTTTTAATGAGTTTGCTCAGAAATTGATTTTCCACTGTAATCTTTTATTTATATGCGGCTGGCGGCGTCCCCAGCGGAGGGGGGGTCAGCCCTCAGAGCGCCCTGTCAAGGTCCCGCTCCCTCAAACAACACCCCAAAGCCCAGGGAAAATGGTATTCTAGCTAAGGCAAATATTGCCCTGTCTCAGCTTAAGGGTGTGTTTGCTCTTAAAGAAAAAAAAGTTGCTCTTCTTCCATTTGTTTAGTGCAACTAATTCTCACATTTGTCCTTAAAGCGGATGATTTAGAGAAGCTTTAATAATTAAAAAAGATCTTAAAAAAACATTTAGTTACATGTTGTCATAAAATAAATTTAAGCATTGTGTAAAATACTTAACTTCATTTTTGCCATCGATTAATTTTGCATGAAATGACAAAATTGTTATCTATATTTAAATTGTTTGTTTATTTTAAAGGAAATTCTATGTATTTGAGGTGAAAATTCAATTCAATAATTTTATTTCACTCAAAATTTAAATATACAAACTTCAAATCAGAATACAATTGCCAACCAGAATATAAGCATTCGAGTGAAATAGGGGGAGGAAGAAGAAAAATTCTTATATGACCTATATAAAATATGCTGTGAAGTCAAATGCATTCGGTAAAATAGTTAAATATAATGTGTCAGAAATGTGTTTTATAATTATTTTTTTATTTAAACCGAAATGAAAGAAATGTGTGAAAAATAAAGCTTGTAGTAGTTTAAACCTGTGTACATTCATTTACTCTTCTGTCAAAATTTCTAAGATCATAACAAAAAATAAAAAGAAAATATTTTATTATTGCAAATAACATTTAAAATGATGATTATTTATGTGGATTACATGTACTTAGAAAATAATGGTAGACTGACATGTTTTTCATTTCTTTTTTTTTTTAATTGAAGATATGACCATTGTAACGTTGGAATACATTAGCAGCACCAGCTTGTCTCCGTTTGAACTCGGGCTGAGTCTGTGGCCTTTAAACCACTTTGCTGCTGAGTTCTGTGTGACTCTGGGGACATCTAGCGGTTAAAGTAGTAACGACACGTTTGTGTTTTTGAGACGGTTTTAATGAAACCAATTATAAACGTTTTGTTTTGTTTTGTGTTGAACTTCTCATAGTTTGGGTATTGTCTCCCGGACTCGGTTTAGTTGCACCTGGTGCGTTCCTCTCTGCTCCACGTCCCCTCTGCTGTTTGCTTGGATTGTTTTCACCTGAGTCCCTTTAATGTTGCTGTTCTCCATGTTTGTCTGCTAATCTTCCACCTTAGGTTTGCAACTTTCAAATGTTTTGATGGACTTTGTTATTCTTAATCTTGTAATTTGACTTCACAGCATTTTTTATATTATAAATTAATTCAGTTTTATTATTTTCAGTCACTTGTTTCCCCCATCCTGCACTTAAGGACGTAACTTGTGAAGTCTTTGCACTGAATCATTTACATAGGCAAAATAAGGTGAAGAAAACAAATTAAAAATCTTGTTCCAGCTCTTTATTTCACCTGTTCAGGTTTTAGGTGATGCCTTTTTATTTATTATTTTATTTTATTTTTTGGTTAAATTGACACTCCAAACATCTCGGGTTTAGTTGTCTCTAAATTAACTTTAATCATAATTGTAAATTCAAGCTTGCAGCTCAAGTAAAATCTGTAGACAGCTGTTGACTATAATACAGCCTGCTGTTTGCTTACTGTGTGACTACATTGTTGTATATGCCTTTTCTTATTTTATTTTATTTATTTTTGTTTGCATTCTTGTCACGTTGTACTATTTAGCCATCTGTCCTGAGCTGTGGTAATGCACAAATCTGCCCTCTGTGGGATCAATAAAATCTTTTCTTAAATATTTAAAATATAAAATTCAGATGTAAAGGTGACAACTTCAGCACCAACGTTGTTTAAACTGTGTTCAAAGCTTTTGTTTGGTACATTTTAAAATAATTTATTTTTGTTCCACTTAAAATGATTGATTTCAATTATTCTCCTTTGAAGTTATTTTCAGGGTGAAGTTTCAGAATACTTCCAATGTTAACCAGCAGGGGGCGCACTGAGAACACCTTTTGCAAAAGTTTCACAATCTGCAGGAAATATTGTGCACATGCAGACACTTAATGAAAGTGTGTGTTAGCACACTTTCACGAGTCAAGACAAAGTGTTTCAGAGTCCAAATCTAAACGTTTATATGATTCTGGCAAATGAAAAGAAGAATTCATGATTTATCTCATTAGTGTTCATTTATTTATGTTTTCATTCATCATCAATTAATATCATCAATAACAAGAAAATATACTCTTTATTTCCAGAATTAATAAATATACATTTCTTTATAGACAAAATACACAATTTACAAAATGCTAAATGAGCTTCAAGAATCCCACACACAATTACTTTCATCACAGTAATAACTGCTGTTAAATTGTGCTATTCTCATTATTAATGTAAATCTTATTTTTCTATACATTATTACAGATTCATTAGGCAAAGGACTCCTATGATCTGCGTTTTATTCAAATACTTCCATGAGGTTTGGACTTCTCCCTCTACAATATGCTTGTATTTGTGTTTGAGCACAGTTAAAGACTATCTTTTTGGAGATTGCTGACAGTGGGACTGTCCCACTTGAAGACACGTCCTCCTGACTGAAGAGACTCCCCATCTCTCATCTGCTGTCCTTGTTTTGTGTTCATCAGGTTTCTGCCTCTGCTATAGTGTTTGTCCATCAGATACTGTTGTGTTGTGGTCAGGAGGTGAGCAGCATGTGTGATAAGAGCCAGGCTGATATGCAGGACAGTGTGAGTGAGCTGGGAACCAGCGGGGTCGAGCTGAGGCTACTCAGAGTGGACGACGGAGAACCAGGGTGTCTCTCTGTGCTGTGGCTCTCCACCCGTCTCTGTTGTTCTTGGTGGGTGAAAGAAGACTCCACTGTTACGTAACCATTAATTATCCTCACATTAGGTGGTGGAGTTGTGCTGGAGGAAACAAGAGGGCGGGTTGATGTTAAGCAATGTTTCATTGGGTACATTTACATTTTGATGCATATTCAAAATTGTAGAAAACATTTAGGTTGTTTTTGTTCTTTTTGAAGTCCCTACATTTTGACTTATGAATCATTCAGACAAAAAACAAAAGAGACGAAACAGTTTGTGTTGACATAATACACTCAACAAAAATATAAACGAAACACCTTTGTTTCTGCTCCGATTTTTCATGAGATTTAGTTAAAGATCTAAAATTCATTCCAGATACACAATATCACCATTTCTCTCAAACATTGTTCACAAATCAGTCTAAATGTGTGATAGTGAGGGTGGCCTTTTATTGTGGGCAGTATAAGGTAAGCCTGTGCAGTACTCATGATATTAGATCAGCATCTTGATGTGGCACACCTGTGAGGTGGGATGGATTATTGTTTGAGAGAAATGGTAATATTGTGTATCTGGAATGAATTTTAGGTCTTTAAGTCCATCTCAAGAAAAATCGGAGCAGAAACAAAGGTGTTGCGTTTCTATTTTAGTTGAGTGTATAAACTCATTTTTAAGACCGATGTTCTAAAGTATTCGGATATGAAGAAGCTTTGTTAAAATCAACATGTTTGAAGATTTAAAAATACATATTGAGACCTATCTAGAAAAAATTTCCAAATATATCAGATACTTACACACAAAATAAAAAATTTGCACCAAAATGGGATTACCAAACAACTATTGGCCGAGCTCCTGTGAATGATCAACTGTCTTTGGTTCGATTTTAGGTTGTTGCAGGACTTTCATAAAACTTGAAGAAACTTTTAATTCTGAGTATATTTTTGAGAAAGAAATCACTTTCTCCTTCTGCCTAAAAAGCTTTGCTCTTACAGTTTATTTCATCTAAGTATAATTATAATAACTAAATCAATATTTTATTGCTTTAAGTTTTATGTTACACATATTGAAAGAAAAGGTGTCTTTAGGCACGAGATACAAAATCCGACGTGTGGGTACAACAACAAAAAATTAGTTTTGACAATTTAAAGCTTCAGTACAGCTACTTGAATAATTGGATCAATCTTTTTTTCCAATGGGTTTTTCTGCACAACATCCTGTCATGATCACTATGAAGAACTAGTCAGACAATGAGCGAGAAAGGACAGAGTCTGACCCTAAAGAGAAGAGAAGCTCAGGTGTGTTCAGGAGAGATGTATTCCCTTCTGAAGAACTTCTGTTTGTGCAGATCATCATGAAGAATTTGAGCATTCTGTAGTCAAGTCAAAATGTCTATGGTAAAAAAAGGCATACCAATCAAAACTACATTTTGCGTAGACCTGCAACTTTTAAACCCCTAATCTTAAATTTAAATGTTATGACATTTTTTCCGAGTTATAATAGTTGTATGGTTGATACAAAACATTTTTATGAAGTGCTTTCCACTAAATTCCTCTCACATGATGTAATTTCAGCCGTTTTCTTGACAATTTCAGTACCTTCCTGAATGAGCCATTTCAGAGCTCTGTCCCTTTAAGAAAATAAGCTGGAGCTGGCCACGCCCACTATCCCCAGCTCAGGATGCTATAAGCTGAGAAGCTCTCATACCCAGGTGGGGCTAGGATTAGAGCCACTGCTCCTCTAGCAGCATGTGAGAGTCAGTATTCTATTTTCCCCATTAGTGACATCACAAAGAAAGACTTTTTGAAACAGCTTGTTTTAGGCACAAAAATCCTAAAACCAAACACTGACAGAAAACAGATTAGACATGGTTTTTTTTTAATGATTTTTGTGTTTTTACACCAACAGCAGAGACACATGGCAGCACAAAATAATATTAATATGGCCCCTTAAATGATAATCAATTTACAGCATGCTATGTGAGTTATTTTATAAATTAGTCACCATCTTCTAAAAATATAATTCATGACAGGACTTCTTACCCATCCGCGATGCGAACCCACAGGTCACTGAAGAGACGGGGCCTTCCGTGGCCACGGTGAGCCTTTTTGGGCCGTTTATGTCGTCCAAATTCTTCTAACTGAGTCAGGCTGTCCGGTAGAAGCATGTGAGGCAGGCTGTCTCCTTCAAGCTCAGTTTCTTCTGGGTCATCTATCTCCACCCGTGGACTGGTCATCCAGCTGGTGGGGGGCACTGTGCCGGTGTCCGAGCTTCCCTGGTGCGACTCCACTACAGGCAGGTCTGGGTCTTGTTTGCTTCTGGGAAAAGGGAAAGTAGGGGGGAGGGGGCATGCATGGAATCAATTAATGAAAACGTTTCATTATATAAATCTCAACATAATCATAAGTTTCACTAAAACAATCTACTTACACAGCAAACGGGAAGTGAGAGCTCTTTTGCAGTGCTGTTTTACATTCTTTAACCTGCTGCTAGTGAATGTTATTTTATGTGGTTTCTGAACTCTCTGCTGCTTTCCACTTCCAACTTGTAACTTTAGTCAAGGACACAAAGCAAAGCCTTGCCCTGTTAATAATGTCCTGAGTGGCTGAAAACCCAGCAGGCAACATTAGGGGGAAATGTAACCCTCACGGTCGCTATACGTATTTAAGCAAGACCAACATTAGACCAAAAAAAAGACCACCCAGAATCTCCAGCAGTACAGTAAATATCTCTCTTGCAGTCATTACTCATTCTCTTGTGTTCTTTTCTCGTCAATATGGCCTGAATGTAATGTTTTTACATAGCAGAGAACAATTAAAAGATTTCTCACTATACATCACTAAATTAAATATTACTTGATCAGCTGTTGGACAAAATGTTGTCATTTTGCACCGATGGCTTCACTAATGAGCAGTTTCATCTCTCCCACATAGTTATTTTAAATTAGAATGTTTCCACTTCAGTCTCTGATGGCTCGGTCAGTGTGATAACAGCTTCAGGTCTGCGGTCCGGCTCCTGTTCAGCCAGACTCAGTTCAGGTCTGGTTCCGTCTGTCAGTCAATTTCATGATTGCACGTTGTTGCCAGCCAGTTAGAAACACTCCAGGTTCGAGGCTTGTGGTTTTCATAAACACCTCTCACACTGCGGTCTTTTTCCATGCCTGTCATGTCACCTTGTATCGGGGGAGCTACAGGAGTGTGTTTGCATTCAAGTGTGTGTACCATACACTGGTATTTTGTGACCACAGCACGTCAGTCCACTTGTCAGCTTTTAAAACATGAACCACAGCTGGTTGATCTGTATAAGCAGGGCGGAGGAAAGCAATGGGGACGATTAGGCACCACGTGCTGACAGGCAAGGCAGGCAATTGATTTGGCCTCTCAGGCCACAAGGGGGCCCCAGAGGGCCAAAATACAGTGACGTCAGAACTACAACAGTAGCGATCGCTATCCCTGTCCTTGTTTCTTTTCTTTTCTTGCTTTGATTCAAGTTGTAAATACAACAAAATTCTGCACTAATTTATTTTGAGTCTTGTTTAGAGCACATATTCACCACTGCTACCCCTGTTCCCTGGTACTTTGCATCCCCCCCCCCACACACACACACCCACACACACGTGCGTGGGCATGTGCTCATGTGTTGTGGTGAGAACAGTCAGAGCTGGCAGTTTGCTTTGGCAGCTAAAGATGAGAGGGAGGTGATGTGGGGCAGGAGCAAGGTGAAGGGAGTTAAAGATGTTTCAAAGGATTTTTGCATAGCTGAGCTTTATTTGTTACAGAGCTCCATTTGGATCGTCTCTGCAGTGAGTCAAGATGAATCTACTGGAGTTGAAAGGCTCAATTATACAGGATTAGATGGCAGGGTGCAGGGCTAAGTTGTGGGGAAGCACATATGGGGTGAACTTATAAAGACACATCTGGATGTGGAACTGCTCTGTCTGTATAGCATAACATTAGCAGCTTGGAAGTTCATCTGGTCATGTCTTGTTTTGCTTGTGTTCCAAACTATTGTTACACTTGTGACTCACCAGCCACTTTTTTATGTTAACGTTTCAAACTGCAGGAGTATTCTTAGGTGTGTTCTTACTGTGTCGTGGTTCTAATTCCATGCTTTCGTTCTTTTTTAAACACAGAAACAGTTTTGTTTACCTGTTTTGTAGCTACAGTTTCGCCGGATGCAGGAGTATTTTTTGTCACTTCAAGTCTCCTGGTACAGGTGTGCAGTGGTTACTTACTCTGTGCCTGTTTCTTGATGGTCTGAAGGCATGTGGACAACTTCATAGCCCTCCTGCCTGAGGATGTCCAGCACACTGTGGTTCCCGAGGAAGTGACCTAAGAGTGAACAAACAGAAATGCAAGAACTTACAACTAATTTGTTGCAAAGCATTTTTTTTCTCTACATAAGGAGGACTGAACTGCTTCATGCAAATGAATCCATGTGAAAATCAGAAAGTATAATTCTGTTAAGCTAATTTGTGTGAAATCATGGTTGCATCACCAATTTTTCGGCTTGATTTGTTTTTTGCTTCTTGGAGCACGTCTGGTGTTTGATGCGAGCCTTATGTCATGTCCCTGAGCAGAGGTGAGTTCCATCATCTCCTCTCACCAGAACCTGAGTTCATTCTCCGCAGGTGGGGAGCAGAGGGAACTACAGCTGCAGACGATTCCCTAATCAGGAACGCAGGTTTAAAAGGAGGACGGAGACACTTCATTTCGCCGGATGATTGTACCAGTTCAGGTAGCACCAGCCACTCGACCTTGAACCTTGAAACCTGTTTAACTCGTGTTTGGATTATTGACCTTGGATCATAGTTTCGGATTTGGATTTGGATATTCCCTTATACTTGTTTGTCTCGCTCAGGATCACCTCATCATCATCTCACCCTCGCTGTCTCCAATTCTGGATTATTCTACACGTCCCGTCCTCCTCCGACGTTCCGGCTCGGATTTCCCTCTGCTGCCTCACTCTACGACATCTCTCATCCTCTGCTCAGCGTCCTTCCCGGCTACACTTCCTCTCAGCACCGACACCTCAAAGACTCGAGCCGTCTTGGCTCCTCAGCACAGGAC
The DNA here is from genome assembly GCF_043380555.1 of Nothobranchius furzeri. Classification (NCBI taxonomy): domain Eukaryota; kingdom Metazoa; phylum Chordata; class Actinopteri; order Cyprinodontiformes; family Nothobranchiidae; genus Nothobranchius; species Nothobranchius furzeri. The sequence goes on along the minus strand of NC_091748.1, from coordinate 54,532,919 downwards.
TTCCCTGTAGCAGCTCTTAGTTCCGTTTATAATAAAGACATTTTACTTTATTTTTTGGACTTGTGTGATGATTCTGCATGTCTTGGGTTAGGCACTTACCTCGAGCCATGACACCTTAACAGTTCCCAGATATTACGGCTGTACTAAACAGAGCCACTTGTGAGGAGTTTTTGCTTGATGAGTGATGAAAAGATGAAATAGTCAACGTGCTGCCAGCTCAAGACTCACAAACATTTGAACTGAGTGGTTTTTAAGTTCTTGATTTTTGAAAAACTCAATCTCACTCATTATTTCTGTCAGATTCCTGCTGATCCATAACTCCATCTTGTTGACGTTCGACCTCTTGGCTCCAATTATCTCTCAGCTGTGATTCCTTCAGTCCAACATCAAACAAGTGACCCTTAGCCCCACGCTGATGAAAGCTTTTTTTTTTCTCTTTTTATTTCTCCTGTCAGCTGATAATCGTGTCACTCAACTCACCAATAAGTTGTCACGCAGCCTGACATCACCTTTGCTAACACGCATACCATAAGAGAGGAATTCATATTTGTTCAATCACACTCAGGAGTTCTCTTCCTCGCCCACACGCTCCCACTCTACAGTGATTTATTACCACGATGACAATATTGGAGCCTCTTATTTGCTTTCTGTCAGGGCCCTCAGCTCCCACTCAGCTCATCACCAATCGAATTTTACCATTAAAATGTTCCCGATTATTCCTGAAAGTCAAAGAAAAAAGGCACGGTGTTGCACTTCTTGGCAGCTAAGTTCAAAGGCAGCTCTGCGGTGCAGACTGCCGAGGAAGAGGAGGCAGGATCAGATGGGATCACACAGATGACTGGGTGTGAGTTTCTTGTCCAGATAAGGTGGATCTATTTATGTGTGTGTTCAGACTAAACATCAGGTAGCATCATGGGAAAAAAAATACTGAAAAAAGTTGATTGAAAGAAAAAGAAAGAATTCTTAAAGCAGTGAATATGGTAAATGGCTTGTATTTGATATAGTGCCTTCTAGAGTCCTAGAACCCCCCAAGGCGCTTTACAACACAGTCATTCACACCCTGGTTGTGATGTAGTCACAGCTGTCCTGGGGCACACTGACAGAGGCGAGTCTGCCGTTCAGAGACACCACCAGTCCCTCTGACCACCACCAACAGGCAAGGGGGATTAAGTGTCTTGTCCAAGGACACAACAGCGACAGACTGAGCTGGGCTCAAACCTGCAACCTTCCAATTATGGGGCGAGCACTTAACTCCTGTGCCACCGTCGCCTCTTTACTTAAGTAAATTGTTCAAATGCTGATTATTAATTTTAAAAAATGAAATAAATTAACTCTTTTACTCAATATGAGTTATTTTTGTCAGCCTGAATTTGTACCCAGAAATAAAATGGTTCGTTTCAATGAAGCTCTACCTAAGCCCGCTCTGACAAAATTTGCCTACAACAGCGTCTTACAGCCTAATTCTTACTCCTCTGTCAGCTCTGCGAAGGAGAGACGTACACTCATTGACAGACACATTTTATTTTCTCCATCACCTGAGGAGTGTTGCAATGAAATTCCTCTCCAAGACAACAGAGGGCAAAGCGCTATTCTGGGGCATCCTGCCACCATTACGGGCACATCCACGACACTGTATTTCCTAATGTGTTTGCATAGTTTTAATGTACATGTTTTAGTTATTTTTAAAACACAGAAAACATTTTTTTTACCTTGCTGACAGTTTCTTTTGCCAACTGCAAAACTTCCTCAGAGCTGACGCTGATGGTGGCGTCACTTCCTACTCCGTTTATCCAAGGGCAGCAGAGGACATTGTCGCCCTCTGCTGCCCACTCTCCCCTCACCAATGACACAGAGACATAAACAGAGAAGGGAGTCACGCCACCATCGGCGTCAGCTCTGATGTTTTGTCTCAAAAATTGTGTTTTCAGTGTTGCTCTTCAGTGTTCTTTCCATGCTTGGTAGTGTTCACCCAAAGGCTACTTGTGTTTAAGCAATGAATAGTATGCGTGTGTCATGTGAAAATGTGGCTGTGTTTACCAAATGAAAACACGTGTTCTATTTTGGGAACTTGTTATGATATGTGGTAGCAGGGTTTTGTTGTAAAGGGAAGCCACGGTTTAGGAATTTGTGTGTTATGTTTGGGGTTTTGTGTGTGCAGTTTTGAAAGAAACGTACAGTTTTGAAAAACGTGTTTTAGCAATCGAAAAAAACTGTAATAAACAATATTTGGTGAGTGTCTTTGTAGATTTACAAAAAGCGTGTGATACACATATAATATTAGATAAATTATACCAATACGGGATTAGAGGAGTAGCACATAAGTGGGTCCGAAGTTATTTGGTTGACCGACAACAGTTTGTGGAAATTAATAATACCAAATCCTTTATAAATAATATTGGTTTTGGAGTACCACAAGGATTGGTCCTTGGGCCATTACTTTTTCTTTTGTACATTAATGATATTGATATGGTTTCTAAATTATTCAACTGTATACCATTTGCAGATGATACTACCTTATTTTATCCAGGAGAAAATATAAACAATGTGTTAGAGTGGGGGGGTGAACGACAGGCTTTGAGTTGAACAGCCAATGTCTGATGTGTAAAGGGGGCAGATATTAAGTTTTTGCTTCTTTCTGCTGCTTTTCATTTATGATTATTTGAGAACATGAATTGTTTTAATGTAAATTTTGTTTGATTGCATAAAATTAAATAAAAAATGGAAATGGAAACATAAAACATGTGGGATGGCGGCCCTTGAGGAATGGAATTTGACACCTGTGTCTAAGACTATCTAATAATATCTAAAAATAGTTCTCACCTCTCTTTTACTCAAACATTCTTCTCTTCCTTTCATCCCCTTCATCTAACAATGTTGGGGCCAAAGGGAGCTCCTTTAGCGACCACACGCTGACAGATTCAGCCTCCCTCATATCTGTGTCAAGCAGCTATTTCATTAGTGTCTGTGAGTCGGGACGGAGGATACAATGCCCTGTGTTCACCATGTGTGTGGTCAAGCTCACTGTTGTCATATGTCGATCTGACTTCCTCTGCTTAAATTACACAAAAACAGGGTTTGTGTGTTTTGTTTGTGTCAGTAGACAACCCAGTAGTTTTCATTTTGTAAACCAGATTTTTTTTAATTTTCTTTCAGTTCATTTCTAGTGTTGTGCTCTTTGGATGCAGTTAAGTTACTTTTATTATAGTGGTTTTGCATTCATGTTTCATGGTTTTTATCCTTTGTTTTCAAAGGATGTTCAAACCACATGAACAATTCAGTAAAATAAACTTTCATTTTCTGACATCTCATTCACATGCAAGCAGTCACTGGTGAGAAAAAAACAGGGTTTTAAACACTTTTAAAGTCTGACATCAGATTCTGCTTCACATAGGTTTACCTTTGGTTTGTGTTTTGAGCAAGTAGTAGCAGTCACAACATAAATGGAGCCGTTAATCTATGGATAAAAGTTATTTGTAAACACACTAAACTTGGGTCATGCTAAAAAAAATCTAATTCAAATTATTTCAAACAAATTTTTTCCAATGCCGATCTACACATATTTAGGAACAAGTTCCCAAATGAAGTGTAAAATAAAGCTAAAACAAGTAAGCCCATTCCCGCCATTCTGATAAAAAATGATTTTCATAATTATGATTTAGCAATCTCATCATAATGAGAGTGTCACATAATGATGGGATACTATCTCATCAGTATGAGATACTATCTCATCATTATGACACACTAAGTCAAAATTGTGAGATAATTATTTAATCAGAATGGCATGATTGGGCTTCTATGGGTTCCAATGTAAAAAGTAAAAATGAAAATTTGGAAGGAATTACAGAATAATTTCTTAAGCTGTGTTTTCATTTCAATTATCAAAATATTCATGAAAGTATGCAAATCTTTCTCATCATCCTAAATATATTTCATTTGCCAATTAGACAACAATAAAGTTGTAAATTTGATCTTACCCTCTTGCTTGAGGGTGTCAATGATGGCCTTCTGGACAGCAATCAGGTTGGCAGTCTTACCCATGATTGTGGTTTTGAGTAATGAACAGGGCTGGGAGTTTTTAAAAGCCTCAGGAATCTTTTGCAGGTGTTTAGAGTTAATTAGTTCATTCAAATGATTAGGCTAATAGCTCGTTTAGAGAACCTTTTCATGATATGCTAATTTTTGAGATAGGAATTTTGGGTTTTCATGAGCTGTATGCCAAAATCATCAATATTAGAAACAATAAAGGGCTTGAACTACTTCAGTTGTGTGTACTGAATCTAATATATGTGAAAGTCTAATGTTTATCAGTACTTTACAGACAATAATGAACTTTATCACAATATGCTAATTTTTTCAGAAGGACCTGTATATATATATATATATATACATATTACACTACTCATCCAGGTAGTGTCAAATCTGGAACCCTCCTACGTAGACTGAACTTTAAATACTAACCAGTCTCTCCGAGCTGCTAGCAGGGAGCTTATTGTCCACAGTTGTGAACCACTGGATTTTTTTTTCGTATTTAGTCTACATTTTTGATCACCCGCTGGGAAGCAGCTCCCACTGGATCTCTGACCTGGGCCTTTTTGAATCTAACCTGAATTTTTTTTATTCAGGAAAGCTTTTAATACTCGCTAGCGGGGACTTTCATTCTGGATTTCGGGCTTAGTTTACTCTCTTGTTTAATGTTATTTAACAAACTTATATCTACTTTTGTTTTGAATTTAGACTTGTTAAGCACTTGGCTGACTAGTTGGCGGCTTGTAAAGGGCTATAATAACCAAATGAATGAATTAAATCAACTTTTACTCAGTAGTTTGTTGATTGGTTTCTGGATCTGCCAAAGGTGTGGGTAAGAATCTGAATCACAAATGTCCTGACTCAAAGAAATCAGGGGAAGTGCAGTCCCCACTCAAGTCTGAATCTCATTTAATCCTGCATATAATTTTGCAGTCGATGCCACTGCTACAAGAAGGTGGCAGGTTTAAATCCTGGCTGCTGTCTCTCTGTGTTAGCATGTTCTTCCCAAGCATGTGTGGGATTTCTCCTGGCGCTTCAACAGGCCAACAGGTTCCTCAGAGTAAAAAGTCTTTGGCTACTGACAGAGCCCGGTGCTTGGTTTATGCCAAATCCTTTTGTTTTTGCACAGTCTTTGTTGTGCCTTTAGTTTGTTTTAAAATGTTCTTCGATTTCTCTATCTACTCCTGTATTTGGGTTCTTCACCAAACACTACATCGCTTTGACACTTTGTTGTGTTCAGGATCATTTACAAGCACTCAGTCCTCAAAAAGTCCATTTTACACACAAATAAAACTGGTGAACAAAGCCAATTTGTCTGAGTCTGAAGGCCAAAAAACAACTCATATCCAAACAATCTGATGCTCTCATTGAAGTAAATAAAAAACAATCCTCCAGGGGTTGGATGGTTCTTCTTGAGTTGGTGTAATTTATCAGACAAACAGAAGTTTCAGACTTCCTCAAAACATTGCGTAACACTCTATTTCATCTGAGAGCAGTGAGTTGTGTGTTTGCTTCTGTGTAGGTTTGTGGTTCGTCCTCGTGTGTGGTTGGGTGAGAGATAATAACTGCTGAGTGTGTGAGAGTGGCTCAGTGTGTGTGTTTGTGGAAGGTCCAGACAGTAAATAGTGTGGTGTTTCAGAAGCAGAGGCCAGATCCAACAAACAACTTCATTAATCAAGCTGTAATGAGAGGTCAGCTGACATTCGTTCAACCAATGCTTGCTGCATTTGAACGCCCAACACACTAGTTAAAATCTCACTTTTTCTACTGTTATTTATGCTTTGTGCGACATCTGCCAAAATGGAAGCAAAACATATTATTTTTGTTATTTGGGGGATATTTTTAAATGTTTGCCCCATTTATCCCACATTTTTAGTAAAAACAGCCTAAAGTGTTTTTTATTTTTTTTATCAGGAAGATGCAGAACACATCTTAGACTAGTTCATTACAGATACATGAAATATATTCACAGGTTTTGTTTGTGTAAAAACATAAAATATGTGAAAAAATGTCATGCATTTCAATACCAAAAGGGATAACAAACTTCCCTTCCTCTGATCTGGTTTCCAAGGCAACATGTCACGCTGCCTCCTTCACAACCCTCGACATCCTTCGGGGGAGGACCACACACTCACTCAGGCCAACCGAACTCCACTACCCAGCATTCCCAGCGCCAGTCTTCTGGCCCACGTCACCCGCCACATCTACATAAGGAAGTACAGCTCAACGCCAAGCCACTCAGTCATCGTTCTAACTGAACTGTGCTCTGAGTTCCGACCAGATCCAACCCGATCACTCAGCCCATTCTGACCAGATCAGCCCGTGCTACTCACCCTGCCGAATCAAAGTAAGTCAGCTTGTTACCTTTGGAGTCGCCATGCTCTCCAGTCATTATGTCATTATACGGTTTGACTCCTAGAACAAACCACGTGTCAACCTGCCCGGCGTCAGCCACTCTGCGCTTGGGTTTACAAACACGCTACATCCCGAACTCTCCCTCCGGTTCAGCTCAGCTTGAGTCAGGCCTCACAGGATGACTGAGTCTAATATTGACCCAGCAGAGTTTGAGTCCCTGCAATCGCAGGTGATCCAGATGGGAGCTACTGTGGGACGCCTAGCTGACAAGGTGGAGTCCATAGCCACAGTAGTTCTCCAGCTTTCCGCTGTGCAGCAGCAGTAGCAGACCTCCAGAGAAAGGGAGTTACCGATCCTCAGCCTCCCGGAGAAGTGGGACGGCACGCACGGCTCCCCTGAGGGAATGTTAGCCACACTCGCCATGACCTTCGAGTGTCAGCCCCACCGCTATGCCACAGCCCGCTCCCGCATGGCGCTGTTCACCTCCCTCCTCACCGGCCGAGCTCAGGAGTGGGCCGCAGCCCTGTATAACAAGAAACCGGAGGCCTGCAATGACTATGATGTTTTTGTGGCCAAACTGAGGAGGGCTTTTGTTCCCCCCAGCGGTGAGATATCGACGGAGGCCCAACTCCTTCAGCTCCGACAGGGGAGTCAGACTGTAGCCCAGTACATGTCCCGGTTCCGAACCACGGCTGCCAAACTGCAATGGGGGGATGATGCCCTGATAGCAGTCTACCTTGAGGGGCTCTCCCCGCGTTTCCGAGACGGAATGATAGGGAGGGAGACCCCAGAGACCCTGGACGAGGCGGCCGACCTTGCTCTTCAGATGGCCCTGCGCCTTTTCCCCCGTCGACCCACTGAACCACCTGTAACGACAAACTCAGCACCAGCCCGTCCTCGCCCAGTCAGTTTGTCCCCTGACGAATTCATGCAGCTGGGACACCTGAACCCAGAAGAGAGAGAGAGATGCTGTAGGGAGGGGCTGTGCGCCTACTGTGGTGCTCCTGGCCATCGGCATATCACCTGTCCCCTCCGGCCGGGAAACGCAGACTCCAAGTAGGCAGCAGCAGAGGGGTCCTACTTGGAGTAACCGGAGCCCCCTCGACCCGCACCTTGCTCAAAGGGACTCTTCATCTTCCCCAGGGACCCGTCGAGCTGGAGGCGCTCCTGGACTCCGGAGCAGCCAACTGCTTCATGGATCAAGATCTAGCCTCTCGACTTCGGGTTCCCCTGTCCTCCCTCCGCCAGACCATTCCCGTCACCTCCGTGGATGGAACCCCTATCAAACCCTATCCAATCCGCCAAGAGACAGTTGGTCTCCGCATGGTTCCCCACTCCGAGACTCTCTGGTTCCTCATTGTGACAGCTCCTTTGTCCCCCCTTATCCTGGGTCACTCCTGGTTCCTGCGCCATAATCCCCATATCTCCTGGTCGTCTGGCCGAGTGCTTACCAGGGGTGCTGCCTGCCATTCTCATCGACCTCCTCAACCCGACTCAGAGCCTGGCCACCCAGTTCCTGAGGATGTCGATAGTTCACAGTTCCCCTCCTGTTATCATGACCTGGCTCAGGTTTTTTCAAAGAGTCCTACCACCGTCTTGCCTCCTCACCGCCCTTATGACCTGGAGATAAAACTCCTGCCCGGTTCTGTTCCACCACGGGGCCGCTTGTACTCCCTGTCCCCAGTAGAGACTCAGGCCATGGATGCCTATATCGCCGACGCTCTTCAACATGGGTTCATCCGCCTTCCACCTCGCCAGGAGCCGTGGGTTTCTTCTTCGTGAAGAAGAAGGAAGGGGGTCTTCGACCCTGCATTGACTATCGGGGTTTAAATAAGATCACGGTCCGAGATCGTCACCCCTTGCCTTTGATGACAACCGCCCTGAACGTAGTGTCCCAGTCCACCATCTTCACCAAGTTGGACCTGCGCAGTGCTTACAATCTAGTCAGGATAAAGCAAGGTGACGAGTGGAAAACCACCTTTATCATCCCGACAGGCCACTGGGAATACCTAGTGATGCCCTTTGGCCTATGCAACAGCCCCACAGTTTTCCAACGCCTGATCACGAATGTCCTGAGGGACATGTTGGGCAGATGGGTTTTCGTTTATCTCGACGACATATTGATTTATTCCCGAACCCTGGAGGAGCACGTCACACACGTCCGAGCAGTCCTTTCCCGGTTGTTGGAAAACCGGCTCTACTGTAAGTTAGAGTGATGTGCTTTTCATCAGGAGACCATTTCCTTCCTGGGGTTCATTGTCTCATCTCAGGGGTTCTCAATGGACCCCCAGAAAGTCCAGGCTGTGGCCCAGTGGCCGATACCCACTTCCCTGAAACAGCTTCAGAGCTTCCTGGGTTTCTCGAATTTCTATCGCCACTTTATATGCGGTTTCAGCTCCATAGTGGCTCCTCTCACTGCCCTAACCAGATCGTCAAACCAGACCCGCCCATTCCGTCTAACTCCTGAGGCCACACAGGCTTTCCACACCCTGGTCCACCGCTTCACCACTGCTCCATCCTCGTACATCCAGATCCAACAAGACATTTTGTAGTGGAGGTGGACGCTTCTGAGGTGGGGGCAGGGGCGGTCCTGTCCCAACGTGGTCCCGACTGTAAGCTTCATCCCTGTGCCTACTTTTCCCGTAAATTCTCTCCAACCCAAAGTAATTACGGGGTAGGCGACAGGGACCTCCTGGCCCTTAAATGGGCCTTGGAGGAATGGCGGCAGTGGTTGTTGGGTACATCGGACCCATTTACCATTTGGACGGACAACCAGAACCTCATCCACATCCAGAACGCTCGCCAACTCAATCCCAGTCAGGCCCGCTGGGCACTGTTGTTTGAATCATTTCACTTCCACCTGGCCTACCGCCCTGGTTCAAAGAATCTGAAGGCTGACACCCTTTCCCACCGTTACACCCAATCTGCACCCGTCAGGGAACCGCCACCCATTCTCCCTTTTGCCCGCTCCAAGAACCCAAACCAACCCCCGAGTTGAGATCTACAACCTCTCCCAATTCCACACCGACCATGGTCCCACATCGGCCTAGACTTTGTCACGGGGTTACCTCCTGTCAACCAGCTCGAGACCATCCTAACCATCGTGGACAGATTCTCGAAGGCGGTCCACCTAGTGGCTCTTCCTGGCCTGCCCACAGCCAAGCAGATGGCCGAAATCCTCCTGGAGCAGGTGGTGCGCCTCCATGGGTTTCCCCAGGACATTGTCTCAGATCGGGAACCCCAGTTTATGTCAAGATTTTGGAAGGCCTTCTGTCAGCTGGTTGGTGCCAGTAGTAGTCTCTCCTCTGGCTACCACCCCCAAACTAATGGGAAGACTGAGCTGGAAATCAGCAACTGGGTCGGTACCTCCGCTGCTTTGCTTCGTGCCGACCAACCACTTGGCCCAAATACCTCTTGTGGGCGGAGATGTCCCACAATCTCCACGTCTCCTCGGCCACTGGTCTCTCCCGTTTGAGTTATGATACGGATATCAGCCCACTCTCTTCCACCACCAGGAACCTGAGACTGAGGTCCCCACTGCCCAGACCCTGGTCCGGCGTTGCTGCCTCACCTGGGTCCATGCTCGGGCAGCCATCAAGCGAGCTAACACAGAATACTCTCGCCAGCACAAACACCGCCACCGGGCTGGGCCAACTTTTCAACCTGGCGACAAGGTATGGGTGTCCACTCAGAACATGTGCCTACCCGCTGGCTCCCGGAAGCTCGCTCCACGATTTTTGGGGCCCTACCCTGTGGAAAGGGTCATTAACCCGGTGGCATATCGTATCCGCCTGCCCAGGCCTCTCAAAGTCCATCCCGTCTTCCATGTGTCCCAGCTAAGACCAGTGCGTACTTCTTCCCTCGCTCCTCCTCCGGATCCCGAGCCTCCGCCTTGAGGGGTTGGCGAGGATGGGCTTTTCACTGTGTGGCGCCTGCTGGACGCCAGTCGTCATGTCAGAGGTTGGCAGTACCTAGTGGATTGGGCGGATTACGGTCCAGAGGAACGCTCCTGGGAGCCAACGAGTGCAATCATGGGCCCCTCGCTCATCTCGGACTTCTGGGCCCGCTGCCCTGGGACTTCTGGGGCCGTCCCTCAGGTGGGGGGTCCTGTCAAGCTGCCTCCTTCACAACCCTCGACATCCTCCGGGGGAGGACCACACACTCACTCAGGCCAACCGAACTCCACTACCCAGCATTCCCAGCGCCAGTCTTCCGGCCCACATCACCCGACACATCTACATAAGGAAGTACAGCTCAACGCCAAACCACTCACTCATCGTTCTAACCGAACTGTGCTCCGAGTTCCGACCAGATCCAACCCGATCACTCAGCCCGTTCTGACCAGATCAGCCCGTGCTACTCACCCTGCCGACTCAAAGTAAGCCAGCTTGTTACCTTTTGGAGTCACCGTGCTCTCCAGTCATTATACGGTTTGACTCCTAGAACAAACCGCGTGTCAACCTGCCCGGCGTCAGTCACTCCGCGCTTGGGTTTCCAAACATGCTACATCCCAAACTCTCGCTCCGGTTCAGCTCAGCTCGAGTCAGGCCTCACACAACAACCTCTGATAACTGTGATGATACTCAAGACAGCAAATAAGTAAGCATCACAGAATGAGGATCACAACGTGCTTTACATAGATCAAAAATAAAACAAATTGTAAAGTTATAAAACCATGATGATCTTAAAGTGACAGTGTGTATTTTTCCTGGCGATAGGAGGCAGTAGACATCTAAATCATTGCAAGCAAGCTGTATTTTTTTGTTGGAGTAAGGCCTTACCAACGGATGCCCATTAGGGCCAAAAATCACTATGGAGTGCAAACTTTAGCAAAATAACAAGCACATCAGACTCCCTTTCATCAGTGGCAACAAATGAAAAGGTAAATGTGTCAAACAACATTTAAGAATGACAAAAGTTTTGTAACCGTTTGTTACGAATCAGTAAATGTATTTTGTCCTCATGAGCTCCCGTAGAAGGAAACATGGCAACTAATATGGGGTCGCCCAGATATTTAGACACGCCCCCATGTATTTTAGACATGATATTTTTGGTTATGTGTTACGAAGCCAACTGGGCAACATTTCATTAATTTTCAACAACATTTGATGAATATTTCCAGAAATTAATGGTTAAAACTACACATTGTCTCTTTAAAACAGAAATAAATTAAAATCGGAAAACAAAGTCATGAAATTATAAAATGATCATACATGTCATGAAACAAATGAAAGGTGGTTACAAATTTGAGTTAGAAAATAAAAAAACAGATTTAGGTAAAAGCAGGGAGTAAAAAGGGCTATAAAGGAAATAGAAGTAGTTAGACATTTTTTGACATTTTTATGCTCGTGATTGCCCCCTCAGGCCAAATGCATAACTGCAGCTTCAATGGTAAGCTCGTGCATGAGGCACGCATGCTGTATGTGCACACTCCTGAACAAAAACAACAGCTGGCAATCAATGATTTCTAGCTCTGCAGGCCCAGCTGAGAAAAGATTATGATTTGTCAGTACTCGTGCACATTTGCAGATTATCATTCTCTTTCCTTGCTCATGGAAGAATGGGTCGAAGCGCAAATGGTTTCTTTGTTGGTAATCTGCGGGGAATATCAACAAGAACGTTCTATGGAAAGTAGGGTCCTCAGAAATGTTGCGAAGTTTGTTGCTAGGCGCTAGGAACAGCAACAAAGTCACTGAGTTGGCAACACTGCCTCTCGCTCTGTCGCTAAGCTACAAATAGTAAACGTTATGTGTTATGGCTATGGCTGAGCGTGAACGCGCATGACATCATCACGCATTACTCTACCTCTGGAAGGCACTGGGGAGCCAGGTTTGTTCGACCCGAACATGCTCTTTTTCTGTGATTTTACAGAAATGTGGAGCCAATCACAGTACAAATGTCTAACTTCCTTATGGTTCCTTTAATAAAAGGTCTTCAGCGGTTTTCAAAGGTGTCCAGACTAATACTATGTAAGGATAAAGGAAGTTAATTCCAAAGTTGGGGTGCAACAGCCTGGAAAGACCGATCACCTTGAATTTTATTTCTGGTCTTTGGAACTTCTAGAATATTCTGGTGTGTGGACCTGAGGGCTCGGGTTGGAGCATAAGGCTTTAACAGTTCAGTAATATAGGGAGGGACTTGACCATGTAGAGCATTGAAAGTTATAATCAGGATTCTAAAATTAACTCTAAAGATAATGGGTAACCAGTGCTGAGACGTCAGAATAGGAGTGATGTGTGCTCCTCTGTTTGCTTCAGTTAGGAGCCTCGCTGCTCAGACAGGGGAAAAAACTGCTGTTGATGAGGTTGGATAATCCAATACCCATACATTTTTTTTAGTTTACACCAATCAGTAAAATGGAAATTTTTTCCAGGAAGTTACATTTCAATAGAAAAGTTTTTCATCTATGCTAATCTGCAACCGCTGCATTTTCAGAATTCATGAGTATTTAAAATCAGCTACTGACCACAAACAAAGTAGGGTGACCCCAGTGTTTTATGTTTATAGTGACTTTTCTGACCTAATTTAACACAAGATTGAGAGTAAAAACAATCGTTATTGACCCTTTGCACGTGACGTCACGCCACTCATGTGACCGCCCCCTTCACCATGATGGACGGCAAAAAGACCGTTTACACCCGTTGAAACTCCAGTGAAGATAGTCAAAACAAGCCAGTTTGTAGCCTTTTATCGCTTTTATTTAGTTGATTTGACAGTAAAATGGTTTTAGCTTGCTGTGTGGTTGGCTGCACTAAGAGACAAGGACGTAAACTCAACTCGTTTTTTCTTTTTAATAACTTTGATGGAGACTGAGGCGGAGGTGAACTGCAGCGATCAATCAACCAAGCGGACCAGCAGGCCTCAGATTTGCAGCGAACATGTTTTGACCGGGTAAGATTAACGTTAATTTATTTCACGAGGAAGACAGGGACAGGGATAAATTTGATGTGTTTGTACTAGTTATTGATAATCCTGATGGATGGATATTTCACCACAGAGGCTGCACTCCGTCCACTGTGGTGTAAAGCGAGACATATATTAACAATATTAAAGCTCTGATGTATGATTATGTGTGTTAAAATTACATTATTTATTTATATTGTAACGTGAGGAAATATGGGTTTTCTGTCACAAAGCTGGTGTTTGACCCGACTGGGTCGCTCAGAACTTTAACACACAGATTGGGACCTTTGCAGACATGAAGTCTGCGAGAGTCTGGAAGAAGCCATAACATCAGCCACCTGCAGCGTCCAGAAGACGTGTTTCCATGAGTTGTACCCAGAACAAGTCAAAACATAAAGTTTAAACTTCCTTTTCTTGTTTTGAATGTTAAAAGTTTAATCATCAATTTGCTCATTATAAATGTGTTTTAATCAAATGAATGACTATTATGCTTTGGGAAATTATAAGAGATTTAATTAATCCATTCTTAATTAAATGTTAATGTTGAGAATGTTTGGTAACGACCTTCACACTCCTGCTTCTTCACACACCCAAACACGCCCACGCACATCTGCTCACAGTAAACTCCAAAACACATTTGCTGATGCACACGTTTGCTTTGAGAAGAGAAAGGCTTTTGGTAAGTTTCAGTCTTATGATTTCAGTTCGTGCTTGACAACGAAAGAGAGAGGACCTGAATAAACGCTAAAAGGGGGGAGCCGGTTGGCTCGTTTCTCCCCCCCCCCCCCCCCCCCCCCCCCTCTCACGCTGTTCCTGCCAAACCAGGCAGAATAGCTGAATCGCAACTTCTAACGCAGACTCATTACCGAGTCTTTTGATTTCTGAGTGAATTAACTTAAGAAAGCGCATCGACAAAACGCTTTACCATCAACGTGTACCGAGGGCAACTCTGGACCGGTTCCGTTCGACACCTACGTCTCCCCTGTCAGCTGCGGGTGTCATCTGGATGCCATCCTCCACGGCCCGGATCCGAAAGAGGGTCCACAAGAGTTCGGTGAGACAGAGCACGGTGTTTAGCGTTTGATGCAGTTCTCTGATAAGACCTAAGTTTATCCAAACCATCACTTCACTCAGACACCTGTTTCTTCCTGAAGCAAAATCAGACTCACACACGCATTCATATCACAACATTCTCAATCTTCATAAATTCACCACAAGGTCTATTTGATCATATCAACTGTTAAAGATTGTCCCACAAGTTGCCAATGTTGATTGTTATTTCCTGTTTGTCAATTTCAAAATCATTAGTTTAATTTGAAGAATTAAAACTTTTAATTGTCAAACTGGTTTCCTCATTGAACTGAAACACAGACACACAGATATTATCGTCAGTTTATCGATGAAAACAACCTTTGAGTCTTCTTAACAATATAAAATTTGGTTATTGATTTATTAAAAATTAATATTCCGAATTAATACGTAGCATGGTTCCTCTTTCATAAAAGAGCATAAAACCACAACGCTACAATATGGCTGAGACAAACCAGTTTCTCCTTACAATATGAGCGTCGGCGTTCAGAGATCTTCTCATTCCGGTGTGAGAGCAGCAGCTGAACCCGGTAACACCACCAGCAACAGAAGCTGGTAGGGATTCGGACTTTTTGAAAATCAGCTTTGGTGTAAAGTGAAACGCTGTTTATAACATAAAGTTATAAATCCAGCGGGGTGAATTTAGGCAAAGTCAGCAACATGTTTACATCGGTGAAAAGCTGCAGAGAGAACGTAAGCTAATGTTGGTAAGCTAGTTAGCATACTGCTCTCTATGAGCCCCGGCTAGATGCGCTACTTCTTCTGATAACTGAACTGGGCATGAACTAGTTGAAGGAATGCTGGAGGAGTATTGTTTTTGTTTTGATCGCAAAAACAATTTCAGGCTCTACTTTTCCCTTTGTTTAGTAATCGTGTCGCTCACTGTTTTACATGCTTTTGCCGTCCACTATGGTGGACCCACATGAGGTGACGTCGGTGCAAAGGGTCAATAACACAGTTAGTGACATCACCCCAGTTGCCACCCTGCATCTACTTTGCTCATCATCACTGAGTTTAATCTGCCATATGAGGCTATTCTGGCTCAGACCGAGACACAATGCTTTAGCTGCACTTACATCCACTTTCTTTTGGGTTTGTGGCCAATTCCCTGTAATCTGCAGCAGACCTGATAACTTAGTGTTCATCAAAATATGACATCAAAAACAGCTGTTTCTCGTCCTGTGGCTCCCGATAGAAGGGGTAATGATTCTGTTAAAAACCCTTTACCCTGATTGCAGCTATGATCTAATGAACTCTATTTCTACCTCTGAATGTTTTGACTGCAGCAACTTCTTGACTGAGGCCAGTTTCTTTGTGTCTGGCTATCCAGACTTAATCCTCTTAAAGGATATTTGCCTGTTAATTGCTTCGGCTTTTCTCTATTTAGTCCTCTTTTTGTAGTCCTTCTAAAGGGGACCTTCACTCAGAAACCATTTTTCCTTAATGTTTTGGAAAATGATCAGTTCTTCATGCAGGCTGAACTCTCCTACACCTACTATATCTCCTGCATTAGCCTCTGATAGATAATCGATGTTGAAACTCACCCTTCTTGACTCATGACGGGGAAGGCTGTTGTTGGTTTAGTATCCAGAAAACGGCAGAGAACATCTCGGCTAGTAGATATTAACCATTAGCATTAGCAACTCCACCACACCAGAACTCCTTCAGGCTTGTGTTATTTGTGAAGGTAAAACATTAGCTTCACATTGCAAACAGTCAGTGTAGAGTCTCATTGTTTTTAGCCAGTCAGGCAAGAAAATATCAGGAAATAAAACTCCAAACCCTGCTGTCTGAAGCTACCTCCTCCTCTAGCTGAATTCTCTGTGCTGAAACAATTGCGCTGGAGCCCTTTTTCCCCCCCGAGTACCACTTACAAGACATTCAGTCCTACTAGAGACCACTGAAAATTAATTAAAACTATGAGTGAAGGACCTTTTGATACAGTTTTCCTCTGTTTCTATTTCTGTGTTCATATTAGCTCATGTGTGAATATATTGATGAGATTTTCCAAACGTAAAATGGAAGTTGATATTTGTAACATTTGTAATCAGTATTTGACTTTGAATTGAATATTATATTTTACTGCACACCAGTCTAGGTCACATTAACATAATACACTGTCTTTTTGGATCTTGCAGTCTATTTTCCACTATGTTTTAAATGCAAATTAAAATACATGCGTGTGCATTAGGACACCAAAAATGAAGGGTTATGCAAATTATGGGGAGTAAAAAAGTGTTTGCAGTCAGCCCGTGTAAACATCAGTCATTATTGTAGTTTGCTTGAGACTGATCTCCATTTGTAAAAAAATCTGCACAAAAAACGAAAGTAAATAATTGCGATTTGAGAAAACTTATTGAAGAATGACTTGAGGAAAAAGGATAAGAATATAATCAGTGGAAAGCACAGACTGGAATGTGCTTCCCACTCTTCTGAAAGCATACTGGGTTCTGCTGCTACATTGTGGTGCAAAGAAACACAAACTGTTCCCTCTGACCAGTTTAAACAACAGTGGTATAAGAGAGAAAATAGATAAGCTTGACCAAAAAATGTACTTGAACCTTAAAAATGATTTGTGACTCGTTGAGTTTGTTTAATTCAAGAACAGAGTTGATGCAGAAACTCCTCTAATTTGGTTTTAACTGTGTGTAAACTGATAGTAAACTGTCATTTAAATAAATATGTATTGAACCACCTTGATTTTTCTGTTTTTTTTTCTTCCTCTCTAAATATCAATCAAAATGTTGTTGAACATTAATTAAATGATTCCCAGTTTTTGAAAAATATTGGAAGCTTTGTAACATATAACCATATAAATCATGTATAAAATACATGGGAGTGGGTCTAAGTCTCTGGGCGACACCATATTAGATTCCATGTTTCCTTCTACGGGAGCCCTTGAGGGCAAAGTGCATTTACTGGTTTGTAACGAACAACTACACCATTCATAAACGCTGTTGTTTTACACATTTTACCTCTTCACATGTTGCCAGTGATAAAATGGAGTCTGATATGCTGAATTTGGCTGAAGTTTGCACTCCTGGGCTTTTTAACCCTAATGGGCATCCACTGGTAAGACCTTACACAAAAGTACAGCTTGCTTGCAACGATTTAGGTATCTACTGCCCCCTATCGCCAGGAAAAATACACAGTTTAAAGAAACACATTTCTTTATTTCTGTATACATGTTGTGTAGAATACTTCTTAAATTCTATTTTGTTAAGGAGAGAAAATCTTAAATTTCTTTTGTGAAAATCTACAGAATGAGACACATATCTGCACCAATACATTGTATACATTATTGTGATTATCAATAAGGTACAAAAAATAATAATGATCCAGTCTGGGGATTATTGTTTTACAATATCTGGGGCAGCTAAGATTGTGTCCCATAGCCATAAAATAAATGTTGGTATGAAACTCACTCCAGTAGCTCAGAGTACGTCTGACCTGTAAATTCACTTGTTAGAGAATTAATGTTTTGTAAAATTTAAAATAAAATTCTTTGTCGACTAAAACCTTTTTGAATTTTAGTCGACTGAAACTGACTAAGACTAAAATGCATTTTTGTCATCAGGACTAAGACAAACTAAGATGCCCGCCAAAAATAACACTGGAGTGCAATTTCTGAATGAGTAATTTGTCAGATCGTTTCACCTTTAGCAAAATGACAAGCACATCAGACTCCCTTTCATCACTGGCAACCAGTAAAAAGGTACATGTGTAGAACAACAATTTTCTTCAGTGGTGAAAGTTTTGTAGCCACTCGCATTTTGTCCTCACGGGCTTTTGTAGAAGGCAACATGGCATTTAATATGGTGTTGCCCAGAGACTTAGACCGGCTCCCATGATATTTTAGACCTGATTTCTGTGGTTATATGTTACAAAGCTGCCAATATTTTTCAACAACTGGGCATCATTCATTTGATCGATATTTCCAGAGATTAATGGTGAAAACTACACATTGTCACTTTAATAGCTTTTGGGTCTGAGTTCCATTGCACGACTGATTACAACTGCTATGAACCTGAAATTTTGCATCAACATATCTGAATCACTGATTTTAAAACATGCACATACTTCTGTAACATGGTCCAAATGTTCACACTCAAAACTTTATCAAATTAGTCAGCTTAATGAATTTCAGACATCTCAGGACACATGAAACACAGTTTCCAGTTGGGGGACTCTTCAGGCGTCTCCTGTGAGTTTTTAGACTGCATTCCTTTTTGTAAAGTTAGAACCTTACATCACCAACAGCTGGAAGTTTAACATCTAGGAGATTGTGGTTTAGACAGCAGAAAACTCATCCCATAATCACAGGGTTGATGGTTTCATCCCCGACCAGGTCCTTGGTAGATGTTAAGACAACCCGAGTATTCTTGGCCACTTTGGATCAGTTTAATGGTTAGGATTAGGATTTAGGGTGAGGAGAGTGACTATCAGGAAAAAAAAATTCCACGATTAATTTATTCTTTTACAGTTTGATCGACGGTACCGACAGAAAATTGCCTGGCATTTGTATAAATGTTTGCGTAGCTGTTATTTCAAAATTAGTTCCAACATTAGCTTTAGATAGTTGTAAAAACAAATAGGTAGGTTCATAATGTTAATCTGATCAAGATCTGCTGCTTAGAAAGGCTGCATGATCTATTGATTGAACATTTAGGACTTCTTTGTGAACACGTGTTATGATTTAATTGACGTCAGATCTCCCTTTGAATTTGGCAAATGCTAATGTGCTAACCCGTGTGTGCTCTTTTTGGCAAGAAGCAGCAGGTTTTCACGTTTGTGCACCTGTTTGTGTATATGGCGAGTTCTCTTTGTTACTAGCATGAGTGCGCACCGCAGTAATTTCCTTGAAGAACTGATGACTAATGCTGCAAAGATTTTAATAAGCCCAACATCCCTGCCCCTTGCTGTGCACTTCCATTTACAGTTCTAACAGCAATGGGATCCCTCTATAAATCACACAGCAGCCTCGTGTTAACCGAGTGGAGACGGAGGAATAGTTGAACTGGTGCCTTGAAAAGAGATCTCTGCTCTCGCTCAAAACGTAAATCTGAAATGGTAAAGTACACCTCTCCGTACCGAGCTGGGTTTCTACAGAGGTAAATAATGGCAGTCTGGAGCTGTAATGACTTCATTTCCTTTGCATGCAGCAAGTCGTCAGTCTGCCTCGCTTGGCCACACTGAGGTGTTGTGAATGACATCTGTTGACAGGGCCGTTCATGTTCTGGTTCTGCTTAAAGTTTTGGTCAAACAGATAGAGCAGGAGAGCTGTGGAGGTCAGATCCGGAAGCCAACATCAGCAACATGTGGTGGGTCTGGGTCCGATGCTGGTATGAAAGTGTGAAAAGAGGGTTTGAATAGTTCAGTGTAGGGAGATTTAAGTGATTCCCCACATTTAAACGTTTAGGCTACATTTTCTACCTGCAGTTAAACATTTCTTTGGAATGAAATGTGAAGAAAAACAAGTAGAGAAAGAAAATTTGGGGAAGGATTATGAAGTTAAAATTATAAAAAAATTAAAATTTCCCCACTTTTCTTGACTTTCCTCCAAAAGCGTCAGTCTCTGACAAACCCTGAAGCTCTGCAGGGTGGCCAGGTTCAGCCTTAGCTTAAACACCAGGAGCTCTTGACCTTGTAATAGAGCTGATGCTCTTCAGCATTGAAATGATTCTGCTGAGGTGTTTTTTTCTAATCTGAATCCTCTTTTTCTCATTGCTGCTTCATTTTCTCTTGTGCACTTATCAGTTGTAGGGCCTATGGATGAGGTCTCTGCTTTTTGCAGATGATGTGGTTCTGTTGGCTTAATCAGAATGTGATTTTTGGCTTTTGCAGCGGTTTTCAGTCGAGTGTGAAGCGGCTGGGATGAGAATCAGCTCCTCTGGTTTTGAGTCGGTAAAGGGTGGAACGCCTTCTTTGGGTCAGGGATGAGGTCCTGCATTAAGTGAAGGAGTTTAAGCATCTTGGGGTCTTGTTCACGATTGAGGAAAAGATGGAGCGGGAGATCAGTAGATGGATGGGTAGAGGTGTGGACTCGAATCGCATGACTTGGACTCGAGTCAGACTCGAGTAATTATTTTAATGACTTCTGGCTTGACTTGATAAAATTTATAAAGACTTTCGACTTGACTCAGACTTGAAGGCCAACGACTTGCGATTTGATGATGACTTGAGCATATTTGATATTTTAGCACAAAAGTGGCACGACATGGACAAAAATCATAAATCATTCTTTGTTCTGGGTTTGATCTTGTTCTGCTAAATGCAGCAGCACTTTGTTTAGAATCGGTTTCAGTTGCACTTTCTGCTTGTTTGAGCAAATAAATGAAGCTTTAAGAAGCTTTAATTCTGGAATTTATTTATTATCATTGTCATTGAATAGAAATTGGACAGATGACTTGAATATGACTTGAAAATTCAAAGCTAAGGACATGGACTTGACTTGAACTTCCACATCATTGGCTTTGGACTCGACTTGGATGTCTTTGACTTGGACTTGACACGAGACTTGACTGAAAAGACTTCCAACTTACTTGTGACTTGAAAAGCACAGACTTGGTCACACCTCTGCGGATTGGTGCTGCATCTGCTGTGATGCGGGCATTGTACTAGTTTGTCATGGTGAAGAGTGAACTGAGCCAGAAAGTGAAGCTCTCGATTTACCGGTCAATCTCCGTTCCTACCCTCACCTATGGCCATGAGTTCTGGGTAGTGACTGAAAGAATGCGATCACAGATAGAAGTGGCTGAAATGAGTTTTCTCTGCAAGGTGGGTTCTCCCTTAAGCTTGGTTTATGCTTGACGCATTCACTGTCCGCGCGGTGATGCGGCTCGCGAATGGAACGCGCTTCACAACTCGCAGCGTTTATGGTTCATGCGGCTCGTCTCTGCGGTGAGCCAATATTCTCCCAAACTGAACGGGGCAGCATGGAGCTCTACAGCATGTACCCAACACTACACCATAGTAGAAGTAGAAATTACTGTTTACAACACGGCATTTCAGCATTTTTAACAGCGTCCTCATCTTTTCTGACAGTGCAAGCTATTTTTCTCCAAGAATTATTAACTACATGTTGATCGCGGTGATCTCTGAGAGCTGAATCATACAAATGTCTGTATTTACGAACCTCTGCCATACTAGTTCTTGCCGGTCTGCCATGTTTTTCCACATCCGTCCGCGTGGTTAGAAATTTTCCGAGGTGCGCGTTGCGGAAATCTTGGGCCGTGCGGAGATGCGGTGGAGGGGCGTGGTTGTTAAAATGACGCAAAATGACGCAACTTTTCCACGCGGAGCCGTGCGGACCTCGCGGACGCGTCAAGCATAAACCAACCTTTAGAGATAGGGTGAGAAGCTCTGTCATCAGGTAAGGGAGTAGATCCAATGCTCCTCCACATCACTTTTTATTGGTTTTGGAAAGTAAGTCAATATCGAGCATCCCTAAAATAAATATATATCATTATGTGGCACATGCATGGACTTGTCTTACATAAAGTCTGACATGGAATGCTTCTAAGAGCCTCAAAGCTAGCTGGTTTTCATTTGTTCCTTTTAGTCAGGATCTAATTTACACCTGGATAACTGGCAAGTGCAGTCAACGAGCAGGGCCCCTAAAATTAAACCTCTGTTTTGTTCCACTGCTGGGCTTTGATGCTTGTCTGCTGGGAGATTTTAAATGATATTAAAAAGACTGGTTCCTGAAATGTAAAGAAATACATAATATTTTTGTTGCAAATGAAGCTTTGAAAAAGTTAATGAGCTGTGTAGCTTTAATTACAGAAAGAATGATCAAACACAACTGTACATTCCTGGCAATTTACTAGAAACATATCAAGGCTAATTCTTCTTTTGTAGTTTAAAGCTGTGTTAAGAAATTAAATCTGCCAGAATAAACAGAGCTTTGTCTTCAATACATTTTTACAAGCCTGGTGGAAAATCAGAAGATGCACACTTGTCAGCCACTTTATTAGACACATAACTAGTTGGACTACTTTAACCTTTAGAGCTTTCTTAATTTTACCATATTAACATGACAGCATCACCGTTTCATCCCCGATGTTAATCCCCCGTCCCACCACATCCCAACCGCTCTGGACTTGTAACTCATCGTCATGTTTAAGAAACCAGTTTGAGATTATCTGAGCTCTGTAAAATGGCGCAATATCTGAAGATGAGTCCACTGTGGTTGTAAATTTATGGACAAGGTCAGCAACAAAGCTGGAAGACGTTGGAGCGTCACTTCCTGTTTTCAGTGTTGCACTCCATGTAGCTGTTCGGTGTTTGTGGATCGCTAACATTGATCCGATTTCTCTGTACTGAGACATTTCTGAGTTATTGCAGCACATAAGCACGCAAAAACACACATTTTCTGTTGTTTCACCTAGCTCTTAGTGAACGCTTTGAGTCAGGGCTGCCAACTTTTGAACATTTAAATGTGTGGGTCGGGGGTGGGGGTGGGGCGGGGGCGCAGACCATTTCACCCTGTTGAATGATCACGGGGGTGATTGGGTGGGCTTTCACCCTACTTAGCTAGCGCAGGGATAACTAGATGAGAACAATCTCGTAGCGGCCCTCCAGTAGAACTGGAGCAGCCATCACCTCAGGCCGGCTGGGTGACGGTGTGCATAGAACCCAGCCCGTGGGACACCACCAACCTGTCCACGTTTGAAATAGTTTTTTCCCGCTGAGTGACGCACCCACTGACAAGCTGACTCGCTGCATGCTTAGTATGAGGATTGCTGTAAAGAAACTGACACTAGTCGGTGACTCGATGCAACCTGCTGAATTCCTTTTACAGGAAACTTTTTACTCTCTGGCTTTATGAATTGAACTGTATTGGAATGTTTACTGTGCCAAGTGCCTTGAGACGACTCTTGTTGTGATTTGGCGCTGTATAAATAAACTCAATTGAATTGAACAATACTCAGGTAAGCTGTGTTGTTTAAACCAGGCTCAGGTGGCTCTAAGGCCGCGCCCGAATAATATATCTCCTACACCATGACATCACAAGAAATAGCCTGAACTGATAGCAGGAAGGGTGGATCTATGTGATCATGTTAGTGACACCAAGCTCTGACCCAAATGTTGCAGCAGAAACTGAGCTCTGTCAAACTTTTTTTTCCACATCTCTTTTTGTCTAGTTCTGAGGATTCTGTATGAATATCAGCTTCAGTTTCCTGGTCTAATGCTGACAGGAGTAACAGCTGGTCTACTCTGCTATTCAGCAGGCCTTAGTTGTAGCAGGGTGGAAGTGCTGGGGTTTTCCTGCCATCTCAAACCACATAAGATGGACATCTGACATCAATATAGCACAACTAAAGCTCACTGGATATATTTTAGATCTTTTTCTGTGAACTATAGAGCCAGTTATGGGTGAAAATCCCAGTAGATCAGCCCTTTATGAAATACTGGCACCAACAACCATGTCACAGACAAAGTCACTTAAACTTTGAACTTCAGCTAGTCTTCCTCACCACGTCTGAGTTTCTGCCACATGATTGGCTGATCTGTGTTACAGGGGTATGCTGTATATTTGTTGTGAAAAAAAACATCACAGAGAAAACATAAAATAAATGTTTTAATAAAAAAATTCACATTTTTCAAATTTTCTTTAAAAAAGCAGATTTCATTTTTTATGTTACTGCCTTTCCCCCATTTTCTGCTTGTTGCACTTCTTTCAAAGTAAGACACAACATGAAATCCAAATGTTCCTGGTGAATTTCAGCAAGTTATCGAGAAGGCAGACAGACAAACCAAACCGTTAAATCATTTTACAAATAAATGTGACACTGAGGAAAGCCCACACACACCACAAAGCCTGATATTTTAGGACACACATGCCAAGCGAGATGTCACAGCCAGCTCAGCCCAACATCTTGCTAACAGACTTTGTTATGTCCTGACTTATTCCTCAAAATGGATTTTCCCTCTCACTTTATGGACCAAAGCATAAAGCTTTTTTTTTTAATTTGATGCTGTTGATTTTTGTTCAGCAGCACAGTCAATTGCATAAACACTGACTAAACAACAACACATGATAAAATTATTTAATTTATCTGAAGAAGACCTAAGAGGACACACATACTGAGGCGAGAGGGAAGTATTCTAGTGCAGATCCACCTGATTACCTCACAAAACAAGCCAGACCCCCAGGCCAAACCACACTCATGGTTGAAAATAAATCTAAACATGTGCTAAGCCAAAACTGTCAGCAGAAAAGCAATAAGAAGATCTTTCCATCTCTGACTCCTTTTCATGTCTGTCCTCTCCACATAACAGAAGATTCACACGTGCGTGACACGCACGAGCAAAAAATTCTGTCACATCATAAAATGTTCCAAAAACGTGCAAGAGAAAAGAAGACTCCGTGTGGCCAGATGGACATAGACAGCAGGAAAGAATGGGGGCAGGCTATTGAAAGAAAAAAGTGCAACAGATGTGAAACAACTGAAGGAGCAGACGTAAACAACAGAAGCAAAGAGACATGTAGAAGTTAGACAAGAAACAGACAGAAAGGCAGACAGACAAATGAGGAAAAGGGCTGAGGGAGCAAAACGGCACCAGGAGGGGAAAAGTCACAGTGTCAGACAGGCTTTCTCCAGGATTAGTCGCTTCCAACCTGCAAAGTGCGTGTGTACCTGGCTGTGGCAGGCTCACGCTGCAGGACATTTGACCAAAAATCAACTTTAAAACAAACGAAAGGTCACGCAGACGTCAGAACTAACAAAACTACACATGCACGTTTGACAGCGATTACTAGTTTGGAGATAAACATCATAGGACCCTGGGACTCCGAGCATTGAGCGTGCACAGCCACTTGTGCACATGTGCACCAGGAAATTCCATGGGATGTTTTCAATAAGAATGGGGAGCAGCAGCCAGGGAACTGGCAAATGAAAAACCGCTGAGGCACATCACCAGGCTCTAACAACACACTGTCTGCCCTTTCAGCTCCCTCTGCATAGAGAGCTCACATGTGCTTGTGTTTACGTTTTTAGTTTCCATGTGACCGAATGAGGTGATAACAGCGTGTGTATTTTTTTAAACGAATGGTGTAAAAATGTTCTTCAAAGTTTCGTGTGTTTCTAACATAGTAGCAATGTTAAGAGGGTCCAGTGTTTCTGTGACTCTGATTTGCTGTTATCTGGTGATGCTGCATCATCTGATCCAAAAGGAAACTGTGATGCTTTCATTTGGCCGTATTAACATGTTACATCATGATGGTTGGTTCCCTTGATTGCTCCCTATTACACAACACTGATACTAATGGTGAACAGCAGAGACCACGGTGGTGGGATAAGAGATTTAGGGGAAATAGAGGCAAACATGCCGGAGCAGCAAGAAAAGAGACGGAAATGAAAATCAGTAGAGTAACAACAGGTAAAGGAGTGGATTACTCATTTATTCAATACATTTGCAGTGGTCTCTAGAAGGAATGAATGCCTTGCAGGCAGAACTCAGGGCACAAAAAAGCCCACAAATCCCTGGCTCAGCAGGCCAAGTCTGCAACATCACATCTGAGCTTCGGGGGAGTCTTATTTCCTGATATTTGGACATCTCACCCTGGATTGGATAACAGCAATACAACTCTACCACTGACTTGCGGCATGGATGTTTAATCTCCACAAATAACAAAAGTCTGGAGGAGTTCCTCCATGTGGTGGAGTTGCTAATGCTAACAGTTAGCTAAAATTAGCCAAGACGTTCTCTGCTGTTTCCTGGTAGTTAAAACAACAACAGCCTTCCCCATTGTGATTTAAAAATCAGTGAGTCCATGAACACTAATTAACCAACACATTCTCACACCCTAAGCGTCGAAAAATGACGCGGGGTGACCAAGCGTTTGTTTCCAACGCATTGGGAGTTGTGCTAGAGCATCGCGGTATCTGACGCCTGTGGTAAAATGGACAATTCACAGATATTTCACTTCTAAACTCTAGCGATTTAGCCTTCCTCTCACCCCCATCCTAACCTTAACCCACATTGTCAGTCTAAATTTTCCGTGAACTGTGTTTGAGAGGAACGATGAAACGCATGACATAGCTTTGCATGCGCAAGCTGGTTAACATTAGGATGGGGGTGAGGGGAAGGTTAAATAGCAAGAGGGTGAAGGTCAGAATTTGTTCAGATATCTGTTTTTACTGCGGGCATCGGGTAACGACGCTCTGGCACAGCGCGGTTGGGGCACCCAACACATCAGAAACAAACGCTTGGTCACCCCGTGTCATTTTTCGACACTTAGGGTCTAAGAATGTGTTGAATTAACAGTGTGATGTAGATCTGAGGATTTTCAAATCCTAGATTTTCACTGTCGATTTTTGATGCAGGAGATAGGTGTAGAAGACCGTCTTCTTGTTCAGCAAAATCTCAGAGTGACATCAGTTAACCATACCTTTAATACTGTTGGAAGAACATGAGAGTACCCAGAGAAATTCTATGCAAACACCACAATGACAGGGTTCAGAGGAAAAACAAATCCTACACGGGTGGTTGTAGAGGCTGAGGGCTAAAACCTCAATTGTACACTTTTCTTTAGCATTTTGTCCATAATGAAAATAGCTGATGCAGAGCAAATACTGTTAAAGGTCTCTTGAATTCAGCAGTTTGGCAAAAAAAAAAAAAGAAAAAAAAGTGAGAAACACTAAAACAACTGACAGACACCCGGATTTCCAAGCAAGAATATGAGTTTGTCAGACACTGTCCCATGTTACCATCATTTCTCTTATAAACCAGCAGAAAAAAGTCCACAGCCAGAGCTGGCAGATAGTTTAATGGGATTTGGAACCTGACCATAAAGATTGGGTTTTATATGATCATATTATTGTACACCCACATTTGGCCTGAAAATATCTACACTCCTTCTGCCTTGGCTGTCTTCCTTTTTATAAAATGTCTGGATAATCTTAACCCTTGTGCCCCCTCATCTCTTTATTACTCAGAATTTGCTCTGAAGTATGAATATTAGCTATCCCTTTTCACAAATCAAGTGTTGAAAGAACAAGTTCCAGATAGTTTTTTTGTGGAGAGAAACATGAGCGCAGTCAGATTTGTGGGAGTCCGGGCTGACACGTGATGCAGCCTGGCATCACTGGATGATAAAGTTTCGTGACTGGTTATGGCCAGTGGGAAACTGGGAGCAGTGGGGACGTTAACAGGACTATAAGGCATGAGTCAGCATTTTGAACAGAAAAATAAGACACGGGAAAGGGGAAGGGATTTTCACTTGAGCCTGGATTATGAAGACTTTTATCTCAAGTTTTAAGGAGGCCCAGTTTGAACAAAGCCCATTTTATCTGTGGAAATTTATTTTTGTGTTCAAACCAAATGCACAAAAACACAGAAAGAGCTGAATTTGCAGCAATTTGGTGGCAGTAAGAAAAAATGTGTTTTAATATTTTGTCTGTATTAAAAGATTTACAATTTACCTCGTGTTATGAACACTAATCAAGTGCAGGAGTTTGGATTTTCTTAAGTACACATTCATATGTGCAGAGGCACACTATTAAAAACAAGTGTGTGTGAGCAAGTATGAGCTCACCCAGCAAGCTAACTGGCTGTAATGGTTCCAGTCACTTCACACCAGCTGTCAGTCAAAGCTGCAGCCTAGGTGACCCGACACACATAAGGACCACGTCTATCACATCTATGTTGGGAGCACAGCTACACACTCTTGTTCCCAATATGAAGTCACTGGGAAAATTAAACCACAACAGGAAGCAGCTTTACAGAAGGACACACTTTTATTAGAAATCTCACTTTAAAAAAGCTTAAGACATTATTTCACAACTAAATTAATATAGTACATGTATCCCTGGTTTGTTTTGACTGTTTCAGTCATTTGCTCATAAAGGTGGTGTAATGCTACGTAAAATATAAAGCACAAAAAGGAAATGTCTTCCAGTTCCTTTAAACGCTGCATTGAATTATGTGAGTGTGAGCTTGAATTAACCGCCATTAAAAATACAACTAAAAGTTAGAAAGCCTCTAAAATGGTTAAGTCAAACTGGATTTTGCAACATTTTTTGTGTTTTTCATTTATTGTTTTAGTTTCTGCTAGGACTAATGGCTAGTCTGAATGCAGCCAAGACTAAATTGGATTACCCCCATCGTAACACAAACCCATTCTCCAAATATATAGCATGATCTACCAGTGCTCCTTCATGGATCTTTACAACATCAGTTTTACAAAACAAAGTTATTTTTAAAAAACATTCTTTGTATATTTGCAAGTGTAAATCCTGCAACAGCAGATATCTGCAGCACTTTCACTGCAGCCTGAGGCACTTCCTGCAGGGATATTTATAATATGTTAGTGTCACCTTGTAATGCCAAATGGGGTAATGGTTTAAATAAGGTTAACATTTACCACTGCATTTTGGAATCTGATCAAACACCTGGCCTTGGCCCGATTTGGACTAGCCTTTAGCTCATCAATCTGGTCGGACTAGTTCTCAACACAAGCTGTTCAAAGTAAAGATCGCTGCTTACAATGTGTTCACAAATTACCTTCAATTCAGTTTATTTTTATACCACCAAATCACAACAAGAGTTGCCTCAAAGCACTTCACAAAGTAAACATTCCAGTTGAGTTCAGTCATTAAGCCAATTAGTAAAACATTTCCGATGTAAGGAAACCCAGATTACACAGACTCACTGACAAGTGTCAGAGACATGACAGCAATCCCCATATCCCCAAATCTTCCTTGTTTTATCCTGTTCAGTTCCAAAACGTTTTTTATCATCTGATATGGATCTGTTAAATTGCATTTATAACTTTTACTGTTTCATAACCATTGTGTAGCATGAGAGGTGAACATCAGCAGTTTTTACTTCTTTATTTACCAGTTATACATCAGTGTTGTTGCACAAATGTATGCCATCATCATCATCTGGTTGGTGCAACAGAGGTTCTGTCCAAACACCACAAAGCAATGTGGGGCAACACATAAATAAAAGCCCAAAGGAAAGAACCAGAGCTTCAGCAATAATCACACACTGTGGTACACACTTGCTCCAAGTCACACATAATTATCCCACATAAACAGAACCCAGAGGTGGTGCCACCCATTCTCACAGATACACAAACACAGGTACAGTAAACACACACGCACACACACACACACACACACACACACACACACACACACACACACAAACACTTGTTTATGCGAACAAAAACATGCCACATGTATGCACGTCTTACATCAAGAAACATGCACGCACGCCCGCATGCACGCACACACACACACACACACACACACGTGCACACCAAAACACTGCATATTTCAGGAAACACTAGCAGCATAATCCAGGAATGCTAATTGAAACAAACATGCTCATACTTTCTTCATTTGTGAGGTAGAGGCTGGCTGTAATTGAGACTGATGTACGTGTGTGTGTGTGTGTGTGTGTGTGTGTGTGTGTGTGTGTGTGTGTGTGTGTGTGTGTGTGTATGTGTGTGGGTGGGTGTGTGTATGTGTGTGTGTGTGTGTGTGTGTGTGTGTGTGTGTGTGTGTGTGTGTGTGTATACACTTAAGCTTGTATGAACATAGGTTCGACATGCCAAAGATCTGGGAACCATTCTAAGCTATTACTGTTCTGCTTTGTCTGACATTTTACCTTTTAACATAAATAAGAGCAGATTTGTCTGCTGTATACACACATCAGCGTTGACAGAATCACTGTTCCAGACCAAAGTAAACCCTCCTCCAATTCACAAGCAAACACACACCCTCAGCACTGAAAATAACAGACTTGGAAAGACTTTAATGTGGAAACAAAAAGAGATTATTTTGATTAGCTGTTTTGCCTCCAATATTGAGAGGAATTACGAACATAAAAAAATTATCAAAGATTAGTTGTGTGGAGTTCTCCAACGATCCATATGAATTCCTTACCTGCACCAAAAGCAAAAAAGTATGTCTGGTTGGGGTTTCTCTGTAAGAGTGTGGACACACGTCGAGCCATCCGCTCGTTGCGTTTGTAGATGAGTTCTTGGCGGAAGTAGCTGTCGATCTGCTGAGCTGTCATGCGGTCATGTGCAGGTAGAGACCTGTTGATGAAGTGAGGGAGCTAAAAGAAAAAGACACATAATTAGGAAATAAGAATTTCCAACTTAACATTCAAGTTCTACGTGACTGTTTATAATTTTGTTAAACACAAAGTAACTCTAAACCCTTTAAGAGACATCACTAAAATGCTTGAAACTGTCAGATTTCAACCCGTGATAGTTATTGGAGGCCATTGAAATGTGTTTGTATTTATTTGTTTATTTCACTGTTATTTAAAGGTGCAATATGTAAAAATAAAGCAAGAATTGCATCCTGTGGTCAAATTTTGTAACTGCAACCCATTTTGCTAAGCAAATAGTCAAGCTCCTCCCTATATTACTGATCTATTAAAGCCTTATGCTCCGACCAAAGCCCCCAGGTCCACACACCAGAAGCTTCTAGAAGTTCCAAAGACCAGATATGAAAGTTGAGGTTATCGCTCGTTCGACTGTTGCACCCCGACTTTGGAATGATCCTCCTTTATCCTTATGTAGCATTGACAGTCTGGACACAGCTTAAGACATTTTTATTTAAAGCTGCTTTTACATAACTCCACGTAGTAATCATTTTTCATTTCTTCTATGATTTTATGGCTTCATTTTTGTGATTTGTATCGATTTCTGTTTAAGATCATTATGATTTAATGACTTTATGTTTTATTTTGTTTAGATCTACGTGAAGCACTTTGTGATTTTATGTCTTTGATGAGTGCTATGTAAATAAAATAGACTCGCTTATTTTACTTGTTTCCCATCATCCTATTCGGTGCAGCAGCGTTAGTTTGGCGCAAACTCAGCAACCCTGCAGGCTTGCTAATAACAAACAGTTACTACATCCCTCTTCTTCTTTATCTTTTTAAGATAAACTGACAACCCCCAGCTGGCTGAGGAATGAAATCTTCTAACATGATTGAGACATTAGACCATTCTGGGTGTGGAGGGCCTGTATCTAGCACGTTTTACTGGTTTGTTTCAGTGCTTTAGAAACTTTGTTTCAACACGCCTGATTGCAATCAGCAGGTGATTAACAGGCTTCTGCACAGCTTGATGAGCTGCTGAACAGGTGATTCAACCACTGGATCAAGTGTGCTGGAGCAGAGAAACCAGCAAAACGTGCTGGATACCGGCCCTCCAGGACTGGAATTGAAGAGAACCAATCAGTTGGTGTTATTATTAAAATTTTTGTACACGATTATCTCAAAATAAAATAAACAATCAAATAAAAATTCCTTAGTCTTTAATAAGAGTGACGGACTGTACTCAACCACTTAAAGCTGAGGTATTAAGTGCTCATTTGCAGCCTAAAACATAAACCTTATAAACATTTTTTGGGGAAAAGTAATGTGAAAACAAAAGTATGAAAAGTATAAAACTAACAAAAATATTAAAGTAAAAAGTAAACTTAACAGAGACAGAAAATCCCTAAAAGTTAAAGGAGCAATATGGAAGAATTCAACAGTGAAATAAGGCCAGCAAGGCTTGCATTCATGTTCTAATTGTTGAAAAGATTTGGTCATACGTGACCCAGGCCACCTTTGATCGTGGCCTCAGTGTTTTTTTTATCTTCAGTCGATGCATTCAGGGTTTATATATTCACACTTTTTAGTTATGACTGAAGTTGGATTCTCAGAGACATATGTTAATGCCAGCTGTGGAACGGGCTAGGAGTTCACCACAGAAAAAACAGATTTTAGTTGTCTTCAATGACGGAGAAAGACAGAAAAGATCCAGTTATAACTCGTGTTTATCTGCACTAGTAGTCAACTGTGAAAAGAAGACACGTGTATAGACACTATGGCTGAAAGAACAGAAGAACATCTGTGCAAGGTGGATAAATGTGTCTCAATGTGGGGTGGCTGGATACATGGGTGGATTTATTGTACCACATGAGAAGAAGGTGCTCTCAAGCATCCATCCAAACCGCTCTGACACCATTCCCATCATTCCCTTGACTGTTCATGCTAAAATCTGTTTCACATAAAGGTTGAAAGACTCTAACTCATGTTGAAACTGGACATAAATGTATGTCTTTTGTGCATTCCTTACATTTACCACAAAACAGAAACCATAAAAGAATTTTAGCTTTCATCATAAAGACCATTATAAATAATATTAACTTTTTTGGACATGCAACATGTAGGTTTAGGTCATAAAATATAAGTTTAACTCTCCAACAAAAATTCTGGTTTAAGCTTCACATTGAAGCTAATATAGATAACAAGTTTTTGAAACAGAGCCAAGATGACTCACTGAGACTCTTGAATTGTCTGTGTTATCAAAGCAGATGACCCAGGCAGGTTCATCTGGACTGACTGGACACAACGATAAATTACTCATTAGCTTTTATGGGATGAAAGATGTTAAAAGGAATGACAGAAAGGAGAGTGGATGATTGCAGTGGCAAATGCAGATAAGTTATCACAGCTCAGATCAAAGCCTGTGCTTTATCCAAACCTAAATGTGGAGTGACTGGGAAATGTTTCCTTTCTTTGTTACTCTTATGATCTCAGTAGTCCTCAGTTCTCTTGTTTTGTGTTTCTGGCTTGCTCTGTAAACAAATTCTTTAGAAAAAAAAGTATTTCATTCTTTTTGTTTTTTTCATTTTAACCAGTAAATGTAATAAAAGGTTGTTTTTTTATTATCAAATATGTTTAACAGTTTCTCATTATGTCTTTATTGATTGAAAACCTTTATCATACACATTAAAGGCTGAATATGGAACTGTTTAATAAAAGTTTTTATTTTTCTTTTAACAATACCTCCACAAGGTGTTTAGATGTATACACAATGAACATACTGTATTTCCTTGAAAGGCTATATTTTAAATTGAAAAATAATCAAATTTTTATTTTGACAGTTTACATCTACCAGCCAATAACAGTCCGCTCAGCACAGCAAGGCTGGCACTGTGGAAAATAGCAGACTTGGCAAGTCAAGCAGCTGCTTCTGTGCCCAGAAGATGTTGATATGCTTCTCAGAAGAGGAGCGACCATAACAGATCTAAAACCAGAGTTTAGGAGAAGCCTTCAACAGACGGACCCAAATAAAATATTTCACATATCGATAATGAACCCGGTATCCCGATGGCTGGAAACCTTGTTCTGTTGTTGCAACTACAACCTCCACACACTAGATGTCGC
Source organism: Nothobranchius furzeri (assembly GCF_043380555.1). Taxonomy (NCBI): domain Eukaryota; kingdom Metazoa; phylum Chordata; class Actinopteri; order Cyprinodontiformes; family Nothobranchiidae; genus Nothobranchius; species Nothobranchius furzeri. The sequence goes on along the minus strand of NC_091748.1, from coordinate 54,499,352 downwards.
TTTGATGTACGTGTTCCATATTCATATGGAAGTAGGAATTCCAAATAGGATGATGGGAAAGAAGTTAAGTAAGTACATTACATATATATATATGTATGTATATATATATATATATATATATATATATATATATATATATATATATATATATATATATATATATATATAATCAGAAGATCATAACTATCTTAAAACATAAATAAATAAAAAATTGAAAAGACAAAATGTTATGGAAATTTAATGTTTCATTACTTTGGTCCTATTAACAGATCTGTTGGCTGAATGTCCTAAAAGCATTCACATACAGACACACAGACACACACACACACACACACACACACGCACGCACGCACGCACGCACACACACACGCACACACACACACAAACACACACATTCTTGTCATCCCACACTCACTCACACGTGATCCACTCCCATTCCTCTCTCATCTCTTTGCTGAAATAAACTCTGTGACCAGCTGTTCGGGGCGTTTGCCCAGCGCACTTGCCACTAAGGCCCGGTCCACACGTAGCTGGGGATCTGCCAAAACGTAGATATTTTTCTACATTTTGGCCTGTCATCCACACGGAAACGGAGTTTTTTCACATGAAAACGGATCTTTTTAAAAACTTCGGCCAAAGTGAAGATCTGCGTTTTCTCTGTTTTGGGTTTCTGCGTGTGGACAGACAAAACCGGAGTTTTAAGGTCCGCAATTTCACTTTCCGCGACAACAAAATGCTGACATCACGTGTGCGACCTGTGTTTACACTAGCCGACAGCATGGATGCCCTCAGAGCTGCGCTCGCTTTATCAATTGTCCAAGCGCTTTTTGCTTGTTTGTTTTTGCAAGCGGAATTACTGCTCCTTGCGGAAGACCACAGACGAAGGATGAGGTTAAGAACGGCTGTTGCCTGGCACCTGGCTTCTCCAAGTACTGCCGCCTACAGGTCTGGCATGTCCTTAACAACGTATTTATCCGTGTACGTTTGGACTGAGTTTTTTTTTTAAACGAGGTGGTGTGGATGCAAGTTTTTGGAGGGGCGGATATTCGTTTTTAAAAAAACCCGGCTACATGTGGACTAGGCCTAAAACATGATTTGGTTGTATGTCTGCCTTATTGATTCTTGTCTCTCTCTCTCTAGCTGCAGGAAATGGGTTTATTGGTACACATATTGATAAAATCCATGACACAAAGTAAAATCTCAGTATATATATAGGATTGTGTGTGTGTGTGTGTGTGTGTGTGTGTGTGTGTGTGTGTGTGTGTGTGTGTGTGTGTGTGTGTGTGTGTGTGTGTGTGTGTGTGTGTGTGTGTGTGTGTGTGTGCTAAATACTGAACAGCCTTACGACAGATTGAGGGAACGCTAACATTCAGCAAATCTGAGTTCATGACGATGTGCTGCTGTGTTCTCAGTTACCTCCAGAGCTATTAAAGTGTCAGACTATCAAGTAACTCAAGGTTGAGAATTATTAATATGTCCACGTGCAGATGTTTGGAACTGGTGCACAAGCCTGAAGGCTTGAGGTGATGATTATGTATTCGTAGAGCAGCGGGTGTCAGAGAAGTGCCAACTTAAATCCAGGGTCGGGGGCAAATAGTGTTTTTGAACTTAGCTGCATGAGAGTTGAATACAACTTTCTTTGGACCAAAATGGATGCTATTAAATCTTCTCCTTACATTTTTCAGAAGAAAAAATTACATAATATCTTACACAAAGAATCACTCAGTAATACTGTCTATAGGCCCGAGTGCCATGGATGGAGACTCAGCTTTCATGTAAAAGATGATTTTGGAGGGTCACGCTGAAGTCCTCAGGCATGAAATAAACAAACCAACGGGCCACTATTATGTGTTGCCCATAGCAGGGTCATTATTGTTGAGGTGGCAATGTATCTGGGTAATCTGAAGGCAGTTTGTCCATGATGGGACCCACACACCCCATCATGACTCAGTCATTAAGAATTTGAAGCAGGACTGGCTAAGCCTCATGCTTTGGCTACAACCCAATCACATGGTTTAGTCAGCATAGTGTGATCTTCTTGTGTAGTAGTGCCAGGTTGAGGCCTGGTGCAATCAAGGGTGAATTAAATAAGATCAATGTGAAAACACGGTAAAGACTCAGGAGAACGTCTGAAAAAGACCAAATTTTGAAGTTTATTGAAGAAAGCACGTCGATATTCTTTTCTGTCAGAAGGAAGTTTTCTGAATGTGCTGCAGTTCAGTCACATTCTAATGGGCCATGCAAGTCATCTAAAGAGCAGTGGGGTTTAAATCCAATCAAAGGGGAGCACTGAATAAAAAAAGTGTACAAATTTGTAATAAAACTGATGAGAACACTCTAAAAAGTCTGGTGGCCTGGACTGATTTCAGCACTGGAAACTAGGACCTTTGAAGAAAATCTGTTTCCACTGTAACTGTTATAATTTTGTGTTTATTATTATTACAGATGTCTGCCTCTAAGAAAGGAAACACAATTGTTCATCAAAGGGTTTATTTTTTTTATCTGGATTTTTATCCAATTCTTTTATCCACGCATAATAAAAACTTGGTACATAAAAGGCTAGGCTTTGCTCAAGAAAAGAAAAAGAAAGTTTGCTACATCACTGGTTTATTACATGAAAAAAGAGCAAATATGAAATTACTGTCAAAACCTCACACTTGTACTGTAGCTTTAGCAGATCTTGCTGATTCTCATGAGGGTAGAGTTCAAAATGTGTGGCTGCTGGAACCTAGATTCAACTTCTAAAACTAAAACAGTTCATTTGATTTCATGCGCTTGTTATGTATCAAAGGTGATTACACCTGGCTGGAGGCTGCAATTTAAGCACTAATAAATAATTTCAGTGTTGAAGTTTTTTTTAATTTAAATCACTATTTGAAAGGGTGACAAGCTTCCTAGAAACCGTCAACTTACACACCCAGAGTGAGCCTGAAAAAAATATCCTGTTTCTGTTAAGGGCCATTCAGTCCCTTTACCAGAGGAGCGTGAGTTTGGTCCGCATAGCCGGTAGTAAGTCGGACCTGTTCCCAGTGAGGGTTGGACTCCGCCAGGGCTGCCCTTTGTCACCGGTTCTGTTCATCACTTTTATGGACAGAATTTCTAGACGCAGCCGTGGTGTGGAGTGTGTCGAGTTTGGTGGCAGGAGAATCTCGTCTCTGCTTTTTGCGGATGATGTGGTCCTCCTAGCTTCATCCAGCTCTGACCTTCAGCTCTTGCTGGGTAGGTTCGCGGCCGAATGTGAAGCGGCTGGGATGAGGATCAGCACCTCCAAATCTGAGACCATGGTTCTCGACCGGAAAAGGGTGGCTTGCCAACTCCGGGTCGGGGGAGAGGTCCTACCTCAAGTGGAGGAGTTTAAGTATCTCGGGGTCTTGTTCACGAGTGAGGGTAGGAGGGATCGGGAGATCGACAGGCGGATTGGTTCGGCGTCTGCAGTGATGCGGACGCTGAGCCGATCTGTCGTGGGGAAGAGGGAGCTGAGCCAGAAAGCCAGGCTCTCGATTTACCGGTCGATCTACGTCCCAATCCTCACCTATGGTCATGAGCTTTGGGTAATGACCGAAAGAACGAGATCGCGGATACAAGCGGCCGAAATGAGTTTCCTCCGTAGGGTTGCCGGGCTCAGCCTTAGAGATAGGGTGAGGAGCTCGGACATTCGGGAGGGACTCGGTGTAGAACCGCTGCTCCTCCGGATCGAAAGGAGCCAGTTGAGGTGGTTTGGGCATCTGGTCAGGATGCCTCCTGGACGCCTCCCCGGGGAGGTGTTTCGGGCATGTCCTGCCGGCAGAAGGCCCCCGGGTCGACCCAGGACACGTTGGAGAGGTTACATCTCCAATCTGGTCCGGGAACGCCTTGGGGTCCTGCCGGAGGAGCTGGTGGACAAGGCCGGGGAGAGGACGGCCTGGAGCTCCCTAATTGGGATGCTGCCCCCGCGACCCGGACCCGGATAAGCGGATGAAGACGAAGACGAAGACGAAGACGAAGCTTGTGATTGGTCAGGACGCCACTTCCTGTATATTTGTCACCAGCACTGCTGTAGCTCCATTACAAAATAAACAGACATTTAGCGGCAGACCCAGATTAGATTGAAGAACGCATCGCGGAAAACGTCCGAAAATATAAACATTTAATCACCCTTGAGTGAAGAAGTACAACATACGGAGCAAACGTGGACGGAAACTATGGAAAATGTGGGTTTAGAGGTGTCAATCGCATGAAAAGGCGGAGGAGAATGAAGGACAAATTTGTCCAAGTTTTAAAGTCTCTGAAAAATATATACACATTAGTAAACACACTATCGTGGACTGGATACATGAGTGTTATGGTGACACAGAACAGTGCTACGCCCTCTGTTGTCCTGGCGGGGATTTGCATTGCTATACTCTGCTGCCTGAACCGAAGTTTGAATGTGAAAACCTTTCCGACACTCCGTGTGTGTCTCCGTTGCGGAGCTCACAGAGAAGCACAAGTCAGGCAATAGGCGTTGGAGCCATTGAATCAGAAGGGGAGTTGCCCCAAAAAATATTTTATTAACATAAAATCGTTTGTGTCCGCTCGTATTCTCTAGTACTATCTGTCTTTTATCTGTGCCTGATGTGCGCTGCTGCTGCGAAGCTCATCGACTCAGGCTGTTGCCCCATCGACCCGACTCTGGATAAGCGGAAGAAAACAGATGGATGGATTTATTTGGACGACATGCAGTATTGAAAAGATAGAACACTTGAGAGATATTCTCTAGTTTTGCATGTATTGGCAGACCAAAGTAAAGGATCAAATCATCAGTTTTGTTCTGGACAGGTGGGTCCTTTAATATTCTGTAGGTTTATGGTTAAACCTTTAAAATCCATCCGTTTTAAGACTTCAGTTTTCATGCAGAGCACTGATGAAAACACGTTTTCATTTAAAGAACTTGACGGGGAGATGATTGTGTTCTCGTTTACTTTTAGGTGAATCACTGAGAGGAGAGTGACGAGAACAAACCTGCGAGGTGTCATGGTTGAAGATGATGGAGTTAAGGTCCCCACAGTTGTAGTGTGTAATGAGATCTTCTGTGGTGTAGGAGCCTTGCATGCTTCCAGCACGGACGCCCTCATGCTGCAGCAGTGTCTGGTTCAAAGCAAACAGTACCTGCAGGGGAACAGAGAAACACAAGAAGGATGCTATGAGTTTCTGCTCCTAAAACTCTCTTCTGCGTGTTCATGAGGGAGAATCTCTGTGAGCATGTGAAGGTAACACAAAGCTGTTTTAAACAAAAGTTGCTGCATTTTTCCATACTGACAGCAGGTAAAGCAGATCACTAAAGACAGGACAATAAATCTCTCATTTACTCCTGAAGGGAAAAGAAAGAGACGAAGAAAGAAAAAAACCTTCTAAAAATAATAATTTTTTTCTTTGACCAGTACATAGGAGCAATAAATTTAAAGCACCCATTAAAATCAAAAGTAAGCCCTCTTTAGAAAGAATGTATAGCGTGCAGCCGGCAGCTAACCAAAAAAGCTCCACAGCTGCATCAGACACCAGAGGTTAACCTCCTCTCTCACACCCGCTACAGTCCCACGCCACCTCTAGCAACCTGGCAACTAAGACTGAGCTGTCAATCACTGTTAAGGAAGAATGACAACCAGAACCATTGTTACAGGAACCAGAGGCGTGCTGGATGGAGGTTTTCTTTTTAAATGTTCTACATTTTACTGCAGCAGATTCAAACAGTTCAACTTGACATGACTTGATGAGATGCCAGAACTTAGACCGTTGTATCGTCAAACTAAACCAGACTGATCAGCGTCTATGATCGTAATTACCAACAAAGCCCACTTCGGAAAATGCTGCTGGAAGTGTGTCAGATGATTTGTGGAGCAGCTTAAGGCAAATGCAGCTGCACAACCAATAGAAGCCAATGTCAAATTCTGGGTTGTAATTCATATCATGTTTTCTCAATCATAAATGCCTTTGCCAAGCATATCGGATGATTAAACTCCAGGTAACCTTTCCTGCTGGGATTATCAAAGCTGAGCTTTACCGTGTGACTTCTCCATTTGAGCTCATGGTGTTCCACAACTGGTTTTGTACACTTCATTTGGCTTTGCTCTGCGTTTCTATGTTCAATCTAACATTAGAATTTTAAGTTTATTCACCTTGCCTGCTGGTGGTGGTCGGAGGGACCGGTGGCGCCAGTGTTTGGCAGACCTCGCCTCTGTCAGTGCATCCCAGGGCAGCTGTGGCTACATTGTAACTCATCCCCGTCAGTGTGTGAATGGGTGAATGGCTGACTGTGTTGTGAAGTACCTTGGGGGTTGTAGAACCCTAAGAAGACCCTATACAAATACAGGCCCGTTACCATTTTACATGCCATTCCTTCTTTATTTTTTACTTGTTTCTTTTGTTCTTTTTCCACCATCTGAAATGGCTCCATCCTCCTCTCTCTACCAGTCAACCCTCTCTTCCTGTGTGTTTCCACTGTCGGAACTTCAGGGTAGATTTACATGAAATTCCCAGCATGCACGTGTCTCCACTTGGCCGGGTGGACTTATCGACCTTTTCTGGGCCATGTTCAGGAACGTTCTGGGTACTTGATGAGGGTTAGGTACTTGGAATGGCCCGATGGAGTAGTAATTTTTGGTTAACTCACGCTGCTTGGTTGTAACTCAGTTTTAGAGCAGCTGAGTACACCTTGTGGAGTTTTTTTATTACGGAGAACCAGAAAATGATTAAATTGGGTGTTGGAGACTTATAAACACTCTCCAGCAGGTAAAAAAAAAGCCCACAACAGTCAGGAATCAGCTCGGTGTGATATTGAGACATTGGATTACATGAACCAAGTAGATATTTTTTTCTATAACACGGATTGTTATAACCATAACCACCAAAGGTAAGACAGAATTTGACTTTATGAAATTAGCTTTGCTTGTTCAGCTGCTGCATTGCTCTGTGAGTTTTGCAGGTAGAGTAATGGTACGTAAATTATTATAAAGAGGAGCGTCTGGGCTTTAATTTATAAGGCTGCTTCTGTGGATAGGATCACATTGCATTATTGCTACTTAGTGTCTTTCTTGATATGTGTGTTTAGCAGTTATTTTTTTTTTTTTTGGCTCTTTTATTTAGCAGCTTTTTATTGGCATTGGGTGTTGTTGAGGTAGAAAATGCATATTGCATCATTTACATAAGCCTCTTCCCGTATGTCTGCAGTTGGCATTTGTTGGTGAATGCATGTTTTTGGAACAACTTTGTTGGGTTTGTTGGGCTCACGTTGCGTAAATGGTAATTTGGCATCCACTAGTGGTGATGTGGTTAGCACATCTGGAAAAAGAGCCACCAAAAACAAAATTCACCAGTTGCCACTGCGCTGCTTTAATATTGCCAATGTGGGGCTTTGTTGTCTCACTGAGCACTGTTAAAATGGAGATTCTTCTGGCCATTTGGATGCCACACTTTACATCACGCAGCTGCTCTCATGCTCTGAATGGATTACATTATGATATACTTTGAAAGAATAAAACTTTTGATGTTTTTAATGGTATTGTGGACACTTTTGGGCGCTGATCAGTGACATCACTCACTGCTGAAGCAGTCGCTGAAAGGACCAGGACATTGTATTTCCCGCTCAATTTCCCCCTTATTTACCAACATGCAGGCTTCAATCAGACTTTTATTTATCTTTGCATTGGATTTCCTACATCCAGGAATTAAGTTTGTAATTGGTCAATAACTATGAATGAATGAATGAACGAACGAACGAACGAACGAACGAACGAATGAATAAATGAATGAATGACTTTATTTAAAGAGCACATTTCCTGCATGGTAACAACTAAATGTGCTTAACAATAAAAGAGACTAAATAAAACAATCAGTTATAAAATATGTACACACTTTAACAGCAAATGTTGTGTACATACATAAAATATACACATAAAACTAAAACCTATACATTCAAACACGTACACACTCACACACAAACATTTACACACGCGTGTGTACACACATCCATACACGACCATAAAATTAAGCTAACAGTGAAACATAATTGTAAGCGCTTATCTATGAATAAAAGTATATCTATAAAAGGAGGGTATAAATTAGAAATAATGCAGCCTGTTTATTTAAGTTTGTTCAAATAAAAAAGGTTTTAAATGTATCTTAAAAATATCTGGTGTAGCTGCGTCCCTCTTCTCTAAAGGCAATGTATTCCAGATCTTGGGTGCATATCCACTAAAAGCAGCCTCCCCTGACTTAGAATGTGTATGTGGTATAACAAGATTGCCATGATCTGCAGACCGGAGTGGTCTGACTGCTACATAAGGTACTAGCATGTCTGTAATATATTGTGGTGCAAGGCCATTGAGAGTTTTATATACAAGCAGTAGGATTTTAAAATAAATTCATTTTTCAACTGATAACCAGTGCAGAGATCTTAAAACAGGAGTAATGTGTTCTGATTTATTTGTTCCAGTCAGAGCGCGAGCAGCAGCATTCTGAATCAGCTGCAATCTGTAAGTAGCATACTGAGGGAGGCCAATTAAGAGACCATTACAATAATCCAGCCTGCTAGTTATGAATGCATGGATTAGCTTTTCAAGGTCAGTTTTTGACACAAAAGTTTAATTTTAGAAATGTTCCGTAAATGAAAAAAAAAGTTATTTTAGTTTTATGATTAATGTGTTTTTTAAAATTCAGATCACTATCTAAAAATACACCCAAGTTACGTGTTTCATTTTTACATTGAAGGGACAGAGAGGCGAGAAGCTCTACAACTGTCTGTCTCTGTGCATTTGGACCAAATACAATATTTTCTGACTTATCTTGATTTAATTGTAAGGAATTTTCAGACATCCAGGCATCCATATCCTTGATACATTGTGTAAGAGAGTGAAGGGGAGGTGTATTATCAGAAGACAATGAAATATATAATTGTAAGTCGTCTGCATAATTATGGTAATTAACATTGTGCCTCTGAACAATGTGCACAAGAGGAAGCATACAGTATACAGGTTAAATAATAGCGGACCAAGGATCAAACCTTGAGGTACACCACAAGTAGCCACCAGTTTGTTAGAGTTAAACCGCCCAACTGATAAACATGACTGCCTGTCTCTAAGGTATGTTTGGAACCATCTAAGAACTGGACCGGAGAAACCAACCCAGTGCTCTAACCTGTCTAACAGAATATCATGGTCAACTGTATCAAATGCAGCACTAAGGTCCAGAAGGACAAGGACGGTAACTTTCCTAGAGTCCGTGTTTATGTGTAGGTCATTAACAACCTTAATGAGAGCTGTCTCTGTGCTGTTTTTACTGCGAAAACCAGACTGGTAAGTATAAAAGATGTTGTTTGACATGAGGTAACGGCTGATCTGAGTAAAAACTGCTTTCTCAAGTAGTTAACTAAGAAACGGTAAATTTGAAATTGGTCGATAATTGGAGAACGCAGCTGGAGTTTAAGTTCATTTAATTTTTGTTGTCGTTGTTCTGATTTTTATTGTAAGATTTTTCTTAAGTCTGGCATCAATAAGTTATGATGAAAATCCAAAGTCTCTGCTTTTTGCGGATGATGTGGTCCTCCTAGCTTCATCCAGCTCTGACCTTCAGCTCTTGCTGGGTAGGTTCGCGGCCGAATGTGAAGCGGCTGGGATGAGGATCAGCACCTCCAAATCTGAGACCATGGTTCTCGACCGGAAAACGGTGGCTTGCCACCTCCGGGTCGGGGGAGAGGTCCTACCTCAAGTGGAGGAGTTTAAGTATCTCGGGGTCTTGTTCACGAGTGAGGGTAGGAGGGATCGGGAGATCGACAGGCGGATTGGTTCGGCGTCTGCAGTGATGCGGACGCTGAGCCGATCTGTCGTGGGGAAGAGGGAGCTGAGCCAGAAAGCCAGGCTCTCGATTTACCGGTCGATCTACGTCCCAATCCTCACCTATGGTCTTGAGCTTTGGGTAATGACCGAAAGAACGAGATCACGGATACAAGCGGCCGAAATAAGTTTCCTCCGTAGGGTGGCCGGGCTCAGCCTTAGAGATAGGGTGAGGAGCTCGGACATTCGGGAGGGACTCGGAGTAGAACCGCTGCTCCTCCGGATCGAAAGGAGCCAGTTGAGGTGGTTTGGGCATCTGGTCAGGAAGCCTCCTGGACGCCTCCCCGGGGAGGTGTTTCGGGCATGTCCTGCCGGCAGAAGGCCCCCGGGTCGACCCAGGTCACGTTGGAGAGGTTACATCTCCAATCTGGTCCGGGAACGCCTTGGGGTCCTGCCGGAGGAGCTGGTGGACAAGGACGGGGAGAGGACGGCCTGGAGCTCCCTAGTTGGGATGCTGCCCCCGCGACCCGGACCCGGATAAGCGGAGGAAGACGACGACGACGACGACGAAAATCCAAAGAAGACACAACCTTTAGGCTGACTCTGCACCACTTAGCCTCAAGTCTTTTGGCCATGTGTTAAAGCTTTTCCAAAGGGAAACTGTGAATTAGGTTTTGGGCAAACTCATGGTCAGGAGCTGGCAAAGCACACACTCATTCCAGGATTATTGTAACTCAAGACAGCTTCAGTCATTTCTCTCACATGACAAATTGCTCCAAACAAAACAGACAAGAGGATGGTTGGATGCGTCACCAAGGAAGTTGTTTTAATATTGTCTGTCTCCTGGGAAAAGAACATCTATGCAGCTGTAACTATGGAGCTTCAGTTTGTCCAGGCCTTGAATAAGAGAGCACGTCAGTCAGTGAAGTGAAGGCGAAGAGGGAAAAAAGAAGGCGTGAGAGGAAAAGTGCAAACATTTCTGTGTGTGTGTGTGTGTGCTTGCATGTACATTTGTACGTGTGTGTGTGTGTGTGTGTGTGTGTGTGTGTGTGCGTGCGTGCGTGCGTGCGTGCGTGCGTGCGCTGAATGAAAGAGTGGGTGTTCTCATGCTGAAGTGGCCTACTCACGCTGGCAGATCAACCGTATTGCAGCCAGACTTCTTCAAAGCAGCAAACAAAGACTCCGTTAGCCCACAGAATTTACTACTGCAACTTTTGCTTCTCCCCCTTTTTTTTACACATCTTGTCTTATGCATGCGTGAGAAACTCCAATTGTAATGAAATAAAAGCTGGAAGGGGAAGGGCACGCGGATGGTCTTGGAATCTGCAATCTGAGCACAGCACTCCAAAAATTCATTAGCGAGCGTTGGAAAGAAAACAGAAAGGCAGGGTCAGATCATGGTGGGAGGAATGCATAACAAAGAAATCAGCGAGATCTTTTCAGTTTTATGTCATGGATTAACGTCTGCGTCTTTTGCAGGAAAATAACTTTTTAATTGAATCCTGACAGTTAGCAAACAGAAGACTACGCTTGTTTGATTTTTTTCATTGATGTAATTATGGAATGACAAGATTCTGCAAACAGGTGAGCTCAAACGTGCCAAGATCATAGGTTCTGTTAGACTATCCTGAATCTGAGAACAGACTGAGAGCAGCACAACAACAGAAAGCAGTGTCGGGTCCACTCACTGAACTCCAGCAATTAAGTCATGAGTCTCCAAATAACAGCAGTTAAACACAACACAACACAAGCGCCAACACAACACACCCTTTTTGCTTAAAATGTTTACATTCCCGCTTCTCTAATACACTCTTTAATAGTTTCAATGTTTACTCCCTTTTTGGATGGAAATCAATACTTTCAATTTCACAATTCTGCTGAATGCTCAAAAAAATTAAGAAAGCAAAAGATGCAGCAACACAGCTACTGTTGGCCTTGATTCCTTGTGTGTGTGTGTGTGTGTGTGTGTGTGTGTGTGTGTGTGTGTGTGTGTGTGTGTGTGTGTGTGTGTGTGTGTGTGTGTGTGTGTGTGTGTGTGTGTGTGTGTGTGCGTTTGTACAGTCTGTTTCATAGTTGGTCAATTTTCTTCATGCAAACCAAAGGAATGTAGTGTTGAATTTGCATAAGAGGTTTTTATATTAGCAAAAAGATCGCTCTGTTGCACATTTCACTATTAAAAGTCTGAAATAACCAGAGCCGGATTAAATAAATGGACTACACTAGGCAGGCTGCATCTTTTGGGATCCCCCCCCCCCCCCCTGTTATTTTATGAATTGAAATCTGAAACTTACCAAAGTTACTAGTTCATTCACATTTTACATAGCCTAGACTTCGGTTACAAATTGGTTGTTTGTATGCCAAAACAAGTCATGTGTTGTATGTTAAACATTCTATCAGAGTATTTTTTATATTAATAATTTATACGTCATTACACAGCTGTATTAAATGCTAATAAATTATCTTCATCTTATCCATTGGGAGTGTCATTGTTAAGGCAGTAGTACCAGTAAATAACCACTAGGTGTCATTAAATTAATCAACACATTTAATTAAAAAGATTTTCTGCAAAATACAATAGCTTACAACATTTGTAAATGTTGACAAATTAATCATATGATAGTGGAAAGACATTCAAGAAGAAATAGATTCATTTGAATGGACTGAAGCATGGTTAAGGCGTAAAAACAAACTATAAACATGCAGCTTAAATTATTACAGTATAAATTTAATACAATCTATAATCTTAAAAGAAAGTATTTCAATAAAATGAAAACGCTATCTTAAGTTTTGATCGTGCTTTATGCTCGTTCAAGCTGTTTTAGCCTCTGCTGAATCAGAAATTCTGTGTGAATTTTCTGAGTGTGAACTTAATGTTTGTTATGCTATTTGAACATTAATAAAACATATTTGAAAAATAATTAATAAAACCAGCAACACTTATCGTACCAAGGAAACCATTTAGCATGCTCTACTCCGGAATAATCTTCAGCCTTCCAGCATCACAGGGCCTCGATCACAGCAGAAACCCGTCTAAAGAAATGTTCCTCGGTTAAGCTTCAGTTTATGTCTCCAGATTTCCTCTGTGATGCAGAGAAATATCCAATATTTTGAGAGGGATGGTTTTGTGCAAAGTACTCACGCATCCTGTCATCAATTTGGTACCACTTTGCAGGATCAGATGGGTAGCTAGTTGTTAATACCCTTTCTGGCTCCTGCCGTAAGACCATATTGGGCTCACTTCTGGCTGGCTGCTGTTCTTCCAGTTCATCCTTCTGTGACAGCGTTGATGGCGTTGGCGCCACAGTGTCTTCCGCTGCATCTTCGGACCGTGTCTCCTCCGGGTCTGGCTCGGGCCCGGCCTCTGGCTCTGCTGACTCGAGCAGGTTCACAGCTGTCGGACAGCTGCCCGACAGAAACTTCTGTAAATCCCCCCGCTGTCTCTTCTTTTGTTCCTCTTCATTTTTTTTTCTTTCTGCCGCACCCGAAAGCATTGTGAAAGTTAGCCTACTCAAAAACACCTGCTAGCTTTGTTGTGTCCCGCTCTGACTCTGACCGCTTCTCTGACGTCCTTAATTGGATGGCGTCCAAGTTGTAGGCTACAGCCATGGGCTGGCGTTAATGTGACGTAGCTAATGTAACAGTTTATGGTTAAGATAAACATTGTCACTATTTTTAGTTGATTAATAAATATTGAAATAAATTGTAGATAGGAGTGCTATCCACAAATTCTATCATAGGACATTTGTACATTTTATTTTAATTTATTTATTTTTAATTTTGTCCCTCTGTCTTGGCCCCATCCAGCCAACCAGGCTCTAGGCACGTGCCTACTTTGCCTTTGCGTTAATCTGGCTCTGGAAATAACAACAACAATAATAATAATAAAAATAATAATAATAAAACTGTTCTTCAAACTGAACTACTAAGCGGCTATTAATAATACTTTTAAAGGGACATTCCACCCAAAATAGAAATTTTGTCTGTTGACATATTTCCCAGAGTTAGATTCAATTTAGTTTATTTAAATAGCACCAAATCACGACAAGAGTTGTCTCAAGTCAAACTCATTCTCATTTACAACGACGATCTGGTGGGGACTTATAAATCAGTTTTTTGCCTTCTGATGGAAGCTAAAGTTGCCAAGTTAAATTCAAATTTAGTTTTGTTGTCGTAAAAGTAAATTATTGTTGTATTAGTATTAGTGAAAAATGTTTAAAAAAACTGTTTTCTGATTATAATTTCATGTGTCAGGCTTCAATAGTCTATTTTTGCTTATCTTAAACATGCTTTTGATCTTTTATTTAAATATTTTTTTTACTTAATTTAAATTTTTTTTGTGAAGCGCCTTGTGATATTTATCTTGAGAGGCGCTATAGAAAATATTGTTTTCTTTCTTTCTTAATGGACTACCTCTCTCTCTAGGCTGATAATATATTTGCACAAGGCTACAGATTTCTCTCTCAGAGTCTGAATGAACGTTAAACTCTGAGAGAGAAAGAGAACCATCATTAACATGGTTAGTTCTCTTTCTCCGCCAGAAAAAGGAAAATTATCAGGTAAATCACCTGTGGCTCTGATGAGGTGATTTACCTGCTGTTTGCTGAGAGCTAAAGCCTCACTGCCAAAAACATTATTATGATGGACTAATTTAATTAGAAATTTTTACTTTAAGTGACTTACACATTTCTTTAGAAAATAGCTCCTTCCTCTTTTTTGACTCCATCCTCATGTAAACTACTTTTGTAAGACTCTTATTTTGATAGATACAGTCAGACAGGATGTGGTGTACAGGGCTTTTATTGTGACAACCAGAAGTGTGTGGGTTGGTTGTTGGGGAGCATGACTGCTGTAATGTGAAGTGACGGTGTTAATAAGAGCCTCCCTTCATGTGCAGCTTTTACAGTTAGCATCATCCTCTCAGGACCCTCGGTTACACTCACTCACTTTTAGCCCCATGTGTCACTCACATCGCATAGCAAACACAGGAGTCTTGCATACGAGTAGAACGTTTTCCTTCGAGCTTTGGTGCTGCTAACAACTAGTTTGTCTCACGTGATTCTCCCGTGACAGCATGCACAGCCAACCACACTGACCATATGCGTTACAGAAGTAGGACTCAATTAGAGAAAGTTATTTAACCTTTCTGGGCATCTAAGGTAACAAGACATTGAATGGCCTGTTGTTTTTTAGCGAAGGCAGTCAACTTATTGGTGGGGGACTAGGGATCGGCCGATGTTAGTCATTTTTAACATATCGGTATCGGTTTGATAAATAAAACCAGGCCAATATTAACAACCGATATTTTTTCCGTCTCATCTCCATTTGTTTGCCTGTTTCAGAGGGTGAGGGGGTGATGTGTAATTGTTTAGTCATGTGACAGTGAATGAATCATCTCAGAAGTGTAAATGTGTGTTGTGTGTACATCATAACGTAAATTCAACTTTAATAATTTTCATTCTATGCAAAACCTGCTGATTTTAGAAGCATTAATATCAGTATGTCAATATCGGCAAATATCGGTTATCTGCCATACCGGTGATATTAATATCGGATATCGGTATCGGCCCAAAAATGTCCTATCGGTGCATCACTAGTAGGGACTAGTTGGTCATCGCTGGATATTTGTGAGGACACGTCACCTCTGTCCATACCTATACGCCCTTGGATTTAAGGACTTTTTTACTCACAATCCATTTACTCACTTACTTACATGTACTTATGTTGTTTTACACATTTACCTCCTCACTCATTGCCCGTGATGAAAGGGAGTTGAAAACTCACCTGTTCAGGCTGGCTTTTGAGTGACCTTCATCATCACCCTCTCCTTATTCTGCTCTCCCTACCTATTCCACCTTCCCCAGGATCCACTGATTTCCCTCTGTCCTATTCACTCTTTCTCTCTCTTTCTTAGCATTTCTTAAATCACAATAGTCTATTTTTGCTTATTTTAAACATCTTTTTGATCATTAAAAAAAACTTTTTTAAACTTTAAATGTTTTGTTTTCGTTTGTGTTTTTATCTTGAGAGGTGTTGTAGAAAAGAACGTTTTTTTTTTTCTTTCTTTTGAAGTGCTTGTCATTTCGCTGGAGGTTGTGCTCAGGGATTTTTGACCCTAATGGCCATCCGTTGGTAAGGTCTTACTCAAACACAAGTATTACAGTTTGCTTGAAATGATTTCGGTATGTACTCCCCCCCATGGGTAAATACACATTGTCCCTTTAAAGCATTAAAAACGGATCAGATGGAAGGATGGTCCACTTGAGCAATTTTTTTCAGTAGTAGTAATTTATTTTCATTAACTTATATGAATCTAACTGATTTTTATCTCAGAGTTTCCATTTAATTAAATATGTAAGTGATAACTGATCTATAAAACACATTTAATATAACACAGCCAAAAAAGGGTGGGAGCTCCACTTTTCCCTCTAGTTCTTTATCTTTGGTGATCTAATCAGGCTCCAACAACAGGCCAAACTATCAGGGCGGGTTTCTCTTTCCCCCTTGACCACTCCTGTTTCCCTGAGAGCCACTTGTGTTTCTCCACCAGAGAAAGAGAAGAGCTGGGCCCTTGGTCTACAACACACCGCTGTGCTTCTCTGGGTCAAGCAGGCTTTCCCTGTGGGCTTCAACCATACAGACTAAAGAGGTGGATTGGGTTCACTGCACCCTGGGGTGACTGCAGAGAGGGAGGTAGAGAGTTAAAATAACATCCAGGGCAACCCAAGATTAGGAGAAGTGAGATATCTCTTCTCTGTTCCTCACAAAGAAACCCCAAGAGATGGAAACCAGAGGAAGTGAATGTGTTTTTCTCCTTGTGACCACAAAAGAGGCCCATGAATGAATTTGTTAAAGCATCTTTGCATTCATTTACTTTTCTAAAAAGGGTCAAATCTGAGTTTTGTTTCATCCATCAGTGTAATAATTTACAACTGGGGCAGCTCTGACATTTGTACTCCTAATAATTTTTCATTATTGTAATATTTGTTATGGTTCTAGGGGCGGGGCCACAGGTGCATTGGCCCCTGCTGAAATCTGATTGGTCCTTCAGCCCTGTCCTGTCACTCATCTGTCCTTTTCTGTGGACCCCAGACTCTGGACCTCTCTCCCTCTGAGCCTGAGCACAGTGGACTCAGTGGTCTCCTTTAAAAAGTAACTGAAAACGCACCTGTTCAAGCTGGCTTTGGTGTGACCTTCATCACCACCTTCTCCTTGTTCTGCTCTTTCTATTCCATCTTTCCTGGGACCAACTGATTTCCCTCTTTCCCATTCATTTTCTATCTCTCTTTATTTATATTTTTAATCACATTTTTTTCTCATGTTAACCATATTTAGAATAATTTTGGAACATATTTTTTATATTTAAAATGTATTTGTTCTTGTGAAACGCCTCGTGATTTTTTTATCTTGACAGGCGTTATTTAAGAGATTGTTTTCTTCCTTTCTTTGCAACGATTGGTTGCAATTCCAAGTCCAAACACTAACGATGCTAATGTACCAAATAGGGATTTCCAGTGTGAAATTTTGTGTAAGGACGTTGTACAAATATGTTTCTAGAAATTACTTTTCTATAAATAGTGTGGCCCCTTGATAGCCCCATACACAGAAAAATCCTAGCTCTGCCACTGGTTAAGAGGTTGACCGAGGGCTTAACATAGTCAGGATGTCTCAGATAGGACCTCCGAAGTCAGAACATTACTTAAATATTGTTAAAGCCCTTCTGAATCTGTCTGGCGTTTTACTTAAAAGCAAGCAGCAAATTCTGTTCATTGCATCTGGCCGGAGCAACTGCAATCTATTGCTTTATTCCAATTTTTTATCCCTGCTAATACCCACCATAAAGACACACATGCATGCACACTCAAACACATATGCAACCACCCATAAACCCACATGCTCCTGATTACACTGAACCACAGCCCTCTTAGAGCAATACCTGCATGTGAACCACATAATGCAGAAATTACAACACCACTGTTTTGAACAGAGCCTCTTTTTTTTACCCTGCCTCTTATTCTCTTCCAACTTCCTTTCAGTTTTCACTCTCTCTCTGTCTCACTAAGTCTCTCACCCTGCCTGGTCTACCTTCTGTCTCAACCCAGGAAATCCAGGGATTACAAGAGGGACAATCCAAGTGGCAGAGGCCTGCGGCTCCCAGCTTCACCAGTAAGTCTCCCCTTCTCTCTCCCCATTCCACTTTGCTTTATTTCCTCGGAGGCAGGGGGCGAGGAGCTACTGATGGAAAATGTCCCATGGTGTAAAGAAATTTGACCATTTGTCTGTTTTTTTTTTATTATTTTTTCTTTGTTTTCACTCTCACTGTTCTCATCCTTCCTTAGCAACCACAAGAACAGTCTCACTCTACGTGCACGTCCAGACTCTGCTGTCTTCCCTTTTAATACGAGTCTCCAGTGACTGGGAGGTGGGGGTCTCCTCCACACTTGTCCACAAATAAACCCTGCTGTTTGACTTGGCGGTACCACCATGGCATCAGTCATCCTGGCTTTCCTGTCTAGAAAGCAGAAAAAATAATAAAGTATCACTTGAACAAGAGTGAAAAAAATGAAGCAGCTGCTTCCACATCTTGAATGCCCAACAGTAAAAAGGGCAGGATGTGGAAAACTGGTGGGAAAAAATCTAAATAACTGTGTAATTTGACTTTTTATTTATTTACTATGAGAAGACACATCTTGATGAATGGTATTATGAAGTGAGTCAAATGCAGATTCCTCATAAACATGAAGTTTTATTATAAAATGTGTTGCGACTGCATCCTCAGCTGCTGAAGGTGAAGTTGGGTTTAGTTCTGTGACACTTCCGATAATCCGTTCTGAGTCTGGCCTCTTTCTCTTTTATTTAAACTTCTCTTAAATCAAAATGAGCAAACACCCAGAATATAACATTTGGCATTTTACATTATTTTGTTGCTGTTATTTTATTTTTATTTTTGATCCTGAGGAAAAATCTTCTTGAATTTCATTGGATTTATTCAGCTTTTCCATTATTATGTGTGATGCTATGCAAACCAGACGAGCAGGGTCTTCTCCATGGCATGAGAAAAGAGTCTCTCTTATCTCCTCTCGCCCGCTTTAGTTAGATTGATGGCTTTAGTTGGGATATTTCCCAAGGAACGATTCGTTCTCTGCACATTTAGATCTGAGGGCTGGATGAAACATGAGAGCAGCAGATCATCTGCTTCAGAAAAATAAATTACATAATGCAGGAAATACAGAAATGACAAGTGTCTGAGGAGCCAGAAGAAGATAAATTTTTGTACCCGAAGGAACCATCTGAGACATCTCTGAGGGTGTGTGCATGTTAGCCTTTTACACACGCATCCTTCAGTCATTCAACAAACATCTTAGAACAAAAAAGAAAGAAATCTGATGTTCAAAGAATTTCAGGTTAGAGTACATTATTGCAGTAGATGATGAAGAGAACCTCTCCTCATAAACCATCACTGAACTATCTGAATCCTCAGATGGTGCTGCATCAAAAACAGGTTTCATAATAAAAGAGACCTGGTATCCATTATAGACATTTGGAAAATTATGAGATGTATATTTTTAACAAAGCAGACCTTGAGGTGTTGAGCAGCTGAAATCTCACATCAAACAAAAAAGGAGAAACATTTTCTTTAAAACAATCTCAGCTGCTTTCTTCAGTTCAATTCATTTTATGGAAGTTCCAAGTCCTCACAGAGAAGGTGATGCAATCTGTTCAAACGTGTTGCTGGCATCAGATTAAGTCGATTGCCTCATTTTGAATACATTTTTGATTAAAAAAAATGTTGCCAATTTCAGTGATTTAAAATGTGTTCAACTTTTTTTAGTTAAAATGTTCACAGCATCTCTAATTTCTACAACAAAATTGTAATTTACATCCATTTCTGATTTCTCCAGAAAAGACTAATTAAAAGCTAATTAAAGCAACACTAAGTTGTTCCAATTCCTTCAAAAGTGGGGTTCAGTGATGGTGTAGGTAGAAATGTTACCAACTTCACATGGGACAGCACTCTCCTGACGAGAAACAGCATTTAGCAGCTTTATGGAGCGGGTAGGTGCCCCAGGAGGTGCTCTGTAGCTGCTGTTACACCTACTCCACACTGGAGGCATCAGCGGTGCAGAACAGCAGCAGAACGTCACTGCTTTAAATAGAATCTATTACAGTCTGGGGTGGTTATTCAAACCAGCCACAAAGCAGAACATTTCAGACGCATCTCAGAAGCATCACAGCGCCACTGAAGATTGGATTGGGTTCTACTTTTGCCACCAGCTGCAGTTAGGGATGGACAGGAAATCACAAACGGGGATGTAAAACATCTGGTAATTTTCAAACTAAAAGACTATTGCAGCTAAGCAACTTCATATCTAGGTAGGTTACGTCAAAACATGGGACCTTTAGGTCATTGTTAGCACTAGCTAAAGCAGGCTGCTACAGGCCAGTTTATGACAGTTGTAATTCCATTTTGAACCAGCTGGAAACTGTTCAGTGTTAAGCCAGGTGTACCCCTTGCAATTTTTGGACCGTTTTGATCCGATTTGCCTCTCATGTGAGAATCTGTAATGTCAGGTTGAGTTTTGCGTTGTCCATCATCTAGTATGCACGGGGTTACGAGAGGCACCTCACAACCAGCTCCTGCATTCACACAAATATCAGACATGTTTGATATTTTGCTCATCCCTTGTGAGGTCATCGCACTGTTGAAGCAGCGCATGAGTAGAGATGGGTGCCGAATTTGGTACTTTTTAAGGTACCGACCGAATTCCACAGTACCGACCGAGCACCGATTCACTTCATTTGAAACGGTGCCTCGTTTCGGTACCCGCCCTTCACAACGAGAACTTGCCTAGACAGCTGCGCATGCGCAAGAGCGTTAAGTCATTGGTCGCTGCGAGCGAGTTGTAAACAGAGCAGCATGGTAGAAAGAACGAAAGCTAAAGCTTGGGTCCACTTCACTAAATGTGATGGGTAACTGGGTGATGATGAAACCAGCGACAACGATCTAAGTGAGACATCCTCATCTTAATCTGCTCCGGTAGGTAAATAAAATGTTTAAGATAACGTTAGCTTGATTTGTTAGCTTCCGTGTCACTAATGGTGCTTTCGCTTTCTCCTCGGAACTCCGAAATTCCGACTAGAAGAACATGAACGCGCTCTAAAGTTTGGCTTCACTTTACTAAATGCGACGGGTGATTGGGTGAAGATGAAACCAGCGACAACGATCTAAGTGTGAGGCATCATCGTTTCAATCTGCTCCAGCAGCTAAATAAACTGTTTAAGATATCGTTAGCTTGATATGTTAGCTTCCATTGCTACCATTGTTATCAGCTAATGGTGCGTTCGCTTTCTCCTCGGAAATTCTAAATTCCCAGTAGGAAAAATCGATTGAAAAAGGACGGTAAAAGGAATGAAGATACACAGTAAATTTAGTTCACAGTAAAGCTGTTTGCTTCAGTTTAATTATCAGCTTATAAAACTACAAGGACGATGTTAAAATACAAACAGTTGTATGTTATTTATCGTGATATTTATCAAATATGGTTATATATTGAGAAAAATATATATTTAATTATAAAAGAGAATTAAAATATTAAACACTCAAAAGTATCGAAAATTGGTACTGTTAAGTACCGGCATCGATTCGTAGGTACCGGGAATTAGTACAGAATCGATTCAAATGTCAAAGGTACCCATCCCTACGCATGAGTCAACATGGCTTCCCAATAAATGTTGTTTCAACACATGCCATTTATTTTTACTTTTACTCTTTTCTCTGCACACAATGACAAGGATTGTCAGAGCATGTGTGCTGTGTTTATGTAAACTAAAATAGATCCCAAAACATAGTTTACTTCCTTTCGTCTTTGTTCTCTTTTTCAGATGGAGCTGAATGTTACAGGTGAAAAAGTTGCACAGTGTACGCTGGCTTTACTTTAACTAACTAGGACGCTTTTATGGGCATAGCTGGCGTTTCCTATGTTCCTAAAGGGAAGCAGAAGTAACAAACAAACACAATAAAGAGAGACAAAGTAAGAAGAAAGGAAAATATCCAATAGATATGGCAGGAAACCTTCAAAAGAAAAAGACAAAAGGGCCAGATGTTTAGACTTAACCAGGATGATGTAGAGAGATGAGGAGGGAGCCCCCTCCCCCTCCACTTGGTCCAGCTGATCTGCAGCACAGCTGGCCAGCCAGCCTCTTCTTCAACATCATCACCCATCTTTATCCTCACAAAGCTCCTCCATACTCAGACGTGTCTGGAGCCCACCTACTTGTCCCCTTCCTCACCCGCTGATTTTTTACCACTCAATTACAAGCTCTGATCTTCTTATGTGACCACATTTGATGTTCGTGCTGACAAATCTAATGATTAAAAATTCAGCCCTTCCTTCATCTTTCTTCCAACCACTTGATCCTTCCAAAGTCTTCCTTCATATTCTTCCATTTGATGCCGGTTCAGACAAAAAAGGGATGACTGAAGTAGTGAATGTGTGTGTGTGACAGTATTTAAACCCGGACATGTTCATAGCTCCTGGTCAGTTCCTTGTGTTTCTAAGTGCATCGTTCGTATTTGTTCCTGTTCCTGATCCTGATCCTGTTCCTGCTCCTGATCCTGATCCTGCTCCTGATCCTGCCACACCACAACCTTATAATAAACCTTTTGATTTCAACCTACCTGGCTGTCTCCTGGATTACCTGCATTTTGGGTCTTGCTACAACCCCCAAATCATGACAAGATCAAACCCAGAACGAAGAATGGTTTATGATTTTTGTCCATGTCGCGCCGCTTTTGCACTAAAATATCAAATATACTCAAGTCAGCATCAAGTCAAAAGATGTAAGTCGATTCAAGTCGCAAGTCATTGGTGTTCAAGTCTGAGTCAAGTCATAAGTGTTTATAGATTTTATCAAGTCAAGTCAGAAGTCATTAAAGTAACGACTCGAGTCTGACTCGAGTCCAAGTCACGTGACTCGAGTCGACACCTCTGCAGGGAATAGAAGACTGTGAAACTGGGGAGGCATATTTTGGTTTGTCAGTAAACCCTGTAAAATCATCACTTGTTGTACCTTTAATGTTAAGAGGTAGTTTGCGTGTGGAACCTGGAAGCTTCAAGCATTTTCTCAGATGGAGCTAACTGTTAGTTGCAGTCAGCAAATAATGAAGCTCCTGATTATAAGCATGATGAAGAGAAAAGACAATGATGTCTTTTCACTATTGTTGTTAATGTGGCAACCAGGAAAATCCAGGAGAGGCTTGCTGCAGGTTTACTCAGAGATCATGTGTCAAAATATAGCAAAATATTTTCCAAAGAGACAATAATCACAAGCTTTAACTGGAATGAGCAGCGGTTATGGTTTGGTAAGTTTTGATTTATGAATTTACAGCCTCACCCAGGTATCTATTCTTTATCAAAATAAAAAGTTGTTATTGCACGTTGAGCTTAATTACCACAATCTGCTCATACTGTCAACTAAATCAGACATCAGGCCTGTGCTGGAGTGTGGAAGGATTAATCACGTTTATTAGCAGCTCATAAAGGAGCCCGCCTGCATCTTCAGCGCGAGGATCAAAGCTGGAGGGGAGAAAACTTGGATCTGAGTAAGTGTTTAAGCATGTTTGTGTTTGACTGACAGAGGAAAAATAGAGACAGTGGAAACATATTTGGGTGTGTTGAGAAGGGAGGGAGGACAAAAATGTGAAGAAGTCAATGTGGAGACAAAGTAAAGCAGATAAACAGGCAGGTAAACACACAGCACAAAGCTGGAGGAAGAATTAGTCTGATGACGGGTTATCAGAGGTTATCCTGTTATGATGCAGATGTTTTAGGTGATGAATTGGAGTTGAGCATACATTAGTAGCTCTTCATTTGCCAAATCTTTACAGGGAGCAGTACTGGCTGTCATATCAGAGGACAGACATTCAACTGTCCTGGATTATTTGATCAATTTACTGTCTGTGTTGATTTGAGTCCCATTCAGGGTTTGAGGAACGTTATTACAATCTTCTTTTTCTATCTATAACCTTGTTTGCTCTCAAAGCTCTTTGAGTCAGTACAGATGCTATAAGACACAGCTATGAAAAGGTCAGGTTTCAGCAAAAGTTGTGTCAAACATTTTAGAAAAATTTAAATGTTAAAAATAAGTTGAAACTTGCTGGTCGAGTAACTTAACTGAAGGGTTTTCCATGACTGGAAACAAGTTTTAAAGATCAAGTTCACCAGTCTTTTCAAACCATTTGTGGTGGTGTCTAGTGTGAATGAATGCCTCTGTCAGGATGAAAGCGCTAATGCTCCTGTTTCAGGAAGTAAAAGTGAGCAAGAGCAGAGGACAGCAGCAGACGGCAGGATTTGGAGTCTTATTTGCTGATATTTGGACATCTCACCACTGATTGGCTAACAGCAGTGCGACTCTACCACTGACTCTGTTTGCTCTACAACATTGATGTTTCATCACCACAAATAACACAAGCATGAAGGAATGTTTCCATGTTGTGGAGTTGCTAATGCTAACGGTGAGCTCCTACTAGCCGAGATGTGCTCTGCTCTCTCCAGGTTGCTAAACCAGCAACATCCTTCCCCATCGCAACTCAAAACGGGTGAGTTCATGAAAGCTAAGTTTCATGTGACATACAACTGTCAGGCTTTTCTTATCCAAGCATTTTCCCATCTATTATCTATTGGCGACTAATGCAGAAAATAGAGGCAGAAGACATTTTTCACATTCATCCTGCATGTGAAACTCAGAGTGAACGATCGTCTTTCCAAAATAACAAGTAAAGCGGTTTCTCACTGAACTTGGCCTTTAATGTCACACTTCCATTGCTGGGTCTGGTACGGTCAGGTTTGGTTTATTGTGGACTGGCGTGTTGTGTTATGGGATATGTTGTGTTTCAGTGCTGGTATGATGGTCCAGCTTGCAATGCTATTCCAGCATGGGATGCTAGTGATGGGATGCTGGACCATACCACCTTGGTTTTACAGGGCAGCAGTAGCTCAGGAGGTAGAGTGAGTTGTCCAGTAATCAGACGTTTGCAGGTTCGATCCTGGCTCCCGACAGAGATTTCTACTGTTGTGTCCTTGGGCAAGACACTTACCCCACCTTGCCTGCTGGTGGTGGTCGGAGGGACCAGTGGCACCTATGCTCAGACACCTTGCCTCTGTCAGTGAGCCCCAGGGAAGCTGTGGCTACATTGTAACTTACCACCATTAATGTGTGTGTGTGTGTGTGAATGAATGAATGAATGAATGAATGAATGAATGAATGAATGATACACTGTAGTGTAAGTGCTTTGGAGTCTTCTGACTCTGAAAGGCGTTACACAAGTGTGGGTCATTTATCATTATCATCTGCATACAGTCCACCAGCTAAACCAGCACCATGACACAACACGTGCTGGTAACGCCTATGCTGGTTTTAACAGTGATGCTTTTAGTGGTTCTGAGCATTAAACACCTAAAAGACACGCTCGCAACCTTCTGAGTGAGAGAAAGAGATCTGAGTTAGACAACCGAACAGGATCGCCTGATGGTGAAATGATCTGACCGGCGCTGTCGCTTTCAAAACCGCCTGTTGAAAAGGTTTCTGTTTCTCTTCATCATCAAAACCAAAACTGAATTCCTGCTCATGAGTGGAAGTAATGGTATTCACTCCCTCTTTGTTTGCATCTGTTTATCATCAAACAGAAGTCATGAACAGCAGCAAGACAAGGTTCACTTTGGCCACATCTGGTATGCATATGAAACTATGCATATGAGCGTACATATCCATCGATGTAAACATATTTCTCGTGCATCCTCACCTCCAACAACCTTTACTTTATTTTTTGCTTTTACAGAGACATCCTCATTCATCATGCTTACAAAAATCAGCAATCTCAGTTGTTTAGCCTCTTAGAAAAAGTGCTTCGCATGAAGAAATCCAATATGATTAAGTCTATGATTGCTACTTCTTATAGTTTTAGCACCCAGACCCTCTATTAGGAAAAACATTAGGTTTGGACCCAAGCCCCCCACAATGCAGCTCTGAAATTGAATCAAACCCGGAAGTACCATAAATTGCAGTTCCACCCTCATCCGCTGGGGGCTGGTGTCAGAAGCGAGCAAATCCTCATTGACTCCCATGTTAAAAATACCAATTTCACAGCAGAAATAAACATGTTTACAGCCTGGTACCAAAACATGTTTTTTGTTTAAATGATCTAGTTTACACTCATGACAACTCTGAGGGGGGTGAATTTTTTTCTCACTCTTCTGTTTAAGCCTAAAATTCTGTAAAATTAATGAGCATCCGACACATGTGACCGCCGCCTCAGACCCACGTGACCACAGAGTTAGCTCCGTGGAAAGGCCTCAGTAGAGCCTCGGTCTGGCTTGGAAACTGCTCCGGCATTTTGAGTGTCTGTGTTTGTGTATTCGTTTTTTTGGATATTTTTAGTGCAATTGTTGGACAAAATGACTTGCTGTGGCATTAATTGCATTAATAGAGCATCCAAGGAGTCTCAATCAATCAATCAATCAAAGCTTTATTTATAAAGCCCCTTCCGCAACCCTGTCAGGAAGCCCAAAGCGCTGAACATGGTACAGTTGTAAGTAATTATACTGAATAAATCAACAATAAAAGAAATTCAAATTACAAAATACAAATTACAAAATACAAAATGGAAATTACAAGATAGATGAAACATTCCGGTAAAATATAAATGTGTGAAACACAATTGGATTGAGTGGATGGATTGAGAGTACCAATGAAAACTGTGGAATGGATTCAACATAATAGAGGGCCATAATCAAACATGTTCTGGAAACGCCAAGCGGATGAGGTGTGTTTTTAGGTGATTCTTAAAGACTGGCAGAGAAGGGGACAGCCTAACTGAGGGTGGCAACTGGTTCCAGAGTAACGGTGCTAGGACTGAGAAAGCCCGGTCCCCACGGGTACGACACCTAGACCGAGGGACAGCGAGCAGGCCTTGGTCAGAGGAGCGCAGAGCGCGTGATGGGGAATGTCTGTTCAGGAGTGTGGCCAGATAGGGGGGACCACCACCCTGGAAGAAATGATAAACAAAGACGAGTATTTTATATCTCCACTTCATTATTTTCGGTAAGTTAAATTATATGTATGTATTTTAGGTCACTGCCGCCTTTAAACTAGCTGAGTTTATCGAAGTAGCTGGCTAACTATCATTTTAACATGTAGCATGTACTGTTTAACCATGAAATTTATATGTAAAATACGGTAAAATAATTAATAGGGCATATGTCGATGGGTACTAGGGTAAAACCCAGTGCATTTAACATAAAAATGGGTTGAAATATGACGGAGCTCTTGGAGAGACACTTCTGTGTTCCATTCTTCCACCCGGTTCTCCCCAGCGGTCAGCCCGGTGCATGTCTGACCGATGCGGTGCCTACTAGCTGCTGCGCGGGCTGACCACTTGTGGAGCGGACTCGTAGAGAGACCTGACCGCAGAAATACTGCAGCTCAATTCCCTACATAAATGCAAAGTTTGAGAGACGTGGTTCACTTAATTTAGCTAATATCAGCCTGCACTGCCTTCGGGCTAATTTGTCAAGTTCACAATATGTGGAACGGGATGTAAGGTTAGAATCAGCGGCGAATCGGAACATATCTCGAAGCCCTGGCCGACGAAACGGTCCACATGACTATTACTGTCAGACTCAGAGAAAATTCGGGTTGTTTTTGTGTCAGTCGATTCTGCAACAATGACTTTAACTAACGCAGCACTAGTTGACAGACATCATTACAGCGTGACCCGGTTCTGTAAGGAATTCTGTTCAGGAGGTCGCATTTCAGGCTCTCCACATGTGACTGACTTTTACGTTATATTAAAAATCACACACTAGGAATGTTATAAAGCGCCTATATCTGACAGTTTCTTTTGTATATTACCTGACTTTATAAACTCCAACAACAATGTGCTTCTTTTTTTTTCAGGCTAAATCTACCCAAGACATTGGCTGTAAGACTGATTTAGTAGTCTGCAAGAATGCATTTGTCCAGCCTGACGTGAAGCCTTACACGTAGCAAAGGTGAATTATTTTTAATAATCGTCTATGTAAACATTTTATTATTACCTTCTAGTTTTAATTTGTTTAGCAGATTATTGTTACATGTGATTTAATGCTCTTTTAAACATTTATAAATGTGCTGTTTCTTTGTTTTTTACATAGCCACCCAGTTTAGAGCTCCCAGCCGCTGTGTGTCTGGTGACACAGGGACCATGATGGAAATTCATCTTCCAGAAAGTCTGGCTCATCATTTAGCCAGATTTCTAAGGTCTAGGCCAAAAATGTTTAGGTTAGTTTTGATAAGGTCTGTGCATCTCTCATTTCATGATGTAACTTTTCATATTTAGTTCCTGGGTGCCTTCAATGTGCAGGGACTGTCCAAGCAGACATTCTGTTGACATCAGGCAAAGCTGTTAATTCCAACAGTGAGCTGGCAGTGGCAGCTAGAGCAAGCTGATGTCATCCAGGAGGCTACTGAATCTGGACCTGTGACTCTTGATGGTGACATGCGAGCTGATTCACCTGGTGAATATGTTTAAATTGATTTATTTTATTCCTTTGCTATCAAATGTAAATTAAGTAATAACTTGCATTTCTGAAGGACACTCCAAATATGGCAGCTACACCATGATGGATCTCAAAAGAAACAAAGTTATTGATATCCAGCTCGTACAGGTGCAACATTACCTGATGATTCCAATACATTTCATGGTTAATTATTCACAGATCAATGGAGAATTATGTTTATTTTCAGAGCAATGACGTTGGAAATAGTGTGCGAATGGAGAAGGAGGGATTTGTGCGAAGTCTGAGCACACTTTTGGAGAGGGGGGTCGATGTGCAGCAAGTTGTGACTGACCGCCACACATGGGTGCAGAAGTATTTGCGGGAGGAAAAAAAGGAAATCAGTTACTACTTTGACCCCTGGCACATGGGAAAAGGTAATCTTCGGGGATGTATATAGTGAATATTTCAGGATTTTTTTTTTTTTTTTTGTATTTTAAATGTGGGTCTATTTGGCTCTCCATGAAGTGGTAAGAAAATCGAAGAGCTGGGGAAGAGAAAGACGACCCAGGATGTGAGACTGTGGAAGCAAAGTGTGGTGGTGAACCACCTCTACCGGTCAGCAACCCTCTTTATTCCAGATCGGTTCAGCATTTACATGCTAATGTGGCGATATATAATCCAAACCAATATTACAATAACATAAACTCGTACACAAAATGCTCCTCTTGATAGAGCAAATCTGTTCAGCACATTCTGACAGACAGACCACCTTTCTTACATCATGTTGCTGTACAGGACATTTTTAGAGTTTTTCTTTTTAAAGATAAATAGTATTACATTTAAAGAGCAATACTTTCACATTATCATTTTCCCACACTTTCTGTATACCTGTATTTTGTTGTTTTTCAATAAAGAATGACAAATTATTTAAGTTTATGGTTTTTTTTAGCACAACAAATATCTATCTGTAAAAAAATATCTACAAAGCTAATATTTACATAACAAGTATGATTGGGTTTTGCAATACAGCACTCTGTTTATTTTAGTAAGATTTTAAAACCAAGTAAAGTTAGTAAAGAACACATTTCTATTGGCTGCTAAGAAACTGTTGGACTTAAAATGGGCCTGTTGTAGAAACAACTTGGCATAAATGATTCTTCCTACCTTTTTTGTCTTAACCAAATAAATTCCAGTTATTGAGCAAAAACATTTATTTTTTTACATCACATTTTATAAAATAACAGGACACAAAGTGTCGGGACATTTAAAAATACTTAAAATAATAAAAGGAGCCCAGAGAGCTGCAGAGTGAGTGGAACATTGGGTTGTGAAGGAAGAACAGTTCTCAACAGTGTGATATGAGGGTGTAGAAGGTGAAGCCGGTGCAGGTCCTCCTTCATCATGTTCACCAGCTTCACACTGCTGACCACCCCCATGTCATTGCCGCCACAGTGGATGAGAAGGACATCAGGAGCTGCTCTTCCTCGCAGGGAGTGGAAAAAGAAGGGGAGAAGGTCTTTCCACCTCACTCTGCCACAACCGAACCAGGAGACACAGACGTCAGGGAGGCCAAGGTTGTCTCCGAGGGTCTCTGCAGCTCTCTGGGCACCACGCCTCACTCAGGTGTCTCCAATGATCCAAATGGCTATGGAGAAAAAAATAACAGGTTTGGCCTAGCTGTTTAAAGTACAAAACCATACATGAAGTGGTCAAGACAGGTACTTGGTACTTACACGATGCGTTGAGTAGCCGACGTTGAAGACACACAGGCTGACCTTTTAACAGATCTAAGAAAAAAATGTAATAAAATAATGAAACTTAAAAACTCCCAGACCTCATTTCATATTTACTAATCAGCTATGGCTGATTTATTGTTTGGATCACAGTGAGTTACACTAATTCTAATATATTTTTATTTCTATTACACATACATACATTTAACTGTTCTTTTAACATGACTGTTATCAGGCTCTCTTGTTCTGGTTCCCGTGATAATAATTCTGTTTCTTCCAGTAAGTTATCTTGTGCTTACTTCATCTTTATAATGTCTCTTTACTTTTGGTGAATTGTACTGAGTCCAGAATAAAGGCTACTTGGCTGTACAAGATACAAACAAGCATTACGTTTTGGAAATATATGAAATGTATTTAGCCAGCTAATTTATCTCAAATACTAATAACTACCGTATTTTCCGGACTATAAATCACACTTTTTTTCATAGTCTAGCCGGTCCTGCTACTCCGGAGCGACTTATATAACAAAATATGTAGGCTACACCGTGCTGCTGCGGGCCGACTCCGACCCAAGAATGAGTTCCCCTGTCCTGCTGGGAGGGTTTCAAACACCGCCTTCCTCTGCTGGAGACCGTGGCGCGCTGCTGCGGCGCATTATTCGGTTATTGTTACCGGTACTTGTCTTGCAATGTGAAACGCTTTGTCTCAGATTTTGTAAGAAAAATAAAATTTCCCCCCAAAATACGACATATATGTTTATTTCTTCTTCGTTATACATTTAATGGCTGGTGCGACTCAGGAGCGACTTAATAGTCCTGAAAATACGGTACGTGAAAAATAAAGAAAACTTGCTCAAAGCAAAATATATTTTCATTACGGAAATAACTTATAAACTTACCGATTTAATATTTTTTTATTCACAGAAAGGTACTTCTCATGAAAAAGCGCCGCAAACCTCCACCTGAACTCCATGCGGTCGATGGGTGTTCCACAGAGTTAGCTCCGGTTGTAGCTAGATGGCTACATCTGTTAGCTCGGCTCCCACCTCCGAGTTAGCTTTGGGTTAGCTTCAGGTTAGCTTGTAGCTAGTTCAACCGGGTGTCGTCAGTTGATCCCAGCCTTACAGCCCCACCCTCAGCTCCACCTCTCTTCCCTTTTTTGGAATTGTCTGGGTTGGACAGAACCTGTGACACGGTCAAAATGGTGGTGGTGGCCACCTCCCATTTTAGCACAAAAACTTAGTATTGGAGCTATGGAAAGCAGATGTCCAGTATTTTTATGTCGATGTTTGGACCACAGCTCAGCACAAGCTTCTGACAGACAGTGGACCAGTCGAGGAGAAGGCCCATAATTCAGTGTGTGTGTGTGTGTGTGTGTGTGTGTGTGTGTGTGTGTGTGTGTGTGTGTGTGTGTGTGTGTGTGTGTGTGTGTGTGTGTGTGTGTGTGTGTGTGTGTGTGTGTGTGTGTGTACTATAACACTGAGTCATACCTATGTTTGGCATGGCTTTTTTCCCCCAGAAATGTGTGTGTGTGTGTGTGTGTGTGTGTGTGTGTGTGTGTGTGTGTGTGTGTGTGTGTGTGTGTGTGTGTGTGTGTGTGTGTGTGTGTGTGTGTGTGTGTGTGTGTGTGTGTAAAGATATGAGCTCATGGTGTGTGTTGGTCATCCATGCTGAGGGGTTGTGGTCACCCTGACCAACAGATCAGAGGACTGTGGCTCTAAGTGGGCCACAAATCATCAAAGAGGCCACACCGATGACGAGTTAAAGCAGACGGGAGGAGAACTAGATAAACGAAATTACAACTTCTGCAGTTTGTCAGAAAGACAAAGAATAATCCATCAGAGGAAAAAAAACACTTCTTTTTGCAGAAGCAGAACATACTGCAGCAGTGTGTGCTTTCTGCATCCAATCTCTTCCTGTGGAGTAAAATTAAAGGTTTCCTGTTTAAATTCTTCTCACTACAATTACGTGTTTAAGTAGACCTTAACAACCTTTCCCATAAAAACGTACAATAAGTAATACTTTTATTCCAACTTGTACATGACAGCAGTCATGGCATGCAAGATTTTGTTGCTTTTAGCTGCAGTTCACAGCTGAAAAGCATGATACCAAGTTTTTTAGGAGACAAGACAGCTTTCTAAAAACCCACTGCAGTAAATGCATCTCAAATGTGTCATATAAAGCTAAATGATTTAGTTTCTCACAACAGCAACCAGTTATGCTGGTGAAAGTTCTCAGCAACCAGTTAGCAATAGGAAAAAGTTACGTTCCTCTAGAGCCAGATGCTAAAGGCAGCTGTTAGTGATGAAATTCAGCAGTACCAACATGGTTTCATGGCCACTTGTTACATGGAGCTATCACAGGACATTGTCAAATGTTCTGGAAACAATCAGTCACACCTCTGACCTCAAACCTCATACAGGTCTCGATGGTGAACTATAAGTGGAAGGATTAAAGCAAAAGATGGTCTTTTAAAAACCTCATCTATGTTGCTAATACCAAAATTAGCCCAGTGAAAACCATACAAATAATGTTAATAAATGTTTCGTTTCTTCACACAAAAAAAAAGCATATCAAACTCACTAAACCCAAACTTCCTTCTTCCACCTCAGGAATATTGCTAAGATTAGAAGTATCCTTGCCAGGGGTGATGTTGAAAAATTAGTTAATGCATTTATTACCTCAAGACTAGATGACTGTAATTAATTTTTATTAGGAAGTTCATAGAATATAGTTAAAGACTTCAGCTTATCCAAAATGCTACAACTAAAATTCTGATTAAAAAGAGAGATCACATCTCTCCTGTCTTAGCTTCCCTACACTGGCTGCCTGTTAAATTCAGAATAAATTACAGCCCTTTAGAACCAAAACTCTTTTGAATTAGATAACAGATTGAAAAAATAGATCAAAATGTAGAAAAAAAAATAAAAATAAAATAAAGAAGTAGAATAATTTTCAATATATGTATGGATAGAGTGTCACTTGGGGTTTTCAAACTTGAATATTTGACTCAAGAAGCAATTTTACGGATGTTTGAAATGGGTTGTGACACCAGTGTCACCAATAGTCCGTAAGGATTTAGATCCTCTTGCAGGTAGTTCCTAGAATATCTAAAAATAGAATGGGAAGCAGATCTTTTAGCTATCAGGCTCCTCTCCTGTGGAACCAGCCCTCAGCCTTAGTCTGTGAGGCAGACACATTGTCTACTTTTAAGACAATGCTGAAACCCTTTTTTATTTTATGGGGCTTTTGGCTAAATTCTGATGTTAGCCCAGGTTTACAAAAGTGTGTGTGTGTGGGGGGGGGGGGGGGGGGGGGGGGGGGGGACCGCGGAGAAAACAGTCAGTAAAGATGGTTCTCCTTGGGCCTGCCTCCAGCATGCCTCCATCTAAACGCCTAGGTTATCCAGAGTTATCTCTGTGGTTGTGCTGATATAGGCTTAGACTGCTGGTGGACACACTCTGCTACTTTCTTCTACCACTTCTCTCTTATTGCATTATTTCTTGCTATTTTACCTGTTAACTGTTTTTTCTCTCTAAGAAAATGTAGCCATACTTTGTGAGTGTGTGTGTGTGTGTGTGTGTGTGTGTGTGTGTGTGTGTGTGTGTGTGTGTGTGTGTGTGTGTGTGTGTGTGTGTGTGTGTGCGTGCGTGCGTGCGTGTGTGTGTGTGTGTGTCGATCCCCATTGAGTCGTGGTGGATGGCTGCTTATACTGAGCCAGGACCCTCTGGAGGTTTCTTCCTGTTAAAAGGGAGTTTTCCTCTCCACCTTTGCTACATGCTTGCTTAGTATGAGAATTGCTGTAAAGACACTGACACTAGTCAGTGACTTGATGCAATTTGCTGGGTTCCTTATATAGGAAACATTTAATTTTTGGCTCAATAAAATGAACTCAATTGGAATATTTACTTTGTGAAGTACCTTGATATGACTCATGTCATGATTTTGACACATCAGACATCAAGGAGATCAGAGCTGAAGGGCAGAAGCTACTGCATGAGGAATAGGTTGACCTGCCAAAGGCTGCAACATGCCTCGTTGTTGCTGCTGTGGATAAAGAAACCATGAGCAAACCGAGACCAGACTGGGACAGTTTGGAAGCTCTTAATCTCCAACAGTTGTAGACATATAAAACCTCAGCTTTTATCAGAAATTTGTCACAACCAGTAAATAAAAAATAAATAAACCAATAAATCACTGCAAATGTTTTACTTTTTTAAATTGTACTGTGAACGTGTTCTTACTCATCAAGATTGCAAGTAAATGTACAAGTTTGAGGGAAAAAATTAAACATTTACTACCAGAAAAGACCATAAGTGTGCAGACAGGAAGACACACACACACACACACACACACACACACACACACACACACACACACACGCACACTGTTCTGCTTTCCCAACCTATTCCACCTTCCTCAGGATCCACTGATTTTCCCCTTTCCTATTCAGTCTCTCTGTCTTTCTTTACATTTTTAATCACAATTGTCAATTTTTGCTAATTTTAAATATATTTTTAATCATTTTCTAAATAATTTTTTATATTCTACATTTTTTATTTTTGTGAAGCGCCTCATGATTTCTTATCTTGAGAAGGGCTAAAGAAAATATCTTTTCTTCTTCTTTTTCTTCTTCACACACACACACACACACACACACACACACACACACACACACACACACACACACACACACACACACACACACACACACACAACTTTACAACAATATGACCCTAGTCAGGCTATAAGTTATCTCCCACCTGATCAATGTCAGACTGCTGGTCAACTCTCACCCTGAACTGGAGCCAAAAGATCCAAACAAACACGTTCTCACAGTCTCTCACACCTCAGTTTAACAGACCAAGCCTAACCACAGAGGAAAGGAAACCATTCCAGAACTAAACTGGTGAGTGTTTCCAAAGCTCCTGAATCAGTTTAATACTGTAACAGAAGGTTACCCCCTCTTTTTGTTTACCTTTATTTATTTTTTCCTGAAGTCCGTTCTTATTGTATTTGTATGTTTTACTAGCTTCTATGTAAACATTAGCATTTATTTTCCATCCTGCACTCCATCAAACTACAGAGCTGCACAAAAATGTATCATGATTGACCCTTAAAATATCCTAGATTATTGGTTTACTCTCAGCAACATAAGTCACAAAAACATGTTGTCATCGACACCGCTGTATACAACAGCCCTAAAAGACACGAAGCTGTTTGTGTGTGTGTGTGTGTGTGTGTGTGTGTGTGTGTGTGTGTGTGTGTGTGTGTGTGTGTGTGTGTGTGTGTGTGTGTGTGTGTGTGTGTGTGTGTGTGTGTGTGTATGTGTGTGTGTGTGTGTGTGTGTGTGTGTGTGTGTGTGTCACTGTTTATGTGTTCTGCTGCATGCATCAGTGACCCACATCGTTAGCATGGTCACGGGTGAGTAACCCTGGTTTCAAAGGCTGCAGGCACTTGCACATGCACACAAGCACACACGCACATACACAAACACACACACACACACACACACACACACACAAAGGGGCGCTGATGGATGCTTAACACAGAGATGTATTACAACTGAAAGAAGTAAAATGATTGCACCCACAAATAAATACCTCATCAACCACAGCCATGGTTGTGCAAATACCAGAGAAGAAGAAACACACAACTAGTAAATATACATACACACACACACACACACACACACACACACACACACACACACACACACAAAGGTGTTCAGAGTCAGACAGATTTTTGTTTTTAAGGACCCTAAAGAATCAAAACCAGGAGGTTTTTATGGGTTTCCATTCAGCTGTAAAGCAAAAATGAGGCTAAATTTCAAAATGTCACAAAAACATTTAGGAGTTAGGAGGTATTTGATAAGAAGTAAGGTAACTCTAACAGAGTTGTCCAGATTACTTCAGTGGACATGGAAAACGTTGCCATCTAGTTAGACTGAACAATACACAAAAATATGTTAGGTTTCAGTAGAAATCACAATGATTTGGTCAACACAATATGTTTAACTTGTTGTAATTTAGTCTCAAAGTGTCCCAAATGATCCATCAGTTTGTCCACAGTTTACCTTTGTTTAATTTAGAATCCGGTCTCCATCATTTCCCAAAGCTTTCACATTCCTCACACTTTCTGAGGCGGGTTCCAGATCGGTTCCAGATATCCTCTTTGTGACAATTTTGAGAGAAAGTTTGTCTTGTTTTTTTTTTATTGGTGCCTGTAACTTACGTATACAAGGAAACTGTATACACATAGACTGTATACACTGTCTATTTTCTGTCAGAAGTTAATTTCAGGAGAAAGGTGTAGGAGATCATTTTCATGGTCAGCCTGCATGAAAACTTCACAGTGATGGATTATGATCAGAAATATTCATTAAAAACTGTTTGTTTCAGTGAATCACACATTGAAATATAAAATCTAAAGGTTTACTACACCAACCTCTGTCTAATCATTAGATTCAGATGTAAGTATTCTTTTGAACTCAATAAAATATTTTCACTTAATAATTTGTTAGCATTCATTTAGTATAGTGAGACAGAGGTGGAGGTTGTTGTAGGATCCAAAATGCAAGAATATCCAGGAGGCAGCCAGGTAAGGTTTCAAAAAATGAAAAGTGTTTATGGTCAGGAGCAGGAACCAACAAGAAGCTTCTTCTTTGAGAAAACAACAGCTTAGACACCCACAAGGCGTCTCACCGCCTTCACAAAATAAAAAATGTACAGACGCCTGCCTACTATATCCGTTCACCCCCCCCCCCCCCACACACACACACACACACACACACACACACACACACACAGACAGCACGCAAGAAGAGCAAAAAGCAGCAACTTCACTCGCCAACTGTCCCTTGCCTCCAATAACTTCTCTCTCACACACACACACACACACACACACACACACACACACACACACACACACACATGTTATTACTAGGGCTGGGACTTGATTAAAATTTTTAATCTAATTAACTACAGGCTTTGTAATTAATTAATCTCAATTAATCGCATTTTAATCGTTCAGGAAAATGTGCTCTCAAAGTAAAACTTATAATTAAAATTATGAGACAGAGAATCAAACATTAGACATGGTTATTACTGTAAACTAAAGCTTTTAATAAAAAAATGCATTTTAATTATTCAAATGTGTGTGATATGAAACAAAACCCAAATCAACTAAAATTTATAATTACAATTAGAAAACACCTGTAAAGGGTTCCTGAGCCTTTAAATAGTCTCTCTGTCTAGTTGAATGACTGAAATAAATTTGACTTTGCACCAGATTATAATTTTTCCAGTTTCACTTGTTTGTATAATTGGGAGTTTTTATTAGCATTTCTACTCATAATGTAGTAAAAACACATAAATAATAATCCTTCAAAATGACAATAGAACAGGCACAAATATGATCTATGACTTAAATGTACTAACTTTTAACACCAGAGCAGGCGTGACATATTCTGAGAACGATCAGGAACACTAACTGGTTCCAGTTGGATGACTGGAGGTTGATGGGAGATAAAAGATCATGGCAAGGAAATAATGATCTGACGAACAGGTGAGCGGACCTTCCTTACATGGGAAGTTCTGCTGTCACGTTAAGAAGGGGGTGCTGCAGACCCGCAGATTCACGCCTGCAGCAGTGAATCTGGTGTGATCTCCAGCCTGATCACAACTTCCTCGTTCCTCGCTGCCCCTGATACACTTAGCATCCGCCCCTTAGCTGATGACAGCTTCAACACACCTCGCTGCTTAATGATAGTAATACATGAGATGTTTAGACAGAGACTCGTCTCAGAAACACATAATTCCCCGACAGAATTGTTTAGAAAATCATCAGAAAAGTTTCAGAGTGTTTCTGTTTTAAGTTAAACTTCTGTTTTCAACTTTAAGACATGTTGTTCGTGATTGTTTACAGAGTAGTGAGAACACGGAGCATTCTCCCAGCGGCAGCCAGGTGCCTCTCGTTTGTCTGACTACCTTCATAAACTACTGTTAGGGCACAGAATTATTCTGTCTGGTGCTTTCAGCGCTGCACAGATGTTACGTAAATGTTAAAAATATAGCGTACCGCAACTTTTGTAAAGTTCCCGTTGCCACCGGGCAGCCGCAGCAGAGACGATCTCTGAAAAATGTCCGCGACACGGACTCCGTTGTTGTCTGGAAGTTTTTTTTCCAAGTTAAGAAAAGAGGCGGACGTGTTTCCTAAATCCTGCATCAGTCCAAGCAAGGCA
Source organism: Nothobranchius furzeri (assembly GCF_043380555.1). Lineage (NCBI taxonomy): Eukaryota > Metazoa > Chordata > Actinopteri > Cyprinodontiformes > Nothobranchiidae > Nothobranchius > Nothobranchius furzeri. The sequence goes on along the minus strand of NC_091748.1, from coordinate 54,461,060 downwards.
ACTTCTTTCTGTTTTTATTCCGTTTTAGCAGCCATTAGCACTGTGCATTGTTGTGTGCGTCAGTGATATTCAGTCTATGAGAAAGTCGTGCAATGACAAAGGTTCCGCCGTGCTTGAAATGCAAGCTGCGATTAAATGCGTTAATTTTTTTAACGCGTTATTTTTTCCTATTTAATTAATCGTAATTAACGCGTTAAAGTCCTGGCCCTAGTAATTACATGTGACAGGATGTCATTTTTACTTCATTTCTACATAATGCACCTTTAAATGCAAGAATCTGTCACCGGGTAGATGAACTGTTTTCATGTGCTTCTTCTTAAGTAGTTTGAGTCCAGATGAGGAGCAGAGTAAACGATGAGACATTATTGGACCTGACTCTGTTGCTGTGCTGATGCTATCATGGTTCTTGTCAGCTGACACTCTTGCTGAAAGATTCCCCAGCTGTTGCCAAAACGGTGTCGGAGGTGTTGCATGTCTCACTGTATATCTTCATCAGCACGGTCTGTGTCATGAATCAGTACATCTAACAACAGTCACTCACTCCCTCACATAAATAGAGCGGGAGTATTGGGATGGAGGACACAGACACATGTTTATCATTGAGAGGATTGGTTGGATGCCTTTCATCCTAAAATGGCTGTCTGATCCCTCTGCTGCTCTTATCTCTGCTTGTCTCTGCATGTGGCTCTCTCTTTCACTTTCTCTTAAGCTTTTTGTCTGTTTTTTAAACCTCACTTGTCTTCGTCTCTGACCTTTTACCCTTCAGTGTGCAGCAAGATTCTTGGACAACAAAAGGAAGCATGAACACGTGACACCCATTTTGGCTGCTCTCCACTGGTTGCCTGTTGATTTTAGAATTTGTTTTAAACTTCTTTTAATGGTGTTTAAGGCGCTGAATGGTGTGGCTCCAACCTATTTGATGGAGTTGCTGCAGCCATAGGTTCTGGCCCGGTCACTCCGCTCTGAGAACCAGCTGCTGCTTGTGGCTCCTAAGGCTATTGAAGTTGAGAGGGGACAGGGCGTTCTCTGTTGCGGGTCTGAAACTGTGGAACGCACTGCCCCTAACTATTAGGGGCTCTCCATCAGTAGAAGTTTTTAAAATGAGGCTGAAAACCTCCTTTAATGATCTGGCTTTTAATTCTGTGGGTTAACAATTGTTAATGTTTTACATTTTGTGATTCTTATTTGTGGTTTTAATTATGTCTGTGGCGTTATATGTTTTATTGTTTCATTCTTTTGTTGTACAGCACCTTGGTGGCATGTTCATGCCTGTAAGGTGCTTTATAAAGAAAGGCTGAGTTGAGTTGAGTTGAGTTCAGCTAACTCTGCTTGGTTGACTTCTCTTCGTGCCTTCCATTGTGTCTCTCTTTCACGACCCCAACCATCCATCTGCTTCCCATCTGAGACAGGACTGAGGAGCGGAGAAAGCTGCGGGTTCAGGCCGTGATGCAGCTAATTGAGGAGGGAAGGGCACATATACCTCACATTTCCAATCAAAATCCTAAATATTATCATTGCTGACTGATGGACATATGTGTGGCCTGCGTGTGATTGTGTGCATGTGTGTTTATGCTGGGACATTCCTTGCATGCATCCATGAAAAAAAATCTGAGTTATTACGTCTTGGTGTGGGGCGTTTGCCCTCTCACAATAAATGCACACAGATATTTGGCTCACTACGACCCCCCCCCCACACACACACACACACACACGCACACACGTATGCATGCAACAGTTTTCCTTGCGATGAGCTGTCAGTCCCTGTTAGGCTTGGCATTCTCGTTAACAGGCCGTTTAGATCCCCTTTCAGAGAAGCTGAACACGGGACCTCTCCCTGCTCAGCACTTCCACAGAGTGTCAGAAGTCTGCATGCTTGCAGGAAAGCAGTAAGGAAGCAGGACAGACAGGAAGTGTGAGCCAAGGAGCTCTCATGATACCAGAATTTATATTTAATCATTTGTTCAAATAGCTTCCATCCTGCGTGAGTTCTACAACTCGCAAAGCGTCGTCCCCCGCTGCTTCGGAGCCCTCTTATGTTTGCATCTTGAATAATTGTGTCCTTGTTTAAACCACCAAGAGATCACCCTTGTGTGTATCAAAAACCAGCTGTGGGACGGAGAGGAATCAAATTTACCAGAGCGCATTTACCTTATGAATAACGTTACCAAAAGATTCAGTTACATCCTTTCCAAATGAGCCCCTGAAGGACTCAATGCTGATTAAAAGGAATTTATTTGTGTTTCTCTGGAAGACAAAATGTGTTTTTTTTTCCTTTTCTTATGAGAGCCAAATCAGCAAGTCCACCTGGGTGGGCAGTGGTACCCAACCTGAGCCAGACATCCTTAAAAATGATTTCATAAACAATCCCCAGTGTAGCTGCAGCAGGTCCAAGATAAGTATGTGATTTGTGAGAAAATAGCTTTAGTGGAGAAGAAACATCTACAACCCAAAAAGAAAAATCCATCCCCAAAAGCTGGAGCCATCCCTACTAAGCAGTCACATCCTTGCAGTCTAAAACTTCTAAGGTCACTTCTAGTCAAGACGCACTGAAATCCGGGAGCAAAACAGACTTCGTTTTTCTGGGTTTAACTTTGATGTTTGTGATCTGCAAAAATAAAAGAAGAAGCTTTGAATAACGTTTTGGTCCTAAAGGTTTCCAGGTTGTCTAAAGTTAAGTCTCTTTTTCTGATTTGGATAATTTGAAGCAACAGGAAAAATGTCGATGCAAAATTCCAAATCAGGGAGAATTCCGAGGAGCAGTCTTACTAGCATTTCAGGATATTTATGTGATAATTTTCCTGCCAAGCATTGGGAATGGTTCGGATCAACACAGAAACAGCCTAAAAGAAGCCCAGGCTGTACGTGGGTGAATCTAGATGTTTCATGGCACATTAAACTCTCAGAAAGATAAATACAGGAGTTGAAATGAAAGAAAACAAGAGTTGTTTATTGTCTTATTTAGAAAAGCCTTTTCTTTGTTCTTACACTTTTTTAATTACTTCTTTCTACTTTTGACCACCTCATGTCATCTTTGCTCCCGATAATCTCATTTTCTCTCCACCATTTGCTTGATTTCTGTAATCAGCATGTTACGTTTGGTGGCTTATGTGGAACTTCAGTAAGAAGAACAGATTCTTCCATGTTTCATCTGTAACTGAAAAAACAAAACTGTTCATCACTGATAAAAAAAAATTATTATAATTATTATAATTTTTCTTTGTCAACAGAAAGATACTAAAAGATAGTAATTTAAGATATTGAACTCTAAAAGCTGCCCAAGTAAAACATTTTTTTCATCTTTATTTAGATTCAAAATAGACATTAAACAGTTTTATTCCACACCTTTTTATTCTTCTACATGTGACTAACATGTAGGTAGAATCTAGTCCAGTTTTTGACACTGTAACTTTTACTTCGTATTTGATTAGAGGAAACGCTCTTGCAAAAATATGGTGACTTCTCCTTTAGTTTAGATTTGTTGTATGAAAGTATGTGATATCTGAGCAGCACCAGATAAATCGTGAGTCAAGTCCAAACCAAGATAAAGACAAACCAAAGTTTCCAATCTGGCCACAATGATATCAACAACTTTGAGCAGTTATCAGAACCAGACTCTATACTTTACTCCTTACTGGATATCATTTCTTACCAGTAAATCCCTCCATTGTGAATGAGTATGTGTGCAGTTTGCACGTATTGGTGCATATTAAAGATGATATAGGAAAACGTTGTTGCTGGGAGTGCTCGTGGACCTGGTACCGGTCCGTCAAGTTCAAGTGTGTGACACATAAAGGTTAGTTTGCGCCCCTAGTGGTGATATGTGATTAGCGCATCTGAAAACTGACACAAAAATGCGCCTCACCAAAAACAAAATTCACCAGCCACCACTAGTGTGTGTGTGTGTGTGTGTGTGTGTGTGTGTGTGTGTGTGTGTGTGTGTGTGTGTGTGTGTGTGTGTGTGTGTGTGTGTGTGTGTGTGTGTGTGTGTGTGTGTGTGTGTGTGCCTTGTGGAAAAACGAGCATGCAGCCTGTTAAATGTACATGTATCCAATCAGAAGGTGAGGAGATGGAAGCATGCTACCTCCTCTTTGGTCTTTATGTTTGTTTACATCAACAGCACATTTTATCATAAGAGCTTTTGCAAGATTTCCCATCTGACCTGGAAAGTTTTCAAAACAAGTCATTTAAAAAAGTTTTTTTTTTTTTTTTTTTTTACATTTGGAGTGTTTTGTAGACCCATATGGCAACAAAAAAAAGATGCAAAAGTTTGATTTGCATAATAGGTCCCTTATAATGTAAAAACAGATCTTGATGTCTTGTGTGATATGTTGTAATAGTATTTGTCTCCCCAGAAGACAAACAAGGTGATTCAGATAGTTATCAATTTGCCCAAACCCTTCCATAAACAAAAGACAGTTTTAGTTGAGATTAGTAATACAGATTAGAAAAAAGTTTTTGAGTACTTTCAAGAAAAAATGTAATTACTACCCACACTTAATGGCTTATTATGAACTGCTGTTACTGCCAAAAAGAAGGCAGGTGGTTTGGCACAGAGCTGACAGCACCATCAGAAACCAATAACTGTGTGTCCTTACTCCTCACACACCTTCTTTTCTAAGCCAACGTAAACGCATGTGTGTGTATGGGCTTGTGCAGTGTGTCCATAAGATTTCTTTTTAGCTCGTGTTTCTTCTCTACAATCTCTAATTGTCTGTCTGAGCTCCAGGATGAATCACTTTGTGCGGCTGAGTCTTTACTTTCTCACAACTGACTTTAGCTGAGAGCTCAGCAGGAGTTTAACTACACGGTTATTTTTGCTGTCTGTTGCTTTTGATTGAATGAAATCACAAGTTTTCTATATTGAATGTCATTTTGTGTCACATGAATAATAGTTTGACAAGTTCAAATGAAGGATTCCTGCAGATTTTAACCCTATAGAACAAAATGAAAATAAACAGTAAATCAGAAAGGTTGCTGCTGTTGACAATTTGAGGCATCATTACACAACAACGTTGTTTTTCACAAGTTTTAGTCCTGGACACTGTGTTTCTGGAGATTCTTGTCTTTTCTTTTCATTTGAACAAAAGCTATTCTGTTCCAATTTCCCTTTCCCTGTTTGGAATCCTGCATCTCTGAGCTTTTATTTAAAATATGATTTGGTATGACTCATCTACTAAGAGGGGTGCCCATACAGGGTTTTTAAGATGAAGTATGCAGGAGCTCGGGGCGGCGGCTTCAGGAGGTTCAGGTGTGTTTCCCGTACCCTTTTCTCTGTTTTTCTGTATAAATCAAGTTAACTGAAGCTACTGAATCACAATTGTTTTTGGAGTGTATTATAGACGTTGCTAAAGTGTGACTGGTCAGCCGTCCCCTGGAAATAAAATGGGCCTTCCCATCTGTATCGGGTCGGCCCGGGCCGGGTAGCCCCAGTCGGCCCCAGCCTGGCCCGGTTGATTCCACACATCCTTGTCTTAAGCCCATGTGGGCTGATTCTACCCACCATTCAGAGGCTTGCTCTAATGGAAGGTGTGAATTTGCTGTCAGCAGTGGGTGTGTTGGCCCTGGTCGGCCTGAAGCAGACCCCCTCAAGAAGAGGGCTGAGAATGAGCCTTGGTTGGCCCGGAAAAATACCAGGCCACCCAGATATGTAAACAACCTACGCTACCCGGCCCGGGCCGACCCGGTACAGATGGGAATGGCCCAAAAGATCCAGGATAGGAGGTCCGCCTACTGGAGGAGATCCGATGGGAAGAGCTTGCTACAGAACTAAAATGTACCTTTTTTCCAGGCTTTTTTTCCTGTTGATCTCATGATGTTCTTACCTTGCTGTTGTAATTTCATGTATTGCTTTTTTTGTAATTGTGTTTTTGATGCTTGAAAAATTCAACACTCATGTTGAGTAGGAACTGAACGTTCGACTATAAATCATTAGACTCTGATGAATGTAGGAGATACTTGGTTATCTTCATGCATGTTGATGATAAGAGCTCTAGCCCAAGGTTCTCTGAGCTTCTCCCCACATTGCTAAGGGAGAGTCCAGACACCTTCACCAATAAATACCGGTACAACGCCCACATCACTGCAGACGCAGCACCAATACTCCTATCGATCTTGTGCTGCATCTGTCCTTCACTTGTGAACAAGACACAGAGACTCCTCCTCTCAGGGCAGAACCTCACCCCTGAACCGGAGAAGGCATTCTACCCTTTCCGATTCAAGACCATGGTCTCGGATTCAGCTGATTCACATCCCAGCTGGATGTGAACAGCTAACATATATATTTTAAATGTGTAACAAGCCTTTACACAATCATCTTTATGGATTATTCAGTTTGTGTCGATTAACAAAGCTTAAACTGACCTCTGTCAAGCTCCATATGTCCAGAATGTTTTTTTTTCGTGACAAAGTCAAAAGCCTCACCTGCTCACCATTAATATCAAACCATTTCCCACACAATCCCACATCTGTGAATCCCACGACACACACATTCACCTCCACACTCCCCCAGGCTGACATGTTTCCCTGCTAATCTGTTTGAACAACTCCGGTGTGACCACAGGCCAATTACCCACGGTCACATGGAGCACACCCACAGGACATGAGAAAGAAAAATGAGACAAGAGCCACCCACTGAGAGACCCTCTCTCCCAGCTAGGATCCGTCCTCCCCAGGTCCCATCTCTTATCCCACTCCGTCTGTGGCTTTAATTACAGCTGCCCCACACTTAGTGTCCCCAAAACAACGGCACCCTTCAGAGACCACAGCTCTGCTGCAACTTGGTGAGTAAATTTAATTTCTCATCTCATTTGAGCTCTATAAACTTTGCCATATGTTTGATATTATAGTTAAACTGTTCCAGTGGGTGCCAGCAGAGTGCATGCCTTGGGAAAGGTAGAGGAACTGTGCTGGAAAATGTGCCCTGCTGAGTGACAGGTGTGATTGACCATGGTGAGAGATTGGGGGGGTCAAAACTTTAAAAAGCAAAAAGGCTTCCTGTTGTTTTTCCAGTTTAAACTATAGTATTTTCTGTTTTCTATTTCTACCTCTTCCATCCTTTAAATTTAATTCAACACAGAAATCCACAAATTATTCATAAATGTAGATCATTAATCCAATGTTTCAACCCCACTTTAGCAATGTAACGTCCAGCAACGGTCAGTTTTTAGGTGCAGTTTGACCATTCAACATCTATTCAACATCTGGTCAAAAAGGAGACACAAGACTGCATGTGTTCCCTTTAAATTGGCCTGCCTTCATCCCACCAGCTGGAGCTCAGAGTCTCTGCAGCTGAACACAGATAACGACATGTCAACAATAACATTCTCTCCTCAAGGTCCAATCTTTCAGGTCTTCATACCTCCATATGAGGAGCACTCCAGCTCGGATCAGTTGCTAAATCAAGAATGGTTTCCTAAAATCATTATCAATTTCTTCTACAACTTATAAGCTAATCATTAAATAAACGTTTGTTTATTGCTACTTATAACAATTATGATATAATCAAATGTTTCATTAATCTGTGCTCAATGATTGAAGTTTGAAATGAATGTTATGTTTTGATTACATTGATTGATATATGTTTCAGCATGTTGATATGACAAGGTCATCCCCATTTGCACTCACACAAGCTCAAGTAAGGTTAAATTGAACTCGTGACACATAAATATTCTTTTACCCTAGTCAGAGCCTCCGTATCAAAGAAGGCGTGTTTCTGAGGTTGTCTTGGTAACCATTCCCCAACTTGACAACCTTTGGTTGGCTACGCAAATCATAACATGAGATCCTTAATACTGGATCACTCTGGGTGATTCAGCAGTTCTAGAGAGTTTCAGACCGGCCACCTGAAACAAAACCCTCTTTAACCATCAAAGCTTTTGACACGTCGTCAAAATCTTTTTGCACCTGCGAAGCTGATACCACAACAATTCCTGCAGAACAAGCTGATATTGTTTAGACTCCTTAAGAGTCCCAGACGTGCGGTTCCATCAGCCTGTCGTGACCCAAGACATCTCTGGACTGAAGCGTCGGTGCCACGGTATTCTACAGCCCTTCGGTGCCAGAGGTCAGCCGACCTCTCTGACCTTCGGATCGACCAAGAGGGTCTCCGAGAACGGGTGAAGTAGACATGACAGATTGCGTCTGATGTGTTTTGATAGCAACCACCTTCATAGCTTAACGCAAATCAAATTATTTTGCATCCAGAACTCAGCTCTCCTAGATAAGGAAGTTCTGACACCGCATTCACACATAGGTTTCATACATCACATCTAGTTCCATCCATCACAGTAAATGCGAGTTAACTTGTCATGTTTTAATTGTTGGTAAAATAAATTCTTACTTTTATAAACCTGACTCTTTTCTGAATCAAAACGAAGTGTGTACAATCCCCTAATAAATAAAGAATCCTAGAATCTTCTGATTAAAGCACAATAAAGACCAGGCAGGCTGATATTCTATATTTAGATAGAGTATCACAGCTTATTGGTCATAAGCAGAGGTAATATATGTTGAGCTCTTAAAGCACTCAATTTGCCAATCCCTACAGCAAACATGTAGACCATAATCCTGAGCCTCTTATCTTTATTTAAATAAGTATACCTGACTTAAGCGTCCTACCCTCCCAACATGAAAGCAACATGTAACGTAATTGTGGCATTTTATCTGCGAGCTCCCTTCAAACCATGAGCGATGCAGACGCAAAACGGAACTCAAAGAGTTTCACACAGCTGATGCCGTGAGGTCACAATTGAAGGAGAATTGCAACACCACGTGTGATTTCAGAAGTCCACACAATGACAATCAAGGAAAAAGACTGCTGCATGAATCCAAAAAGGCCTGTGGTTTATTTTCTCTTCTGTTTACTATCGACTACAGGGGGGTTCACAAGAAATGGCGTACGCTTATCAGCACATGACTTTTATTTTGAAAGTTTCAAGATGTTTTACATTGCTTTCATGTCTGGCCCAATCTGAACTGCGAATGACGTGTTTTGGAAGCACAGTGCGTAAAAATAGACTCAAAATGTAATGGTAGTGTCACGTTACATCTGGGATGCATCCAAAACGTCACACTTTGCTGCCGGTGGACAGGAACTGCACTCACTAAAACAGTGGCTAATTGCCACAAAGTATGTTTTGCAACCGTTTTGCAATACTTTCATGTCTGGTGGAAAGAAGGCTTCATAGTTGCAATAAAGAATTGGAAATGTCTTGATAGTCTGCAGCATGATGGGGCGTTCACAGGGCCTCAGCCTAATCGAGCAGGGTTACACAGAGGGCAAGCGCAAGGCCAGCAGTGTTAGACCAAGTTACACACAATTAAATAAATCACAAACAAACAAGAACACTGACCATGGAACACCTCCTTACAATAGCTGTGTTTCCATTACCAGACTTCCAGGGTAGTCCCTGTTATGGGGAAATTGATCAGGAGATAGAAAGTCCCAGTCCTCTCAGCAGTTATGTTTCCATTCAAATCCATCTCTTTCAGACCTTGCACAAACGTCAGCATGTTGAGACTGCTTTGGCAGTGAGTGATGTCACTGATCAGCACCAAAACGTGTCCACAGTAACATTAATATACATTAAAAGCATTTATTCTGTCGAAGTATATCCTAATTTAATCCATTCAGAGGGCGAGAGCAGCTGTGTGATGTAAAATGTGGTGTTCAATGACCAGAAAAAGTGTAATTTTTTAGTGTTCTGTGACATAATTGTTATTTAAGTCTGTAAGGGAATTTTCCCATTTTTTTCCATTGTTGGGAGTTTAGTAACAGCTGTGGGGGAACTTCCCCGTGTTTCGGGAGTTAAATTTGAAATGCAGTCTGTGCATCATTATTTATTATTTTCCTTTGCTTCCATTCTGCTTCACCATCAACTCTTCTAATTTTACTAATGCCAGTATATTTGGACGACGTCTGCTGATGTCATTTCCTACCGAGTTACAACCAATCAGCGTGAGGTAGCCAAAGGTTCTGCTTAGCTACTCCACCAGGCCGTTTGGCGTATCTTCCCCTGAGCAGATACTCAGAAGGTTCCTGAAAACAGCCCAGAAAACGGCTGTTCAGCCAGCCTGGTCAGGTGGAGACACACACATGTCAGGAGGTTCCTGTAAATCTACCCTGAAGTTCCGGTGGTGGAGACGAAGCTATTGAGATTCAGCTAAATCAGTTGAAATTAAACATTTTTCCTTTAACCACACTGCTTATAACAATTTTTGAAAAATAGCCTAAACAAACTGCACCACAATGCAAGTTTATAGGTTTTAAAATCTTGCTAACATACAAGGTAACATTCTTACAGCCCTGACTGTTCTGTGCTAAAGGACACAGTTTACAGCTCGCAGGGACGTAATTTAAAACATTTGGACAGAAGGCAACATGCTGACCTAAGAAGTTTTGAGTTTTTTCTTATCTCCTTGGGTAATCTATCCACTGCAAAAATATTGTTTGCATTTTGTACCAGAACATCTGATGTCTTGTTATTAGCCGGGGACCCTTCCTCCCCTCTTTCCCATCACCCTAACTTCGGACTTGATGTCCTGTCTTGCTTTCCTGGCTGCCTGCCTCCCATTTTCTCTCAGATCCTCAGCAGTTTGAGAGGAGGTGTGCAAAGGGAGTCACAACAAATGTTGGCTGTGAACACACCAGAGTGGTGCCAAAAGCTTTTTTGAGAGCTGAAAAATGCTATGACTGGTTATTTTATGTTTTTGAGTCAGGGTGAAACTTCTTAGCATTGATCAACAAAGTTCAAATGAAGTGAAAAGATCATTTAACATTCGTTCTTCTCATTTTGAGGGAGACTGAATATAAAGCATGTTATGCTCGGTTACCAAAATGTCTGTTTTAATTAAACTTTTCTGCCTAAGATGTAAAAATGCATCATGTGGGAAACAGAAAATATTTTTTGTTCAGTGTACATACTTTTAGTCTTAATTTTTATTCTTCTTTGCTCTTTTTGTGAATGCAATTGCTGCTGCAACACCAAAATTTCCCTACCAAGGGATAAGTATAAGATTTTCTATTTATTCCGGGATGATGGTTGCAGAGGAGTTAGTGCCAGTCTCATAACCAGAAGGTTGCAGCTCCCACTCAGTCTGTTGCAGTCGTTGTGTCCTTGGGCAAGACACCTCACCTCCGCGCCTGCTGGTGGTGGTCAGAGGGATCGGTGATGCCAGTGCTTGGCAGCCTTGTTTCTGTCAGTGTGCACCAGCATGTGAATGTGTGTGCTTGGGTAAATGACCATTGGGAGTTATAAGACCCTAAAAGGCATTATGAAAATACAAACCATTTAACATCTACCATTCAATTCTATAAACACAAGCAAATCTAATGCAGGTGACACTAGAAAAAATTAAATGTTTTGCAAAAGTCTATTTCAGTAATTCATCCTAGGCTGAGAGACCATCTAAAGACTCAGGAACCCTTGCAGGTGTTTGGATTCATGAGCTGATTAGAGTGTGACACTGAGTCTATTGAACCTCTATTAAGGCTTTTCTCAAAACTTGTGGAGGTTGAACTAACTGTTGTGCAAAGTTGAATTCTGTTGTGAGAAATGCACCAAAGCAACTGAGAAAAACTGTAACAATATTCGGTGTGTGTGTGTGTGTGTGTGTGGGGGGGGGGGGGGTAAATCCAGGAAGCCAGTTGCATCACATACTGTCCTGCACCAAAAGCATTCATGCCGTTGCATTCTTACAATATTATTCCATGTTCACACACCCCAACCCCAAATGACTAGTATTTTTTGATAATAATGATAAACGTTTAAAAATCTCAGGCAATCCTGACCATCTAATGAGGAGCTAGATTAAAAGCTTTGTTTTCAGCTGAATTATTTTTAGTCTGAGAGTAATAATGTGACACTTTCATTTAATTATGAGGTCAGTGGAGGAGCAGGCTGCATGGGTCAACTAAACATAAGAGTTTTACACGACAACATGAACTGTAATCCAAACTAAACACCAAGTTATTAGCACGGCTCTTCTGTCACTTAACACAGTTGTTGTTGAGCATAATAAGCCACAGCTGTGTCACAAGCCTTTAGCTGCTCTTGTGGTGATGTGGAATGGTCATTTTGAAGAAGACGTCTGTAGCATCAGATGAAAAAACAGATGAACCAAAAATAATAAAGCTTCTTGGGAGTCAATCAGTCTAAAAATAATTACATCATTTATATTTTTAGAATGTCATGGTTACATGTATTGCATTGCATCCGCTTTTTTAACCATACCTAAAGTAGTAGTAACTAGTAATGCTACCGTATTTTCCGGAGTACAAGTCACTCCGGAGTATAAGTCGCACCAGCCATAAAATGTTTAATGAAGAAGAATAAAACATGTATAAGTCATACTGGACTATAAGTTGCATTTTGGGGGGAAATTTTATTATTTTTCTCACAAAATCTGAGACCAAGCGTTTCACATAGCAAGAAAAGTACCAAATAACAGAATAAACAACCAACTGTTGCATCAGCGGTATGCACAGCAGCGCGCCACGGTCTCCAGCTGAGGATGGTGGTGTTTGAAACACCTCCCAGTGGGACAGGGGAGCTCATTCCTGGGCCGGAGCCGGCCCGCAGCAGAGCGGTATACATCATTTGGTATATAAGTCGCAGGACCAGCCAGACTATGAAAAAAAGTGTGACTTATAGTCCGAAAAATACGGTAGTATACAGTTACAAAGCAGTCACTTTCATCATGATTTTTTTGCACAAGTAACCTTGTAAATGTTTGACTGGAAAAGGACAGCTAATAAAAGTATTTGCACGTGAATAAACTGGAACTCAAGCACAAATGTTTCAGTACTAGTACATTTAGGCTTTATCTCAATATGAAAATCAAATGAATGTCAGGAAAGCGTCTGATGAATCAGACAGACCTGGTCAAGGTGAAGCAGATTATTTCATTTCAGTCTCATTGAATGAAGGTGAGGACATGTCTTTTTTTGTTTCTTTTAACTTTTCTCTTTCACCGCTTGAAACCAACAACCGCTTTTAAAGAGTAGAAGATTTGTTTTCACCTTCCAAGCTACAGCATTAGCTGAAACTTGTCAGCAATATAAGGTAAAACCAAATCTTCTACTATGTGTTTAAAGAAAAATCAAAACAACGGAAGGATTTCACAGAACAAATGTACAAAGGATACTTTTAAAGACACAATTTATTTTTGTAGTCTAAATATGTCTAAAAGGGAGCCACGATAATCGTTCCTTTTTTATTTCCATGAGGAAGCTTAGGTCTTGCAAAGCCCTGGTATGGAGCAAAAGGGTAAACTGGTTAAACAAAGGTTATAAAACAAAAACGTCCCAAAAGACAACAACATTCCAGAGGGGCCAAGAGGGTCTCTGAGGAAATCAGCCGGTTGCATTCTTGTCTGTGATCAATCAGCCTCTGGCCCCGACTACCTTAGGTCAAACTAAGACATCCTTGCTAAGACTACCTGCCCTTTCATTAAACACAACTTCCAGCTTTGTATAATTTTCCACACCTTGTCGTGTTTCTATGAGAAAATACTGTATGTAATAAAAAAAGAAAAAAAAAACATGGAAAACCAAACTACGCGCCTGCAGGAAAACACGCTCAATTACCTTTTGATTTACTTCAGTTTCCACTGTAAAAGGATGACTAAATAATTACAAAGAAGCTTGAATGTAGGTGTGCTCAGCAGCTTTAGTTCTCATCTGCACAGAAGAAGTGTGTGGAGTGAAGATGCATCCAAAGAGTGACGTGAGATCCCCACAGTTTACACAGAGAGGAACGCTCTTTCTTCTCCTTCTCCCTCTGTGGGCGAAGGAAGGAAGGAGGGAGGAAGGATTTGGCACAATGAACACACAAGCATGGGAGAGCGCTCTGACCTGCCACACTTAATTCACAGCCTCCGCAGCACTCGGCTCACTGACAATGTGGTGGAGTCATTACCTGAGGTCTTGCAGGTGCTCGCAGACGAAAGGGGACGTGACCCCAGCTGGATGCCGAGCAGAGACACTGCAGTGAGTTTTACAGGCTTCTTGGTTAGACTGAAACTAAAATAGAAATTCTAAGGTGCGACTTTGCAGAATATAAAAGCTCAACTCAGGATAATCTATTATTTTTGGAGTGTCACCTTTTTCCAACTTAGCTGGAGTATACTTAAGACTTTCCAGTAAAAAAAAAAAAAAAAAACGTGCTTCTTTCCAAAAATTCTTGTCCCATGCTTGGAAGTGGACTCCATAAAAGAAACGTGCTTTCTCAATAATTTTAATTTATTGTCATTTATTTTGTGGTCAAGTGCACCATGCCCCTGTACTCCTCTCAGTCGAGCATGGAGCCTGCAGAGCTCTGGCTATTGCATAATTGTCTAAGTGCTTCTGGATGGCAGCGAGCTATTTGGTCATTAAAGGGGCTATTAAGTCATTAGTGCAACAGTGGAACTGCCGTCTGCCTGCCAGTGGGACCAGATGACTGCCCTGATATGTTTTACCTTGCAGTTTTCCACATATTTGCACAGGTAATTGCAGGTTTGATCTCAGACGCCCTCAGATGTCACACTTAAAGAGGTAGCAGACATCATCAAGATATTTTAAAGGTAATCCCCTTCTTCTTGTCTGCAAGACTCGTTTCCACTCTTTGTTGGTGTGTGTGTGTGTGTGTGTGTGTGCGTGCATGCGTGCGTGCGTGCGTGCGTGCGTGTGTGTGTGTGTGTGTGTGTGTGTGTGTGTGTGTGTGTGTGTGTGTGTGTGTGTGTGTGCGTGCGTGCGTGCGTGCGTGTGTGTGTGTGTGTGTGTGTGTACACAGATGAGCAGTGATGCATCAACAAGAGCCTTGGGTCATGTCAGAGAGGAAAGAAGGAACCAAAACGCAGGAATCCAAAAACGTTTTCAGAGGAAACAAGAATCATTTTTTTCCATCAGTCAGAATATTGGCACCCCCCTTCCTTCCCTTCAAACCCACAGGTCAACACCCGTGAGTCTATGTAAATATTTAGATATGGGCAAATTTTGATGTTATTCAATTCCTCCCTTAAATATTTCCTGTTTGGGTGAATAAAATTCAACAAAGACGAGCCATGATTTGATAAGACACACGAGAGTCTTAGTTAGGGTTTTTTTATGGTGTTTTCCAAAGCTACAGCACCCCAGCCTCTGGAGACGTGTACAAATATGAGCTCTTAATATTATATGATCCGCTTCCCATAAACGCACATGAAACGCCAAAAACCTCTAGATCCAAACCATGGAGGACTTTCACCTCTGAATATGCCGGAGTTTTGCTTGTGCTGTTTTTAAATAGCTGACTCTTTAGGGACATGCATTTTAGTGGCTTCAATCTGAACAGACAACCCAGACATAAATTACATTTAATATAATTAAAGCAATGGTGGTGTATGGAAAACACTGATTATTTAGTTTGGAGGGAATATCTTTGGCACAGAAGGACAAAAATCAGGCTAAGCTGTTCTCATTTCCTAGTGACACAGGTTTTCCTGTGCAAATGATAGAAAATAAACATCATCAATTTGCAAATTAATAACATACAATGATCGGTTTTCCCCACGGTCATTATCAAACAGCCTCAATGTGACCAAAAGGCTGTAGCCAGATGTCAGTTTAAAGGGAGACTAAACCGTTTTGGCTTGTTTTTAGCATCCCCTAGTGTCCATTTGCAGAACTGAAAGCAAAACGTATCTTCTCGCTGTGCGCTCTTCTTTTTAACACCATAATCTAACAGCTGAAATGTCTCCCAGCCTTCCTTAGTGTCTAGAGGGGTGGTTCATCACTAAACTAAACAAATCAGCTGTGTTCATGATCTAAAATATGTAGGAAACATAACCCGAGTGCAGCACCAAGTATGTCAGCGCAATTATTTCTAAGTCCCAACAGAGCGGCCGCCAGTCTGGAGTTGCAAGTGCAATGTTCTGGCCACAGGGAGCGATAGAAGCTGGGTAGCCTTTCAATTCCCCACAAAAGGGTAATTTAGCAAATACTGGCTCACGGACATTTTTTAAATGAGGAAAATGTTGCTAAGTATCCCTTTAAGGAAAAACAAAACAAGACCCTCTGCATGTTTAACAATGTTCAAGGCGTCTCCATCTACTGGGCTGACTGGGTTGAGTCCAGCATCAGTAAACCAGAAGGTAGCAGATGGACCTTCTGCCTGGTCAGAGGTGAAGCTTACTGCTCTGTCAGCTTTGGTGCTGTAGGCCTGCTCACATGTGCCCAGACATGACCCCTGCAGACTGCCAGTCTCCTTACTGCTCCGCTGCTCGTGGCTCCACCACCACTTCCTGCCGTGACCCTTGACCTCTGCCCAGGAGAAAGGCGCCACCGATATGACGTAATTTCTCCCTGACATGGGCCGCTGGCCTCAGCTGAAATGTGACCCTGGGAAAATAAATATGGGTGTGTATTTGCAGGGAATGTGACGCTTGAAGAACAGAGCTCCTTGCAGGTTTCTCATGGGGTTGGTTGGGATTTTTAGATGAAGAACATTGTGAATAATGAAAGTACTGGGATAAAAACGGCCATTGTACAGCACCATCAGGTTGTTGTGCGTGCCCAGATTCTAAAACACGACTGTTTTAAGACTTACAGGACAAGTGATCCAAAAATATGTTGTATCTTTGAAAATGTTATACCGATGATGGATGCTTTTTGTTAATAACTCACGATGGCACTTTAACGATCCACCCTTGTGGGGAAAGAAAACGTTTAAGGGGATACTTGCAGCTTGTTCTCTGTGATCTATCCAAACTTTCTCCAGCCTTTTCCAATCTGTGCTCAAAGCGTTTGGTGCTGGCGGCTCCTGCCCAGCTGTCAAGCTACATCAGCCTTCTGAGAACTGGAGAAGAACATGCACCATGACCTGCCTTTGCCTCCACCGCCTCTAGACCACTTCTCACAGAAACATTCACACCTCTTTGTGATCAGACAAGACCAGAGAAAGAGCTCTGATGATCAGAACTTAAACAGAAGTTGAACAAAAAGAGGGTTCTGGAACACGGAATATCTCTTGATCCCTCCCTGATTGCAAACCTGTCTGCCCTGTTGCGCTCCTCCAGACACGATCCAGTTATGCTGTACCTCATTTTTCACTAAGCACTATTTTCTCTGAGGTCATGGATCTCCTGGAAACAGTCAAACGCTGGAGCTGGGTAAACCTCTGCCAAACTCGTCACTCAGTGCTTTGTTTGGTTTTGCAGAGACATCAGCAGGTCAAGATGCGACCTCCTGCAGACGAGTTTGCCGTCATTTAAAAGCTTCCATGAGCCATCATAATTGCAGGATGTGTTATGGAGCTTCCTTTTATTGGGAACAAAAAAATTACTGCAAAGTTGGAATCCTTCCAAATTCAGCTCTTCCTTTACTCGTGTTTCAGATTAGTGTTAGCAGTGCAACGATCCACATCGGTCTCCCATTTTCAGCCTCACAGCTGCCTCTATGCCCGATCCATCCCCCAGTCAGTGTCTGCCTTTTGACTTTCTCTCTCTGCTGTTTCACTTCTCTCTCCTGTGCTCCCACGTAATTTCCCTTTGACTCCAGGTCCATCCATCCTCCTGACCTCATCACTGCTACAGTCAAGCGTGGAGGGGTCCAATCAGCCATGGTGTTCAGATTAAACCACACATTATTGTAATTGAGAATAATGGTTTCCATGTCACTTTCTCTGAATTGTTCTTATACATATCTGGAGTCAAGGGGGCCGGAGGCTCAGAAGTTTGCCGTTGTGTGTGCATGAGTTGGGTGAATTTCAAGCTATCCATCTTTTCTGGGTCTTTTTATTTTTAATAGTCAATAAAACTCTTATCTGAACTTGAACACCTGGCTTGTGAAAATATTAAAGCTCATAAAAGAATAGTACATTCTGCCTTTTCGCAGAAGAATGTGAGCAAAAAAATACAGGACCATAAGGGATTGAAAATACAGGATGATTGTTAAAAATACAGCTAAAATGCAGCTAAAGACAGAAGATAAAAATTGCTTGTCTACAATCCATCAGCACAAAGCCCATCAAAAGGTATTAGTATTTAAAACTGTTTGCCTTGCAGAGCTTATTTCTAGGAGCAGCAAAGCTCCTTGGCATGTGCAGAGCATGCAGTGCCATTTTGACAGCATAGTTAGGAGGTACTGATGAAAGTGGAGAGAGCCGAAACCGGCTGCCTCTCAAATTAGCTGCAAAGCCCTCTGTGCTGTCACGTGGACTCCAAAACCCACCACCCACCCCCCGTTCCACACAGATTTGGTTGCAGGGCCTGTATTGAGTTTAGCATGGCCACAGGGTGGCGTTTTGCAACTGATACTGTGCATGCTAAGCTGAGTGTTTATATAGCAGAGCATCTCTGTCTGTGCTGTCAAGCCTCGTCTCTTTTCCATGACCTCCCACAGTTTGCATCGGTCGTGTCATATTGAGATGCCTCAATTTGATTCTGTCCAAACACAAATTCCGCTCTTTCTTTATCATCATTAGGCTGGATGAATTCCCTTGTGTTTTGCTCATTAACTAATTAGCATGTCTCATTCAGTTTTCCAAGCCCAAAGAGAGTGAAGAAACCACTTGGCAGCAGCAAAAAAGAAGAGCTCTCGGCTCCTTTCACCTGTGCAGCAATACAGTGGGTTGTCCAGTAATCAGAGGGTTGTAGGATCAATCCCGACTACCTTGTTGTGTCCTTCGGCATAACACTTAACACTAATTGTCAGAGGGACCAGTGGCGCCTGTGCTCTGCAGCCTTGCCTCTGTCAGTGCACCCCAGGGCAGCTGTGGCTACAATGTAGCTCATCACTACCAGACCAGGGAGTGTGTGTGTGTGTGTGTGTGTGTGTGCGTGTGTGCGTGCGTGCGTGCGTGCGTGGGTGCGTGCGTGTGTGTGTGTGTGTGTGTGTGTGTGTGTGTGTGTGTGTGTGTGTGTGTGTGTGTGTGTGTGTGTGTGTGTGTGTGTGTGTGTGTTGTAAGGTGTCTTGGGGCTTCTAGGACTCTAGAAGGCCATTGTGCTCTTGCTTGTTTTAGTGAGCTAGAGGATCATCTACAGCCATAAAACTGTATCCATGCACAAACATTTTAAACACTTCTTCCTTCTCATTTTGTTTTTTCTCAGATGTTCTAATTTTTTGGGGAGGAGCATCCAGTGGACCCCCCCCCCCCCCCAAAAGGGGCTGAAGGGGGTCAATCATACGTATGTATATTGAGCTCCGGACGTCACGTGACTCTCAGAGAGTAGACGTCATGTTGGCAGGCAACAAAGGTAAGCAAAATGAACGGGATCGGCTTGGATTTTACTTCGCCGGAGTTTACTTCACACTTTAAAACAGAAGAAATCGCTTTATATAGTCAGAAATTAAATAGACTAAACATCTCCGACCCTTACTGTGCCCCTGCGATACTTTTTAAAAATGCCAGAAGCTGTCGGAGCGGACCTCTTACCGGATTTGAGATGCTCTGACATTTATAATTTATAAAACTGATTAAACAAAAACAAATAACAGATTTACATGTAAGAAGTTTAAATAGAGTGCTGTGCTGTTTGAATGTACAAACTGAACGCCAAGAGAAATCACTAGTCTGACTTTTTTTAAATAAAAATGTCAGGCAGGAGCGTCTCAGGATCTGTCTGAGATCTGTCTCGGTGAGACAGAAAATAGCAATCCAAAGTGATTTTTATGTGTGATCTGACAATTGATCAGCCATTGCTTAAAAATGAAATACAGCTTAGCCGGTTAATTGCTGTGATCATAAAACACGTAAACGGCAGCACGCAGAAATCACGAGGCAACGTTTTACGTGACGTTTACTTGTTGCTATGAGTAATTAGACAGAAAAAGCCACGCCAAAATAAGTTTAGGAAGCCCACTAAGAATCGTAATAAAAGCATTTAAAATAAATACCACACACAGTTGAGGAAACGTTGGTTTAAGTACCTGATATGAAGTGGTTGCTGCATAAGCGAAAACCTTTATTCTCGGGATCCCACAGTTTCATTTTAACCCGGTCACTAGCGGTTTGCCTTGTGACAAACCTTAGAACACATGGGCTTGAGACAACATACTTGCACATGTTGAAATTAACGCTTTTGCTTTTGAATGTGACTTAATTTGTGAACCATGTGTCCCGCCTAGGCTATGTGCATGTTATTCAGGTTGAGACCACAATCGATGTTTTATGTGGTTCTACAAAACCAATAACGACTTAACAACAGCTCAACAGTTGTGTAAATGACTGTGTTTGTGGATGTTTCTGTATTTATTAGCTATCTAATTTGGCTTACAGATGACGAGGCTACGGTGGGTGCACTGCTCAGCAAAACAAAGTTGACTATTTATCTCAGTGGGAGTCGCTCGTTTTATTTTAAATACATGAATGCTAAATTGTCCGTGAATTTTAAGCATCTTGGTTTGTTACATAAAACTTATATTGGGATATATTAAAACAGAACATTTCTGGATTCATGTTTGCAGAAATACACCTTTATTAATTGTGAAGCTCGAGGGTCAACATGCCTGACTTTCGTGCAACCTACGGATGCTCGAATCGCCGCTGTGACAAATCGGGACAACGTGGGATCACCTTTCATCTGTAACTGTTGCAAAGAAAACCAACACTTGTACACTATTCTGTCTGTTAATTGTTATTATGTAAATAAAATAATTAGAAACTGCTGTTCCATTGCTGCTGCTACCTTCTTCTATACATTGTTTATTTGGTTTTATGAACGTTGAAAATCTCCACAAGATCAATCCATTGTCCATCTCATTTATTACTGTAATCCATTTTATTTATTAACCTAATCTATCTTTTGACTATTTCCTAACTTTTTCAGAAAGCATTTCCAAAGAGCTTATAATTAATAAATGAAAGTCAATAAATAAGAAAACAAAAGTTAACAAATAGTGAAAATACTAAATAATTAAATTTTATTGCTGGCATGCTGACTGACGCGATGTGGGTGTCGGTTGTCTTATTTGTTGGGGTGCATCTCCAAAAATCTGTGCAAGTATAGACCGTAAATCTTTCCAGAGTTATTTTGCTTCAAGCAGAAAATGGTAAGTAGCCTATATTTGATATAGCACCTTCTAAAGTCCTGGGACCCTCCAAGGAGCTTTACAACACAATCAGTCATTCACCCATTCACACACAGGTGGGGATGAGCTACACATAGTCACACCTGCCCCGCGGCACACTGGCAGAGGCAGGTCTGCCGTACACAGGCACCACCGGTCCCTTCGAACACCACCAGCAGGCAAGGTGAGTTAAAGTTAAAGTCCCATTAGTTGTCACACACACAGGTGTGTGTGCGAAATTTGTTCTCCGCATTTGACCCATCCCCTGGGGGAGCGGTGAGCTGCAGACACAGCCGCGCTCAGAAACTATTTGGTGGTTTTACCCCCCAATCCAACCCCTTAATGCTGAGTGTCAAGCAGGGAGGCATTGGGTCCCATTTTTTCAAAGTCTTTGGTATGACCCGACCAGGAACCGAACCCCTGATCTCCCAGTCTCAGGGCGGACACTCTACCACTAGGCCACTGAGAAAGGTAGTGTCTTGCCCAAGGACACAACGATAGTGACAGACTGAGCAAGGCTCGAACCTGCAACCTTCCAGTTATGTGCCGAGCACTTGACTCCTGTGCCACCGTCGCCCCAAGAAAAGTGATCCCACTCTTACCTGAGAGAAGTTGAGCCCATTTAGGGGGTGGCATTGTTCCTCCACCCGCTCTACTGCTCCTGTCCTCTTCCCCATTCGCTCTGCTTCTTGAGCCAAAAACAAGTCTAGCACCGGTGTCCCTCTGGAACGTACATCCCATTCTGTCAGTGAGTTAACCATCAGCATCACCCACACAGGCCTCTTCCTCTCCCAGTTCCCTGCAATTGCATTAAATAGGTAGTCAGCATACAGGCCACGGCCTCTCTGGTCTGCAGTCATCCAGTGGGGCATCATATGTTTCACGTAGTCCAGGTGGCGTTTGAGGCGGCGATACAGGTCTCGAGGTAGCAGAGTCTGCAGGTTCTCTCCGTGCGGAAGCAGTTGGCAGCTGGTCAGTTTGGAGATGGTAAGTGGGTCAGTCAGGTCCAATTCAAAGAAAACATTACTGCTGCTGTGGAAAGCCTGTTTGGAGTTGACAGGAATGTAGTCCCAGACCCGGGTGTAGGGAACATGGATGGTGCCAAACAAGTAAGATGGTAGATGAGGAGGTGCACGGTTTACTCTCCACAGGAAAGAGTTGAGGTCACTTTGCTGTAAAACAGGGAAAGGAAATCAGAATTAAAATTGTCACCTTAGAGCAGCTCAGCTGTGGCATTAAAGCTGAAGTGGACTCTTTATTTGTCTGCTGTGGTTTACTGGCTCAGGTCAGCAAGTTAAAACCTGAAGTATGATTTAAAGATGACGGCAGAAATATGAATTCTGTTTGATGCGGGCCTTTATGGCCGGCTGGGAGTTTATAGTGGGACCTTCCAGGCTGTAAACAGACCCCCGTGTATTATTGAGGTGCACCTCGGTTGCCAAAGCCTCTTTCAGCCTGGGAAACATTTTCAAGGCAGCAGTGCAAATATACTGGAGCTCATAAAAACCTGAAAGAAACCTGCTCTCTGTGCTGACCTCACAGTGATCCTTCAGTTTGTCTTCACAATGCTGACAATCTTAAATATAGTGTTGTGTTTTCCTGTGGCTTGTGCAACAGGATGCATTTATCTATTATATTCAATCAAAGCAGTGTCACATGGAAATGAAATAATCAGCCGTTTTAAACTAAGTTCTGTTGAATTTTAAATCTGTTTCTTGTTTAGTGTTCTCAACCAAAGTGCTACGGCTTTTGATACTGGCATTATTCGAATACGAGAAAGAATTTGCTTCTCTAAACAATATCAAACTCCTGGCTGCCGAGATGCAACTTAATCAGGGAGGGATGAAACCCATTATAATAAAATAAAGTTATTCTTAGTAAATGTTTACCTCTTGAAATTAAATCAAGACTCCATCCAAGTGTGCATCAGTCATAATCCACACAGCCAAACTTGCCTTTATAATTTCAAATAGCAGCCGAAAGTGAGTGAAGTCTTCTCTCGACTCTTTCGTTGCAATGTTGGACTTTTTTCCTGGCACAGCCGGCCCCTCTGAAATCTAAATGCAAATGTTTAGCCTACATAATTTCATAACCGCAGCTTATGGGTCTTTGCAGATAAGCTGAAATGTTTAAACTGAGCAGATTTTTAAAGTTTTCTTTGAAATCGGCTCTCGTGCTGCAGACAGACCGACGGGAGAACTTTGCAGCCGCGTTCTGAGAAGAGGAAATTGGGTCATGTCTGCACCAAATGCGCTCTCAGGCCTCCCAGCCATGAAGGAGGACCTTCCAGAATGGAAAGTGTGGTTGTGAGTGATGATCTTCTAAGTCCTGATGAGAGAGACTGAGATCCTCTCTGCTGACTGGAGAGCCGCGCGGTGCGTCTTTTTATGGAGGTAATTACCCTTTAATGCTTAACAGAGAGCGCTGCACTGACGCATACGAATCACATGAAGCGAGAAGCAGTCTTCGCTCATCTCTGACCGCAGATCCTTTCAGGACATTATTTGGTATAAATGTCCTGAAGGTTCAAATCAAAACAGTCGAAGCAGCATCCACCTGCTTCTGGCTGAGCAGTGTCACCGGGAGAGCGCGATGCGGTCTGGATTTGTCTCTGCTCTTTACTCCCTGGCTGAGTCCAGGATGGTTTGTTTTCTCATTATGTCCGATATGGGTTTTATTAGGGCACGTGCTGTGCTGAAACACGGCCGCTTCTGTAGGTCAATGAAACTTTTCCAAATGAAGTTAAGTCAGCCGTGGGTGTTCCCCACTTTGTCACATAAATAGCCATAAAGTTGGCGAGCGCGCACAGTTTTTCTTGGCTTTCTCCATAATAAAAGACTGGATCCAGACGCGCGTGCACTGTTTTAAATTTCTGTTTAAAAAATAACATGTACCTTCAAATGTCAGGACATCCTCATAATTAGGCCCGATTAATAAATAATAATAATAAATAATGAATGGAAAAGATCAAAATTATAATAATAAATAAGGATTCGGCTAGGTGCGCACTTACTTATAAGTTGTTATGAGGAAATAATACAATTTATTGTAGAAGCATTTTAACCAGATAAATAAATGATCAAATTGTTTTGGTAATCTACATTTAATGATGCCATCATTCACGCTGTAAATGAACACGAGTCTGATTAGTGTTTGTGCAATAAAGAAAGAAAGAAAGAAAGAAAGACAATCTGCGCAAGTCATGATGACAAGTGTAACGGGAAAGTTTTCTGAGCTCCAAAAAACCCAATAAGGTAAGCACATGATTTAACTTTTAAGAAGAAAACACCCTATAGAAAAAGCTTACACTTAAAAAAGCCTAAAGACTCACCGCCTTTGGTGCGTCGCACTGCCTTGGTCCGCCCGCGCGCTGTGCGCCCCATGGTGCCACGCTCAGGACTCCACTCAGAAGGACCCAGCTGAAAACTGGCAGGAACATCATCTTGACGAGGTGACAGGACACTTGAGATGGTCCGCTGCTCTCAGTCAACCTCTGTCTCCTTCTTCTCTCCTTTTGAAGTTAGAGAAGCGCTACCGGTGGCCTCCGGGCTCACATGTGCAACTCGGCTGGGGGACCATTCCGCCTCCTCGCCATTCCCTGACGCACTCCGCCTCTCTTGGGTTTGTTTTAGTTTCGTCTTTGCAGTCTTTCGTGTCCTCCTCGACTCCCCTGCGCACTTCTGAAGCTGGAGCTTAAACTTCTATGGAGAGTTTGGCTCTGAAGACGTTAGAGTTTCATATGAAAGAGAGAGAGAGAGAGAGAGAGAGAGAGAGAGAGAGAGAGAGAGAGAGAGAGAGAGAGAGAGAGAGAGAGAGAGAGAGAGAGAGAGAGAGAGAGAGAGAGAGAGAGAGAGAGAGAGGTGGGACGGTGTGAGCGCCCCCCTTTCCACCTCAGTGCGCACAACTTTAACCACTTTAGAGAGAAGTGGCTGCAGGTTCAGACTGAGATGTCAGGGTTGTCAAGAGAAGCCTCTAAAAGAAGTCAGAAGTACTTCACCCTACAGGCTGATTTCATTTCAACATAATTATCCTCTGATTGTGTTGACGTGGTTTTAATTGTCTTACGTGTTAAATTCTCTAAGATGTTTAAAGGCTTGTGTTTGTTTCTAAACAAGAGTCTGCAACATCTGTTCCAACCGGTTTAGAGATTTTTCTTGTATTAATCATATGGACGACTGTGTGTGCAGCTCCTCTTTGGGGAAAAGAGAGGCAGAGCCTGCGGGGCAGATGGAAATCAGCGCAGCGACAGATGAGAGGTTTGTTTAGCCTTATTTTCAGCAGAGTCATTTTAAAGATGTAAATGAACGATATTTCAAGTGTGGTCATGCGTTTCCTCTCTGAACTCCACTGTTGTCAAACCTCAGAGGTTTAGTTGAGTCCCCAAACGCATGATTAATAGTCCCAAATAAACAGATTGAACTAAAGACACTTGTGTTAGGTGCACTTCTCATCTTAAGATCTATTAGTCATGATCTGGATCAGCGGGCGTGTGTGAAACACACACTGGCTGAAAGTGACCCCCTCACCGTGCAGGCCTGGATGTCAACGCTCCACTTCTCCCGTTGTGACCAGTTATTGTCCAAGTAGAAGACTGTGTGACAGAGTCAAGTAGTGGACATTTATCATGAAGGGGGTACCCTCAAACACGAGCAGCACCGGGCCCCTCCCCTGCAGACAGATCTCAGACAAGCCGTTCTTTGTCCCGGTCCATGTTCTCCCCTCCTCTCTACTCCTCTTCTCACCACTCAGGGCTGTTGCCGGGCAGCTCCATCCCTCTGCTCCCTCACCGTGAGTGTTCTTTTGATCAGCTTTCACAAACTGAAAAGGTGACAACCTTGACTCCAACAACTTGTCTGCCGTTCATCCATGTTTCAGCATCTGCCAAGCAAGACATTTACAATTCTCCTTTCATGAACGCAACCTCAGATCTTGTGAAATTTTAATGCCACGCTGATTTAATCTAATCACTCCTCCTGTTTTGCAGCTCTGGCACAGACAGGTGTGGGATTACAATTAAAGTTGCTCTGTCTGCTGTAATGTGGCCACCTGTGGGCTTAGATACCTGCTCTAAACCACACCTCGCAGAGGGCTTGTCTTTGAAGGAGCTATTCACATTCTTGGCCGGTTAGAAGGGGGCTTATGAGCGGGTGCCCGGCTGCAGGAGATTCCTGGACGAAGGCCAGCGCTTACAGCATGGTGCACATATAGCTCAAGAGGAAAGAAGACTTTAACGTTAATGTTGTGTTAGCAGATTGCACAAATGCTCAGAGTGCATGTTTGGAGAGGTGGAGAGAGGAGGAGAAGAAGGTTTCCTCCGTTTAAATGGTGAAGTAAGCGTGTCTGTGGTTGAAGCCTTACTAATATGCTTTCCAGCACTTTCCCTGGCTATTACACAGATAAAGAGGAAAGCACACAGTTAGAAAAGAGAATGGGACTTTGTTAAATTCTGTTGCACTCCAGCTCTGTGGCTGTTTGTCGTCAAGTGCTTGCCAGGATGAAACTCTGCAGAAGCCTCATTAGAAAGAAGAAAACCTCTTCATCAGGTTCATTTGCTGTCTTTTGATATTTGCATCATTACTAAAAGAAAGAAAAATAAATTTCCAAGTTTGAATAGTTACAGTAAGGCCTGCTCTATTAAGTGTTTGTCTTGTGCACAGGGACCCCTAGTGGTGTGAATGAGAATTAGGATTGCACACTCCGCAAAGACAAGAACAAAAAGAGGTGAGTGGGGCTCATAGAGAAAAACTACAAAGAGGACTGTGAATGTGATGAATGTGAGGAGGTGGAGCTGTACCTTTGGCTGCCACATTTTAGAGATTCTGATTGTCAAACTGGCAGTGAAGGCAACATTCCCTCTGTCTTTCTTCTCAGACACAAACTCGCTCCTCTATACCTCCACCCATCTCGTACTCAGGCTCCAATATCCTCTGTCCTGCTTTGAAGATGTTGAGGAATAATATTGACAGAGTCTCTGGTGAAATGTTATTGTGGTTTCTCTTTCTGGATCTCATGGGAACAAGTGGGGGTACTGGGTTGAAGATAGCTTAAAAACGGGTGGATAGTTATGTTTTTAGCGTGTTAAAGGTTGCCAGGAAGGTTTTACAGGTATCTGCTTAATCCAGGCTGGGCTAAAGGAAGTGGGATGTGAAATCTGTTGTTCTCTGTTGTTCTCCTGGTTTCGCCAGCTGTACACCAACACATGCAGCAGATGGTTATCTGTCTTTCTTCATCTTCCCGAAGGAGCAAAAGCAGAAGGAGAAAGATGAGAGGAGGAGATAAAGTGGCAGGGGTCATGTTCAGGGCTGTTTGTCCAGAAGTCTCTCGTCCAATTTTTTTAAACATCTGTCGTTGTTTTGGACAAGGAAAGAAGGGAATGGCTGTGGGGGAAACAGTGGCAATGTGTCCTTAATTATTAAAGTTATTGTTTTTTTGTTTTTTTTTTTTAGAAATGAGGCCGTTTTTGAAGTAGAGGAGGTTTGTGTTTTAGGAGCCATCTGTGGGTATTTTTTTCTTAATTGCAAACTGTGCATATCTATAATTTACCAAAACTGTCCGAGTTTTAGGCACATCCATTCATTTGCATGGAACCTTTCCTGTATACTATAAAGATGCAACTTGTTGATTCTCATTGGTGGAAAGGATCAAGCAGGACACATTTCATATCTTTATGAATAATTTGTCTTCTCAGCCAAAAACAGCAACAAAAACAGCTCTGTCCTCCTTTTATGTTTTAGGAATTCAGTTACCAGGAAAGGTGGAGGTAATGTTACTAAAAATGCTGTAAGTGAACTGCTTAAGCGATTGCCAAAAAGGGGCAAACCAAGTCCCAACATGACAGTAAAAAACCTTCAGAAAGATTTATCAGAATGTGAAGGACTGGTGTTTAACTGCAGCTGCACCTGCACAAATATGACCTTCACAGAGAAGTCATGAGAGGAAAAGCTTTTTAACACCTTAAAATAAAAAGTCTGCTGTAGTAAATGAACAGGATCTGAATGAGTCTCAGGGATCTTGGAGGCAGAATTGTGGAGTTGAAAGAGAGTTGTTTTGCTCAGTTAAAAAGTTGGGGCAACTTTGTAGATGCTGGCATGTTTCATTCGAAGAGGGGGAAATGGATTTGGGTAAATGTTGGCAGAGTCAAAACGGATTATCTGAACCCGCTTGTCCATGCAGGGTCGCAGTGGGGGGCTGGTGCGTATCTCCAGTAGTCAACATGCAAATAGGCGGGGTTCACCCTGGACATATTTCCAGTCAACACAGAGACACACAAGACAAACAACCAAGCACACACACACACTTACACCTAAGGATAATTTAGAGAGACCAGTTAACCTAACAGTCATGTTTTTGGACTGTGGGGGGAAGTCGGTGTGCCCGGAGAGAACCCATGCAAGCACAGGGAGAACATGCTGAGAGACCCCAGGTCGGGATGTGAACCCAGCACCTCCTTGCTACAAAGCAACAGCGCTAACCGCTGCAGCATAAGAAGGAAATAAAAAACACAAAAAGAAGATGACGTCTGACAGGCTAAAGATGTCTCTTATCAACTATATAATTGTGCAATCTGGCTCACTGTCCTCTAATCAAAACATAATTAAGGATTTTTTTGGTAGACTTGTACAGACGTATGAATTAAAAGAACATGACAGAACCAAAACATTTTGCAAGAGGAGTTTATGAATTTCATCAAACATCCATCCATCCATCTATCTACCGTCTTCCTCTTGACCGGGTACAGTCACAGGGGCAGCAGCACTAAACAAAGACGCCCAGACTTCCCTCTCCCCAGCACTTGAGCCAGCTCCTCCAGGGGAATCCCAAGGTGTCCTGGGTCTTCCTTTAGGTCTCCTCCTGTGGATGTGTCAGGAAGATTCTCCAAGGGAGAGTCCAGCCACTCTGCAGAAATAACTCATTTTGTCCGCTTGCATCTGTGATCTCAGTCTTTCGGTCACTACCCAAAGCTGGTAACCATGAGTGAGGGTTTAAGAACCTATTGACTGGTAAATCGAGAGCTTTGCCTTCCAGCTCAGCTCTCTCTTCACCATGAAAGACCAGTAAAATGTCCACATCACTGCAGACGCAGCACCAATTGATTTTGCACTCCATCTTTCCCTCACTCGTGAACAATTGAACCCGAGATACTTAAACCCCTCCACTTGAAGCATGACCTTGTCCCTGACCTGGGGAAGGAATTCTATGTTTTTCCGATTCAAGACCATGGTCTCGATTTTAGAAGAGCTGATGCTATCCTAGCTGCTCCAAACTCGGCTGTGGACTACTCCAGGGTTCATTTCAAGATCCTGGTTCTGGTCTATAGGGCCTTACATGGACAAGCACCATCTTACATGGGTGATCTTCTTAGTCCCTACGCCCCCAGCAGGTCCCTGAGGTCCAGTGACCAAAGCCTACTAGTTGTGCAGCGCACCAGGCTAAAGACCAAAGGTAACAGATCATTTGCTGCTTTGGCCCCCAGACTCTGGAACTCTCCCCCTGAGATCAGTGGACTCAGTGGTCTCCTTTAAAAAGCAGCTGAAAACTCACCTGTTCAAGCTGGTTTTGGTGTGACCTTCATCACCCTCTCCTTGTTCTGCTCTCCCCATGTCACGAACTCCTCCAGCTGACTGCATTCCATTCATTCCTGCCACCAACGTGGCGACTGACGTCATCACGCCGACACTACTTAAGGAAGTGCCGGCGTTTCATTCATTGCTCAGTCATCGTTCTCACCAGACTTTGTATCGAGTCTCCAGGCTTACCAGCCCTCAAAACCTTCCAAACTACACCTTCAGGAGACAACCACGCCGGTTATCTCCGTCTCTCCGCGTCTGGGCAACCGAACTCTCAGTCACGCTTCTGATCTGCCAACGAACCTGACAGGATGACTGAGCCCCGAATTGACCCAGCAGAGTTCGCGCGTCTGCGTGCCGAAGTGGCTCAACAGCACGCAACCTTGGATCAGCATACGGCAGAAATGAACCAGCTCCGTGCCATAGCTGATCGCCAAGCCACCAAGATAGAGTCACTCACCGATCTAGTACTCCAGCTGACCACCGCTCTGCAACGGCAGACCGCAGCTGTTCCTGACAGAATGGAACCACGCCTCAGCCTTCCAGAGAAGTGGGACGGAACCAGGGGATCCCCGGAGGGCATGTTGGCGACCCTGGCCATGACTTTCGAGTGCCAACCGGCACGTTACCCCACATCCTGCTCTCGTGTCGCCCTGCTGACCTCACTGCTGACAGGTCGAGCCGGTGAATGGGCGGCGGCTCTTTACAATCAGAAATCTCCTGCCTGCAATGACTATGAGACTTTTGTAAAGAAGATGAAAAAGACTTTTGTGCACCCCAGCAGCGAGGTCTCGGACGAGACTCGGCTGCTTCAGCTCCGCCAGGGCTCCCAGACGGCGGCTCAGTACACCTCTCGCTTCCGGACGACAGCAGCTCGGTTGAGGTGGGATGACGTCGCCCTAAAGGCCGTTTACCTGGAGGGGTTGTCACCTAGAATCCGGGAGGGCATGATTGGACACGAGGCCCCAACCTCCCTGGACCTGGCAGTGGATCTGGCTCTCCAACTGGACCGCTGCATCCTGAACCGGCCGAGCACCATGTCAGCCCCCGTACACACCAGGACGTCACCCCGCCGGCCGGCTCACCAACCGACGGAGGAGCCGATGCAGCTGGGACATCTTCCCCCTGAGGAACGGGCACGGTGCTACCAGGAGGGAAGATGCGCTTACTGTGGGGATTTGGGTCACCACCGTGGCACGTGCCCAAAACGACCGGGAAAAGGTCCCTCCGGGTCAGAGTAGGAGCTGTCCCACCCGGAGTCTCCACTTTTCCGGCTCCACACCGAACCACTCTCCCGGTCTCCCTCCACCTGGACCAAGGCCCGACCAGACTGGAGGCACTTTTAGACACTGGGGCTGCGGAGTGTTTTATCGATCACGGACTGGTTACTCGGCTCAAGATACCCCTCACCGCCCTCGACCGACCCATTCCCGTGACCTCTGTGGACGGCCGGCCCATCATGCCGTACCCTCCCACCCACCGAACTCAGGGTCTCCACATGACTATTGACCAACACCGGGAGACCCTCCACTTCCTGGTCATCCAGGCTCCGGCTACGCCTCTCATCCTGGGTCATTCCTGGTTCTGCCGCCATGAGCCTCACATCTCCTGGTCCACCAGTAAAGTCCTGGCCTGGGGCACGGGTTGCCATAACCACCGGGACTCCCCTGCACCTCGGACTGGAGCAGCCCCTCCCACAGACGTAGACCTGACGCTCATCCCTCCTCACTACCACGACCTCGCTCAGGTCTTCGCTAAAGAACCCACTACCAGGTTACCTCCTCACCGACCCTACGACCTGGAGATCAGGCTCCAGCCCGGCACCACCCCCCCTCGGGGTCGCCTGTTCTCCCTCTCTCCGGCGGAAACCCGGGCTATGGACAATTATATAACTGATGCCCTGCAGAAGGGATTCATCCGACCCTCAACTTCCCCCGGGGCCGCGGGGTTTTTCTTTGTTAAGAAGAAGGAGGGGGATCTCCGGCCCTGCATAGACTATCGAGGGTTAAATAAAATAACGATCCGGGACCGTCACCCTCTCCCTCTCATGGGCACCGCTCTGGACGCCATCACACAAGCCGCTGTGTTTACTAAACTGGATCTGCGCAGCGCCTATAACCTCATCCGTATTAAGGAAGGTGAGGAGTGGAAGACCGCTTTTATCACGCCCACTGGCCACTATGAATATCTGGTGATGCCTTTTGGACTCTGCAACAGCCCCGCCGTCTTCCAGAGGTTCATTACAGATGTGCTGAGAGACATGTTGGGTCGCTGGGTCTTTGTGTATCTAGATGACATCCTCATCTACTCCCGCACGGCTGAAGAGCACATCAGGCATGTTCGAGCTGTTCTGTCCCGCCTCATGGACCATGGACTTTACTGCAAACTGGAGAAGTGTGCGTTTCACCAGGAGTCCACCTCCTTCCTGGGTTTTACCATCTCCTCCCAGGGCCTGAAGATGGACCCCCAGAAGGTTCAGGCCGTAGCTCAGTGGCCTCTACCCACGACCCTGAAGCAGCTGCAAAGCTTCCTGGGTTTCTCGAACTTTTACCGGAGGTTTATACGCAACTTCAGTTCCCTCGCAGCGCCTCTGACCTCACTCACCAAAACCACCAATCAGCCTCGCCCTTTTCGCC
Source organism: Nothobranchius furzeri (assembly GCF_043380555.1). Classification (NCBI taxonomy): domain Eukaryota; kingdom Metazoa; phylum Chordata; class Actinopteri; order Cyprinodontiformes; family Nothobranchiidae; genus Nothobranchius; species Nothobranchius furzeri. The sequence goes on along the minus strand of NC_091748.1, from coordinate 54,428,832 downwards.
TTACTCCAGAGGCTGTCCGTGCTTTCCATGAGCTGGTCGGACGTTTCACTAAAGAACCCATCCTCCTCCACCCGGACCAGACCCGGCCCTTCGTCGTGGAGGTGGACGCCTCGGATGTGGGAGCGGGGGCCGTTCTCTTGCAACGGGGTCCAGACTCTAAGCTCCACCCATGTGCCTACTTCTCCCAGAAGTTTTCCCCCACACAGCAGAACTACGGGGTCGGCGACAGAGAGCTGCTGGCAATAAAATGGGGGCTGGAGGAATGGAGGCAGTGGCTCCTGGGGACCACCGATCCCTTTCTGATCTGGACCGACCACCAGAATCTCATTCATCTACAGACTGCCCGCCAGCTCAACCCTCGTCAGGCTCGGTGGGCCCTCTTTTTCGAGCCGTACCACTTCCATATCGCCTACCGGCCCGGCTCCAAGAACCTCAAGGCGGACGCTCTCTCTCGGCGTTTCGCACCAGATGCCGCCCCCCCGGAGCCTCGGACCATTCTACCGACTCAACGCTTCCTGGCCTCCCTCCAATGGCCGTTGGAGCAGTCCATACAGGCGGCACTTCCTGGCGATCCAGCACCGCCGGAGACCCCATCGAACCGTCTCTACGTTCCCGCCTCCTGCCGGCAAGAGGCGCTCACGTGGGGGCATTGTTCGCGGCTCGCAGGACATCAAGGACAAGCCCGTACCCTCCAGTTCCTCCGTCGGGCTCTCTGGTGGCCGTCCATGAGGAGGGACGTCCGCGAGTTCACAGCTGCATGTGATGTGTGTGCTCGCTCCAAGTCCTCCAACCGACCCGGCGCTGGAGAGTTGCAGCCTCTCCCTGTGCCCAAACGGCCGTGGTCACACATCGGGCTGGACTTTGTCACGGGACTGCCGGCGGTCGACCACCTGGACACTATATTGACTATCACGGACCGTTTCTCCAAGGCCGTGCACTTAGTGGCCCTGGCCGGCCTCCCCACTGCCAAGAGGACGGCCGAACTGCTCCTGGAACAGGTGGTGCGACTCCATGGTTTCCCTCAGGACGTGGTTTCCGACCAAGGACCCCAGTTCGTCTCACGTTTCTGGAAAGCGTTCTGTCGCCTGGTCGGTGCTTCCACCAGTCTGTCCTCTGGGTACCATCCGCAGACAAACGGTCAGACAGAGAGAGCTAACCAGCAGCTTGGACGCTACCTGCGCTGCTTCGCTTCGTCCCAGCCGACCACCTGGCCCCGCTTTCTCCTGTGGGCGGAGCTGTCACACAACCTCCAGACCTCCTCTGCCACGAGTCTGTCTCCCTTCGAGACCTGTTACGGGTACCAGCCTCCTCTGTTTGACCATCAGGTGCCCGAGGTGGAGGTCCCTGCTGCCCAGACGCTGGTCCGCCGCTGTCGGCTCGCCTGGATCCGGGCCCGTGCGGCCATCACCCGGGCCAACACGGAGTATGCCCGTCAGCATCGCCGCCGCCACCGGCCTGGCCCCGTCTTCCGGTCTGGCGACCAGGTGTGGCTCTCCTCCGCTAACCTGAGGATGCCGGCGGGCTCCCGGAAGCTCACTCCTCGCTTCCTGGGTCCGTTCCCTGTCCTCAAGGTCATTAATCCAGTCACCTGCCGTCTGCGCCTCCCGGCTACTCTCCGGATCCACCCGGTCTTTCACGTCTCCCAGCTTAAGCCGGTGGTCTCCTCCCCTCTCCACCCTCCGCCGGTCCGGGTGCCTCCGCCCCGCGGTGTTGAGGCGGATCGCACCTACACGGTCCGCAGGATTCTGGACGCTCGCCGCCGGGGACGAGGTTGGCAGTATCTCGTGGACTGGGAGGGGTACGGGCCTGAGGAACGCTCTTGGGAGCCCACGAGCTCGTTTGTCGACCCCTGCTGACTGACTTCTGGGCCCGCCGTCCTGGGACTTCGAGTGCCGTCCCTAGAGGGGGGGGTCCTGTCACGAACTCCTCCAGCTGACTGCATTCCATTCATTCCTGCCACCAACGTGGCGACTGACGTCATCACACCGACACTACTTAAGGAAGTGCCGGCGTTTCATTCATTGCTCCGTCATCGTTCTCACCAGACTTTGTATCGAGTCTCCAGGCTTACCAGCCCTCAAAACCTTCCAAACTACACCTTCAGGAGACAACCACGCCGGTTATCTCCGTCTCTCCGCGTCTGGGCAACCGAACTCTCAGTCACGCTTCTGATCTGCCAACGAACCTGACACCCCACCTATTCCACCTTCCTCAGGATCCACTGATTTCCCTCTTTCCTATTCACTCTCTCTTTCTTTACATTTTTAATCACAATTGTCAATTATTTGCTCATTTAAAATATATTTTAATCATTTTCTAAAATTTTTTTTATTTTTACATTTTTTGTTTTTGTGAAGCGCCTCATGATTTTTATCTTGAAAGGTGCCATAGAATAGATCTCTTCTTCTTCTTCTTCTTCTTCTTCTTCTTCTTCTTCTTCTTCTTCTTCTTCCAGCAAAAGCTGGAGATCACTGTCTGTTGAAGCCAACAGAACCACCTCATCTGCAAAAGCAGAACCTCAGACCACCAAAACGGATCCCCTCAACGCCTTGGCTGCACCTAGAAATCCTGTCCATAAAAGTTCACCTCGTCTCACCGAACTCCTCCCACGCCCAAACATTCGTCTCCACAAGCACCCGAACAGCATTCCACCTCAGACTTCAAGACAAATTAACTGATTATTTCTTTGTAGATCAATTATTCTGTGTGAAAACTTTAATAATTTAGAGATATGTAGTTTCTTATATAATTCTAGTTGTTTGAACTCGTGAGTCATAGTCAGATATATGATTTAATAAATCAGTTAATCAATAATCAGGAGTTGCTGAAAGTCCCCTGCTCTAAACTGAGATCTAGGGGGGACCGGGCCTTCTCAGTAATGGCTCCAACCCTTTGGAACGAGCTCCCTCTGGCAGTGAAGCCATCTCTTAAGCCGGGCGTACACTTTGCGACTTTTTCACTTTTTTGAGCCAATTTTCCAGTCGTGCGAGAATCCACGACATCGGGGCGAGTTTTGCGCCGAGCAGTCGTGTAGTGTACAGGGGGTTACGAGAGGCGATTAAAACCACGTGACCAGCTGCCGATCAGCAGTCGTGAGGTCGCACGGACTTCTGGCGTGTTTAATATGTCGCTCGTCCCTCGTGAGGGTATCGCACTGTTGAAGCGGCGCTGCGAGCAGCTGCTACCCAAAAAGTATCAGAACCGCTCACGGCGCATGCGCAATCCTGCATCAACACCGCTCGCTCGCTATTTCCCTAATAACACACGTTGTTCGTTTTTGTTTCTACACATTTTTTTACTCACAAAGATTGTCAAGAATGCGTGTTTGTCGTGTTCATGTCAAATTAAACTGATCACAAAACACAGATTTTATTTCGTTTTCCTCATCCAACCCCCATAAACCCCTGTGTGTCCTGCAGCACTCCCGCAGGACAACAGGCAAGACAAGACAAAAAAGTCTGGCGTGTTGAGTAAAAACTGCTATTTTTAGCATATTTTTAGGGCCGACGTGTTGCTACCAGACGTACAGTGTGAGCAGTCAGGTCGCATGTGAGAACTGGGTCGTGCAGTGTGAGCGCATGACTCGTGAGATCTGCCCTGCGAGGAAGTCGTACAGTTTGAGCTGAAGCTGAACGCTGCGAGTGAAAAAGTCGCACAGTGTACGCCCGGCTTAACTCTTCGGGAGTTGTCGCCTGAACACTCACTCATCTTTTGTATTTTATTTTTTGTACTGCACAGGTTTTAACTGCTTTTACTATGTCTACTATTATTTTTATACTCTTTTATCTACTATGATGTTTTTAGCTTTGTTTTTGCTGTTCAGCATTTTGGGCCTCCGCTAAGGTGCCATATAAATAAATCTGATTGACTAATTTGATTACATCATTGTTTGAAACAAAAATGTTACATGTCACTGTTTTTCCGCAGGTTTTCCTCAGGAGAATGGCGGTTAGCTTCATAGACTATCTTATTTATATTGATGATCTGGCCTCTCACTAACATACTTCTTTTCATATTTGGACCACCCGTTAAGGACTTTCCATTTAGGAACAAAAAAGGCTCACAACATCAGGACCTTCATTGAGGAAATGGCTCCTCTCTTGATATTTTGAAGCATAATATTTATTGTGAGGCTCTTTTCATATTCAACTCCCTTTGGATAGAGAGAGACATGTCCCTTGTTTGTTTTGCAGCACCTGATGATGCGCTCACATCAAAGCCTTAGCTGGTAAAGTTTCCCTGTGATGCATTAAGCTCTCTCCCACTGATCACCAGCATTGTGAGTAATTGCATTATCCATATCTGCAGGCCTCCTGCTATCTTCTTTCTCTTTTGGGCCCATTTACCCCATGAAAGCCAAAGCAAAAGAGGTGGGGGAGAGAAAAGGTTCCTCCTGCTGTTAAGCAGATCTACCTTTTAGCTATTTGAATGGTAAAAAGAAAAAGATGTGGAGGAATAATAATGTTTCCCTTTCTTGTCATTTCCCCGACCATCGTGGTGCTCCTGCAAATCTCAGGCCTGGACAATGGCTTCCTCTGATATCATAATATTATAGAAATGCATTATTGCTCTGTGGGACTGTTGTGAGCCATTGTCTGTTTGTAGTTTTTTGTTCAGACTGAGGCTGCTGCAGCCAAATAAGGCCTTTTGCTTTTACTGGAAAACATCATGTGGGGAGATATCACTGAATCAAAGCCTCAGGTCGCTCCGTAGTGATGTGCAGGAACCAGGCATGAGTTCTAGCCCCACGGGTCAGACAAATGTTTGGGTAAGTAAAAAAAAACATGAATTTGGAGTTTTTTGAAGTTGGTTGTCTGCTCTAATCACTCTTTTAAGACTACCTTATTGTCCAGGGTGCTTTGTGGCCAGATGTACTGTACAGTCATGGCCTTAAAGATTGTCTACTTCAAAAGAAATGCTGAGTGAGTAGCAGAGTACAGGAAGTGGTGCAGTTTGTGTGTGGCCTCAGTCAGTCGAGCCACTGACAAAGAGTTCAGTGTGGAACGAAGTGTGTGTTGTTTCGGTAAAATAATCTACTGTTTCATTCCTCGTGTCTATCATTTGTTCTTCTCTCGGTTTGTCTTTCTTTGTCCCCACATCTTCAGTTTTCAGCTCTGTTTATTTTCAAGATCAATGTGCGGTTCCCATGACTCTTGGCTGCTCTGCTGCTGCAAACCTCAAAAGTGAAGTTTGTGTGTCAGACTGGATGTGCATTCATCTAAATTTGAGTGGCAAAGGGAGGAGATTGAGAAGGAATTCAGAAAATGAACAAAAAAAGAGACAAGGTGTTCATGGAAAGCAATTATTGTGAAGAGACACGAGAATGCCACAGAGGGAGATGATTAGGTGAGATTGATGACTCTGTATTGATACAGCTCAGACATAATTTATTACTTTTAAGGGCGTATTTCAAGTGCCTGCAATTAATGGTTTGTGGAAAAATGACAGAGAAGCAGAAAGGCTTTTCCAAGACTTGTCTGCATGATGATAACCTGCCTGACAAGATATATAAACACTGATGCAGGCATGCTCTCACTCACACACACACACACACACACACACACACACACACACACACACACACACACACACACACGCATGTACGCGCGCATACACACCAGACTTCTTTCTGCTGCCTGGGTATTGTTCCTTCAGCTACTTTTCACTCACACATTGAGCTATTCACATGGTTGATGGGGAGCAGTTGAGCTGTCGACAGAATTGCAGCAGGCCCTGCTACGCATGCACACACAAGGTCACACACACACACACACACACACACACACACACACACACACACACACACACATACAGATCCTTACAAGCACAAGCACACACAGCTGAAACATGTCAAACAGCATGGCTCCTCTGACAAGACACACACAAACACACACCACACAACTTCTTCAACTGATCTGGAACACGTGTCACAATTTACGCTTGAATCTACTGTAAGACACGAAACAAAGAAAATATACTCGCTTAAACTTCTCTTTCATTTTCAGGTTTGTTTTATGGCCTCTCCCGGGACACAGTTTGGTGTGTGTGTGTGTGTGTGTGTGTGTGTGTGTGTGTGCGTGCGTGCGTGTGTGTGTGTGTGTGCATGCGTGTGTGCATGCGTGTGTGCGTGCATGGGCTGCCAACCACTTAAATTTGCTGAGATCCCTTAATTCAGTGAGACAGATTTTGATCTCAAAATAACCCTTTTCTATTTATGACATCATGACTGTATGAAGTTAAGGTTAGTGTGGCTGTCTCATGAAACCAGACTGGTAGAATGGTTTGAGTGCTGCACATCAATAAAACTGTGATGACAGCTCCCAGTCTTCACCTGACCTCATTGAAGATAAATTACAGCTCAAATCTGACTGAACTCCAACACTCACAACCCAACAGTAAAGTCGAGCATTACAATCTGTATCAGTACACACAAACACACACACACACACACACAGGGCTGCATTCACATAGGTGGTAACTGAATATTAAAATCTGAAACTTTGTATGTTTAATGTGTACACTTTGATTTTTGACTTGATTCGGCGAGCTGTTTAGTTGCTACTTTGCTATTTTACAAGCAATTTGTATAAAATTTGTTCGTGAAAGTGTAGCAGCTCTGATTCAAGAACGTGTTTTTTCATCCAACAAGAACTTTCATCTTTGTGCAATTGTTGGTTACATTTTGGACAAAACCGAAAGTCAATCAAGTAGCTTTGAAAATGTTTACCCTATGGAAATGTAGGGTCTTACAGTAGATTAGAACGTAAATTGTGACACGTGCTCCAGGTCAGTTGAAGAAGCAGAAAACAAAATGTTATATGTATATATATATATATATAGATAGATAGATAGAGAGATAGATCTTGACTTGACTCTTGACTCTTGACTTGACTCTTCACTCTTGAGATAGATAGATAGATAGATAGATAGATAGATAGATAGATAGATAGATAGATAGATAGATAGATAGATAGATAGATAGATAGATAGATAGATAGATAGATAGATAGATAGATAGATAGATAGATAGATAGATAGATAGATAGATAGATAGATGATAGATAGATAGATAGATAGATAGATAGATAGATAGATAGATAGATACCGGTAGATAGATAGATAGATAGATAGATAGATAGATAGATAGACAGTGGTGTGAAAAACTATTTGCCCCCTTCCTGATTTCTAATTCCTGATTCTAAATTGAACTCAGGTGTGAAACACCACAGTTGGGTTATTTTTTAACGGGGGGGGGGGGGGGGGGGGGGGGGGGATTACTTTTTCCACACAGGACAATGCAGGTTTGGATTTTGTTCTCTCCCTAAATAATAAAAACCATCATTTCAAAACTGCATTTTGTGTTTACTTGTGTTATCTTTGACTAATAGTTAAATGTGTTTGATGATCAGAAACATTTTGTGTGGCAAACATGCAAAAGAATAAGAAATCAGGAAGGGGGCAAATAGTATTTCACACCACTGTATATATATATATAAAGTTTTATTAAAAAAATCAGTTTTCAGCTCAAACTAAATCAGCTGAACAATCTTTTTAGAAAACATTTTGCAATAATGAGAGTATTTCCTGGCCATGGTGAGAAAAGGCTTCAAATGGTACATGGCCTTTATTTGATATAGTGCCTTCTAGAGTCCTGGAACCCCCCAAGGCACTTTATAACGCAACCATTTACACACAAAATCACACCCTGGAGGTGATGAGCTACACTGTAGCCACAGCTGCCCTGGGGCACACTGACAGAGGCTAGTCTGCCATACACAGGCACCACCAGGCTGTAAAAGTTTAACACAACCCTTTGTTTGAACCCATACCAAACAAGTAGTGTTTTCAGTATTGCACTGCAACAAGTGCAGCCCAGCCTGAGTGCAGAGGGTTAAAACTAACTGTGCATTACTCGGTGGGGAATTCAGAACGCTGCAGCCAAATCCAGACAGTCAGTTGATTAATGATCCAGGGCTGAGCTGAGCTAGGCAGAGGCACGCCATCATGATTGAAAGTCACATCTAAGCCAATGCAGAAAGCCCTCACTCAGCATGATGCGTACACCCAGAGATGCTTGTGTTTTGTTTTGATATCAGAGGCCAACAAATGAAGCTGACAGGTTAACCTTTAAAAGGAAACGTGAGAACATAGGACACAGGAGTCTGCTATATTTTTTGTGGAGTCAGATTGTAGGTTTTGTCACTTGCAATTATTCTTTTTTCTTTAAACTTGCAATTTAGAATTTGGCGACCATTCACAAATGAAAACAAATTCATTCAAAATTACCAACTGCATGACATTTTTATCTCAACAGATTTACCGGCAATGAAACCATAATCCTGAAGATGATTTTTCCCTCACTTCCACCAAAACTTGGGAAGCTTTGTGTTTGGATGCTCTCAGACAGACAACCTGTTAGCTTGGCTGAGTGTTCAGAGAAACATTCATATGCGACTAAACATAAAAGTACCAGATGACTGAAAGTGGTGTTATTTTGTTTTTAAATTGTTGCGTAGACTTCTGATACACCCAAACCTCACAAGCTACATTGACAAACATGACAGCTTTTATAACCATACACTAATTGGAAAGAACTATCATGTGTAACAAAAAATAACTGAGTCCTAAGCATTTTGAAATTATATATTAAATGTACACAAACATCCTCCTCGAACCGTCACCTTATCGTGGTGGAGGAGGTTGAGTGCCCTAATGATCATAGGAGCTATGTTGTCTGGAGCACTTTTTACCCCTGGTAGGGTCTCCCATGACAAATTGGTCTTAGGTGAAGGGTGAGACAAAGAACGATTCAGAGGATCTTTCATGGATGTGCAATCAAAGAGTCGGAGTACTCGGCCCAGAGGGTTACCAGGATCCCACCCTGGCGCCAGGCCTGGGGTTGGGGCCGTGAGCGAGCGCCTGGTGGCTGGGCTTTCACCCATGGGGTCCGGCCGGGCCCAGCCTGAACCGAATACATGGGCTCATCCAACTGTGGACCCACCACCCGCAGGAGGAACATGAAGGGTCCGGTGCAGTGTGGATAGGGTGGCAGACCGAGGCGGGAGCCTTGGCGGTCCGATCCCCAGACAAGGAAACAGGTTTTTGGGACATGGAACGTCACCTTGCTGGCAGGGAAGGAGCAGGAGCTTGTGGCAGAGGTTGAGCTGTACCGGCTAGATATAGTCGGACTCACCTTGACACATAGCAATCGCTCTGGAACCCAAGTCCTTGAAAGGGGTTGGACACTCTCCTTTGCTCCGGGTGAGAGGCGGAGGGCTGGGGTTGGCTTTTTGTTAGCCCCAAGACTTTCTGCCTGTGTGTTGGGGTTTACCCCGGGGGACAAGTGGGTAGCTTCCCTGCACCGTCGGGTTGGGGAACGGGTCCTGACTGTTGTTTGTGCTTATGGGCCAAATATCAGTTCAGAGTACCCACCCTTTTTGGAGTCCCTGGGACGAGTGCTAGATAGTGCTCCATCAGGGGACTCAATTGTCCTGCTGGGAGACTTCAATGCTCATGTGGGCAATGACAGCATGACCTGGAGGGATGTGATTGGGAGGAATGGCCCGCCTGATCTGAATTCAAGTGGTGTTTCGTTGTTGGCCTTCTGTACAAGCCGCAGTTAGGCCATAACAAACACCATGTTCGAACATAAGGATGCCCATCGGTACACTTGGTACCAGGGCAGCCTAGGTCGCAGGTCGATGATAGACTTTGTAGTCGTATCATCTGACCTGCGGCCATATGTTTTGGACACCCGAGAGAAGAGAGGAGCGGAGCTGTCAGCTGATCACCACCTGGTGGTGAGTTGCATCAGATGGCAGGGGAAGATGTCGCGTAGACCTGGCAGACCCAAACGCATAGTGAGGGTCTGCTGGGAACACCTGGCAGAAGAACCTGTTAAGACGGTCTTCAACTCCCACCTCCAGCAGAGCTTTGACCGCGTCCCGAGAGCAGTGGGGGACATTGACTCCGAGTGGGCCTTGTTCCACTCTGTGATTGTTGAGGCGGCTGTTGCTAGCTCTGGTCGCAAGGTGGCCGGTGCCAGTCATGGTGGCAACCCCCGTACCCGCTGGTGGACACCAGAGGTTCGGGGAGCCGTCAGGCTGAAGAAGGAGGCCTACAGGGCGTGGCTGGTCTGTGGGTCTCCGGAGGCAGCAGACAGGTACCGGATAGCCAAGCGGGGTGCAGCAGTGGCAGTTTGTGAGGCAAAATCTCTGGCGTGGGAGGAGTTTGGTGAGGCCATGGAGAAAGACTATCGATCGGCTCCAAAGATGTTCTGGCAAACTGTCCGGCGCCTCAGGAGAGGAAGGCAGCAACTCGCTCACACTGTTTACAGTGGGGATGGGGAGCTGCTGACATCAGCTGGGGCTATAGTCGGACGGTGGAAGGAATACTTTGAGGAGCTCCTCAATCCCACCTATGCACATTCTGAGGAGGAACCAGAGCCGGGAGACCTGGGGATGGATTGTCCAATCTCGGGGGCAGAAGTTGCTGAGGTAGTCAAACAACTACACAGCGGCGGAGCCCCGGGGGCAGATGACATTTGTCCTGGGTAACTCAAGGCTATGGATGTTGTAGGGCTGTCATGGTTGACACGTCTCTGCAACATTGCGAGGTCATTGGGGGCAGTTCCTGTGGAGTGGCAGACCAGGGTGGTGGTCCTCATCTTTAAGAAGGGTGACCTGAGGGTGTGTTCCAACTATAGGGGGATCACACTCCTCAGCCTCCCTGGAAAGGTCTACGCCAAGGTACTGGAGAGGAGGGTCTTATCGATAGTTGAATCTCAGATTGAGGAGGAGCAATGTGGTTTTCGCCCTGGACATGGAACTGTGGACCAGCTCTATACCCTTGCAAGGGTGATGGAGGGTGCATGGGAGTTTGCCCAACCAATCCACATGTGTTTTGTGAATTACGAGAAGGCTTATGACCGTGTCCCCAGGAGCACCCTGTGGGGGATGCTCCAGGAGTATGGGGTGGGTGGCTTTCTGTTAAGGGCCATTCAGTCCCTTTACCAGAGGAGCGTGAGTTTGGTCCTCATAGCCGGTAGTAAGTCGGACCTGTTCCTGGTGAGGGTTGGACTGTGCCAGGGCTGACCTTTGTCACCGGTTCTGTTCATTACTTTTATGGACAGAATCTCTAGGTGCAGCCGTGGTGTGGAGTGTGTCGAGTTTGGTGGCAGGAGAATCTCGTCTCTTGCTTTTTGCGGATGATGTGGTCCTCCTAGCTTCATCCAGCTCTGACCTTCAGCTCTTGCTGGGTAGGTTCATGGCCGAGTCTGAAGCGGCTGGGATGAGGATCAGCACCTCCAAATCTGAGACCATGGTTCTCGACCGGAAAAGGGTGGCTTGCCAACTCCGGGTCGGGAGAGAGGTCCTACCTCAAGTGGAGGAGTTTAAGCATCTCGGGGTCTTGTTCACGAGTGAGGGTAGGAGGGATCGGGAGATCGACAGGCGGATTGGTTCAGTGTCTGCAGTGATGCGGACGCTGAGCCGATCTGTCGTGGTGAAGAGGGAGCTGAGCCAGAAAGCCAGGCTCTCAATTTACCGGTCGATCGATGTCCCAATCCTCACCTATGGTCATGAGCTTTGGGTAATGACCAAAAGAACGAGATCGCAGATACAAGCGGCTGAAATGAGTTTCCTCTGTAGGGTGGCCGGGCTCAGCCTTAGAGATAGGGTGAAGAGCTCGGACATTTGGGAGGGACTCGGAGTAGAACCGCTGCTCCTCCGGATCGAAAAGAGTCTGTTGAGGTGGTTTGGGCATCTGGTCAGGATGCCTCCTGGACGCCTCCCTGGGGAGGTGTTTCGGGCATGTCCTACCGGCAGGAGGCCCCCAGGTTTACCCAGGACACATTGGAGAGGTTACATCTCCAATCTGGTCCGGGAACGCCTTGGGATCCTGCCAGAGGAGCTGGTGGAGGTGGCAGAGGAGAGGACGGTCTGGAGCTCCCTAGTTGGGATGCTACCCCCGCGACCCGGACCCGGATAAGCGGAGGAAGACGATGACGACGATGTACACAAACATGGTTGCTTAACCCTTCCCTGGGCTGCCACCTTACCCTGGTAGAGGGGTTTGAGTGTCCCAATGAGCCTACGGCAGCGGTACTCAATTGGTGGCCCGCGGGCCCTATCTTTGTGGCCACTGGACCATGTGCGGAGTTTGAAAAGATCACCTGATGGAGGCCCTGTGGAGGATTCTTCAGGAGTATGGGGTACCAGGCCCTCTGATACGGGCTGTTAGGTCTCTGTGTATATGGCCGGTATCAGAGTTTGGTCCGCATTGCCGGTGTCAGTACAAGACCTGCTCGGGTGCAAGATCGGCTCGGGGTCCTTCGACTGCCGATGACATCAAAGTACGGCAAACCCACTCGGACAAAATACACTACACATCTATACTGTTCGAAAGAATTTAGCAGTTTCGTTATTAAAATAATGTTTCTTAAGACGTAAGTTTGTGTTTATAATGGTATTTGTAAAATAAAACACTATATTGTATTCATAATGTTGAACTCCTCTTTGAGCACATCCCTTGAAGGATCATAGGTATTAGTAACACCTGTGAAATTGTATTTGCAGGAAAGAAGTGTGTCCCGTTTATTGAAGTATTTTGTGTTTAGAGTTTTAGCCAAAACTCTAGAGTTAAAAGTGTTCTGGCTTTACTAAAATACCTGTCTGTACTTATTTGATTGATGGTACTTTTACTTTCTATTAGACTCCAAATGTTATCATTTGGCACGTTTCTAATTAATAATTTTTAATAATGCAATCGGTGATATTAGCATTAGCATTCCTATGGGTTTTTCCACGTATATTAGCATTGCGCTAACCACTCGCTGCCAAATTGCAGCCTTTGCGATTAGAAAATCTCCTTTTTTCACATCGCAATTTAATTGCACATGCAGTTAATCGTTCAACCCTAATATACATGCAGCTCTATGCTAAACGTGTATTTTCAAAGAGGTAATGATGGATTTCTTTGTAAAAGTTGTCCATCTTTCCAACAGAAAGATTTGCCTGGACCAACGTAACGTGATAACAACGTAACGTGATTACATAATTCCGTAAGGTTCATGTTCAGCCAATCAACTACTTTGACGTCATCGGCAGTCGACGGACCCCGAGCCGATCTTGCACCCGAGCAGATCTTGTACCGACACCGGCAGTGAGTCAGGTTCAAAGCTGCCCTTTATCACTGATTGTGTTCGGTGTGACGAGGTGAACTTTTATGGACAGGATTTTTAGGCACAGCCAAGGCGTTGAGGGGATCCGTTTTGGTGGCCTAAGGATTGAGTCTCTACTTTTTGCAGATGAAGTGTTCCTGTTGGCTTCAACAGACAGTTATCCCCAGCTTTTGTTGGAGTGGTCCACAGCCGAGTTTGAAGCAGCTGGGATGAGCATCAACTCCTCTAAATTCGAGACCATGGTCTCGAATTGGAAAAACTTAGAATGCATTCTCCAGGTCAGGGACGATGTCATGCTTCAAGTGGATGAGTTTAAGTATCTCTGGTTCTTGTTCATAAGTGAGGGAAAGCTGGAGTGCAAAATCAATAAGCGGATTGGTGTCTGCAGTGATGTGGACATTTTGCTGGTCTGTCGTGATGAAGAGAGAGCTGAGCCGGAAGGCAAAGCTCTCGATTTACCAGTCAATCTAGTTTCTTTATACCCTCACCTATACCCTCACCTATGGTCACAACCTTTGGGTAGTGACCGAAAGAATGAGATCACAGATACAATCGGCCAAATGAGTTTTTTTTTTTTTTTTACGCAGGGTGGCTGGACTCTCCCTTAGAGATAGGAAGAAAAGCTCAGTCATCTGAGAAAGGCTAGGAGTGGATCTGCTGTTCCTCCACATCGAGAGGGGCAAGTTGAAGTGGCTCAGTCATAGTTAGGATGCCTCCCTAGTGAGGTTTTCTGGGCATGTCCAACCAGGAGATCTAAAAGAAATTAGAGGACATCCTGGAGGGCCGATGTTTCTTGGCTGGCCAGGGAACGCCTTGGGATCCCCCCGGAGGAGCTGGCCTAAGTGGCTGGGGAGAGGGAAGTCTGGGCCTCTCTGATTAGGCTGCAACCTTACTCCGGATAAGCTGAGGAAGATTGATGGATGAATGATTGCTTAAAATATGTACATTATCTACGAAGAATCAGCGGATAATCTAATATCAATATCATTGCCCTAAATAAAAAATGCTAAAAATAGGACCATGAATCTTCCCTTTTCACAGCTTCCCACTTGGTTTTTCTCACTGGAACCCACAAGTGTGCGTAAACCCCTGTTTTGCTTGTGCACGTCTAATGGGAGAGGGGATCAAGAAGTGGTGAGTACACACCCAAAATAAAAATGTTTGCTGGATAAATAAGTGCTATTTAATTTCTCAGCAACTGTGTAACATTAATTAAAATTGCTCTATTTATTTTACAGATTCACCTGCCAACTAAAAGATAAAATATTATTACAATACAACAATCAATGAATGCATGTTTTATTTTCAATTGTAAGTTTGTGTGACAAAGAAAATAGTAAAGTCTATTGTGTGTCACGGTCATACTGAGGCAGCCAGAGGGGTGTTGCTCTCTGTAACATCGACTTTGACGGCGGACCGCAATGTTGCCACATATAAACAAGCCTAGTTTTGTGACGTGTGTTTTATTTTATTTGTCATGTTTCAGACAGTTGTGAGAACACAGCGGTGTTGATCAGTAAACAGCAAACTTATATTGGCCTGCTTTTGAACATCATTGTCTAATCAAGCTCCAGAGTTTTGAAACTCAAATGTTTACACTCATTTATACCATAAATATGGAACAATTTCCTGACGACGTAAATGATCAAAGGCAATTCTTTGCAGAGCAAATAACACCATGAATGACTGTTTATACAGAGCAAATAAATCAACAACACAAGTATAATCATCATTATTAAATACCCAATAACTCAAATTCTTCTCCTTTGACATTTGTTTTATTATTCTATTCCCAGTCCATTTCCATGAAAATGCTAATAGTCTGGTGTAATGATGGTAATTTCCTACTTTCTCTCTGAGATCATTATTTCCTGTTCTGTTTCTCCCTCCAATTGTTCAGAGATATGCACAGAGAATCTCTCCTTTTGTCTGCGCTTTGGTCTTTCACGTCCTCCGTGTTTCCTAACATCAGACGTCACACATAAAAGCATCTCCACGGCGCCAGCAAGAGTTTTCTCTCTTGAAATGTGTTTCTCATTTCATGCTATTATCATATCATTGGACATGTCCACATGCAAGTTTTGTTTTGAAGACCACGGACTCAAGAGAGTAAATGAGCCACAGAGTCTGTAATTTGAGCTATAATCCCATTTTAAGCCCCGGTGGAGACTCAACTGTTTAGTGGAATATTTCCAAAGCCAGAAATCATTCAGGGGAAAACAGGGGAAGTGAATGAAATGTTGATAAAAATGGATGAATAATCCCAAAGTTCCTGTATGTGTTGGCTTTGTTTGACATGAGTCTCAACAAGAAAATGAAGAATATGGATCCAAGTGTCGCTCTGCATTAGTAGAACTGAAGATAATGCGTGGTAATTATAGGAAATACTTAATGAAACGAGGCAAATGTAAACTTTACTGGCTACTCTTTAGTTCTCACTTATTTTGATAATGGTCAGCAATTAATTTTAAAAATAACTGGATTTAATTAATATCCCCAAACATTCATGATCATTTCATAAAGATGATGTTTGAAGTTAGGAAACTGATTGAGCTTTGTCTGAAAAAAAATAAAATAAAAATAAAAAAACTATTTTGGGAAACATTTTACATTTTATATTTATTGTACACAAAAAACTGTCGATCTACATTCCAACCCTCACCTATGGTCACAAGCTTTGGATGGTGACCGAAAGATTGAGATCGCGGATAAAAGCGGCTGAAATGAGTTTTGTCCGAAGGGTGTCTGGACTCTCCCTCAGAGATAGAAGATTGGTCATGCGGAAGGGACTTGGAGTAGCTCTGCTGCTCATCTGCATTGAGGTGGCTTGGGTACCTGGTTAGAATGCCTCCTGGACTCCTTCCTGGTGAAGTTTTTCAAGCACATCTAACCGGCAAGAGTCCTGATGGAAAACCCAGAACACACTGGAGGGACTATGTTTCTCTGCTGGCTAGGGAATGCCTTAGATTACCCCAGGGGAGCTGACCCAAGTGGCTGAGGAGAGGGAAGTCTGGGCTTTTCTGTTGCACCCGCGACCCGACTCTGGATAAGCGGACGAAATGGATGGATGGACACAAAATTCTAGCAAAATATTTGGTTTAAAAGAGCACCCAAAAAATCTTAAAAATAGTAAATAATTTTTAAAAATTCTCGAATAAATAAAAATATGATGTAACACTTTTTGAAACATCTTAAACAACACAATAACTGCAGCTATTGGCATTGGCCAGACTCTGCATTAAATTTGTAGAAATTCAGTATAACTACTGGTACACTTTACCATCTATATGAATATGAACTGGGTTCAGTTTTTTATTTTGTTAAGAACTTTTGTCATAAATCATTACAGAAAATAATACAGAGCATCGAGGATGATTGTGGGGTCCTTCGCCTGCTCCGCCGAAAGGCCCAAGTTGTGTTTGTACATGTGTCGGCACTCATTTCCCATTACCCGCCGCAGGGTCGCCGCTTGTACTTCCTTGTCTCTGTCGTTCAGCCCCGTTGCCAGCACGTAATCCTCAAACTCCGACCTGAAGTCGTCCCAATTGTTCGCTAGGTCGCCGGTCATTTTCATCTCCCCCGGTGGTGGCAACGTGTTCGCCATCGTGCTCCTTTCGTATTTCCTCTTAGCTTTACCACAAAGCCACTTCTGACACCATGTTTGTGTTATGTAAAGAAAGAGAAATGGAGCTTGTTGAACCAACAACTGTATTTTTCGAACGGGCGCCAACACAGTGAATCTAACCACTTCCCCCATTGGGTCGTACCACTCTACATCTGAGGAGAGGGGGAAACAAGGGCGCTACATGACATCTTACAGTTAGTTCTCCTTTTCTTAATGAGAGCAAAGCTAGCAAATTTCTGCTGCTTTAAATCCACCCTGTTCTTCCATTAATGACCCACATTCCTTAACTACTGACTTTAGCTTGCACTGCCTCTACATCTGGCCTGTCAGAACCAGATCAGTTCCTGCAGTGAACCCTACTCCCTGGTTTAATGACAGCATTCACAGCCTGAAGCGCCGATGCAGAACCCATCTCCAAATTCGTCTGCTGCATCTTAAGAATCTTCTGACTTCCTTTAACTCCGCATTCAGAGATGCAAGGGTTGCCTATTTTTCCAACCTGGTGTCCCAGAGCAAAGGGAATCCTAAGGTGCTGTTTAACACCATCAGCAGTACCGTCTCTCCTGCCTCTCCTACAGCCTCGATCCACTCAACTGTGAAAACTTTCTTGGTGTGACCTTCTTGGTGTGACCTTCAACCCAGCTCTCGCCCTGGATTCTCATGTCAGTTCTTTTGTTCAATCTTCCTTCTTCCATCTCAGGTACATTGTTAAGCTGAGTCCCATTCTTTCCCGCTCAGAACTTGAGACTGTTATCCACACCTTCATCTCCTCACACTTATGCTACTGCAACTCTCTTTTCACTTGTCTGAGTACAACCTCCCTGACAGGGCCGGATTTAGCCAGCCCTACAAAGGGGTGCAGGTAGAATACCGGGGGGGGGGGGGGGGGCAAGTCTGGGAAATAATTTTTTGGGTGTCACATACCTCCAAATCCCTAAAATGCATAGAAAACTATGCTATGATCATTACAGTTCTTCTATCCATAGATCTATCTTTTCCTTTGATCCATTCCTTACACTACCCCTTTACCCGGGCTTGGGACCGGCACAAATGGGACACTGGCTTGTTCCCTATTGGGACTGCATTAATCTTTTTTCTATCTATCTATCTATCTATCTATCTATCTATCTATCTATCTATCTATCTATCTATGTATCTATGTATCTATCTATCTATCTATCTATCTATCTATCTATCTATCTATCTATCCATCTATCTATCTATCTATCTATCTATCTATCTATCTATCTATCTATCTATCTATCTATCTATCTATCTATCTATCTATCTATCTATCTGTTAATTTTTTTTTATTTTATCTTTTTTATGTCTTTAATCTATTTTGGCTGTCTATCCTTATATATATATAATTTTTTTAATTTTTATTTTTATTTTTGTTGTTTTCATTTCTATATGGCTTCCATCAGTCATTACAGCATCAGCCGTCTGCTTTTCTGTGCAAAAGTCCTAACAAATGAATCCGTATCTAGGCCTGTTATGGCCTTCTTGTGAGCCAGAATGACTAAATTTATTTTTCTCTCGTGCAGCGTAGTACGGCGGAATGGGGTAAGAACACAAGACAAAGTGAAGAAAGAGCTCTCGCATGATGCTGCTGATATTCCAATCACAAGGGAGGTCACATACATGCAATGGAGTTGAGGAAAGGCATTCTCATACCCATGTAGATATTTGCAAACGGTAGAGAGGTCTACTTACTCTACACTGTTATCATCATCAGTCTTTTTGAATTCTTTCTCCAACATCATTTTTGCAACAAGAATTTCATTGGAAAGTTTGTCACTGTCACTTCCTGTCATTTTCTGCAAAGGACTTAACATGTCAGGATCCAAAAAAGAGGGAGACTGAGGTTGAAGGCAGTTAACTGCTTTCATGAGATCAAGATTGCTTTTGGAGAATTTTGTCTCCATCTCTGTAATGACTATGTCCAAAATGTTGAGAAGAGCTCTCTTCAGAGCCTGGCTAGGAGTTGTGGAGTCTTCTGCGTGGCCCACAGTGGACATTACAACACTACCTGTTAGCAGTGAGCTTGTTTTTCTTTGTCTTTTAGCAGCTGGTGCAGGTGTGCTGGTTAATGTCTCACTTTCCTCATCTCTCATCTGCTTCAAAGCCTGCAGAGATGATCTGACTACTTCTGAAGCACAGCACAGGTCAACAGAATGAGACTGCAGCATAGAATTTGCAGACTTCATGGTAGGGCTGCTCAATTAATCGAATTTTAATCACGATTACGATTTGAGTTTTGAACGATTATAAAAACAAAACAAGCCGATTATTTGCTCCTCCCACTTGCGCTGCCCCGAGTTGCAAATGAAGCGCTCCTCCCACAGTGTTGCCAACTTGGCGACTTTGACGCTATTTCCAACAGCTTTTCAGACCCCCTTCTTGACTTTTTAAATCTTAAAAGTACCTAGAGAACACCTCAGAAACATCTCTGGTAACCCTTAGCTACTTTCTGGATAACTGTCGTCGACATTTCCTGCAGGTTAGCAAACACTCCGCCTGCGCTCCGGACCGTTCTTCAGGACATTAAGAAAGGGAATGATGTAGTGATGTGTCAGTTGCTTTAGAAGCAGCTCTCGGAGCCGGCTCCCTGTTGGAGTAACCAGAGTGAGTGACACACACACCGCACCTGCGGACTCCTGAGCCACTAAAAACGGCTAAATGTGCGCGTGCGGCGCGCTAAACACACGTGCAGCTTGCCCCGATTGCTGAGACCGGGTTGGGGGTGGGGGTGCAGCTGTGGTTGGGACAATTATTACATTAACTGATGGACTTGTAAATACATAGTTTAAAAATAAAGTAGAAATAAGTTCCTCACGCTGATAAATAATAACTAATCTCTCTGAGGACACGGTGCTAGTGCACTCGCCTACAGCACCTTGACACGACTCAATAAATGCTATGCAACATTTTGTGAAAATCAATTTATTTGCATTTATTTGTTATAAATGCCACTGTATAATTCTTGCTGTCAGTATTTGCAAGATATTGGTATTTGGGTCTGTATTGGTTAGACTTAAATGATTTAAACCAAGGTCTATAGCCTTTGGGTCATAAACTGTGAGCTATAAGTAAATTGGTCTTTTTATACTGGGAATCAGGAGTTATTTTAGTGATCATCTTGTTTCTTTTTTATTTTGGTCCTGATTGTGCCCTGGGCAATTTTATGACTGAATAAAAGCAAATAAAATCAACATAAATTGAAAAATCGTCCTAAATAATTGAGATCTCAATTTCAGTCACCATAATCGTGATTATTATTTTTGCCATAATCGAACAGCCCTACTTCATGGAACCCAGGACATTTAGGAGGAATTTTCCTATTTCAAAGAAGTGATGCCTATTTAACATCATCAACAGTCCTGATGCCTCTGTAAAGATATCAACAGCAGCAGCTCTGTCTTCTGTAACCTCTGACAGGATACTCATAATAGCATCCTGTTTTTCCACATGGCACTTGGTCACATCATGGTGGCTTGTCCAGCTGATCTCCAACAGTCGTTTCAGGGAGGGAACGTCATAGTTCTGTGAAACATAATGACGGTGGAAAAATGAGTGTAGAGATCCGGAAAGATCAAAAAAGGTTTTTGCACATGGCTCTGCCTGCATTGCATGGACCACTGCCAAGTGCAGCTGGTGGTTGTAGCAGTGGATGTAGGGAATATCCTTCCCTACCTTCTTTTGCAGTAAGGCCTGAACCCCACCCCTGACCCCACTCATGACAGAAGCTCCATCATAGCACTGACTGATCATTTCAGCTGCACTATAGCCTGAGTCAGAGAGATGCTCAAGATTTTGGGTGGTAATAAATTCAGCATTTAACTGACTGAGGTCAAGCAGACCGATCAGGTGTTCCTCTGGAATGCCATTACAGTCAAATCTAACCATGACTGACTGATTCTCCACATCTGTCCCTAGTTCGATCACTTTTAATGCAAAACCCAGCATAAACTGCTTAGTCATAATTATCTTTGATCTTTTTTATTACCATTTTTGTCAGTGTTTGAATAATTTCATTTTGTTTGTTGTGAGAGGTGCATTTTGCATTTTCTGGGATGTGTTTGTTTATTTCATTTGGAGACTTTGGCCAGTGTGTAGTCAAACATTTTTAAGAACAGTCCTACAGAGAAATCATCACCACTGGAGCTTTCCGTTCATTTACTGCTAGGAACTGAACTACTTCTCCAATAGTTTTTATGTAGTATCTGTTTTTTTTTTTTTTCGATTTGTGTGGGATTTATTAAATTACCCATTGTTTCCCCTGTGGCCACTCTTTGGGACATTTCAGACCAGGCATTTTCATTTTTTATGTGGCATTGACTTGATGCATGTTTTGTGATTCCCTTGTCCTTTTCCAGTGCTGTTTTCCAATTATTAAATCCTTGTTTTGTGAAAGCCAAATCCCTATCATTGTTCCCTCCAAATTTGCAACATGGGAAACAAAAGCACGCATCCAGCTTTACTGAATATTCCAGCCATGGTCTCCCACGATACCAAGCAGGGCAAAATGAGCACGTTCTTCTCAAAATGGCGCCTGGGGAAAACAAGAGCGGTGGGTTGGGACGGTGCGCTACTGTTCAGGCCTGTGTCACCCACAGCGACGGCTGGGTTGGTAGCAACGGGGACAACGGGAGGGGCTGTGGTGCTTGTGCAACTGGTTGTGGTGAGTTGAGAAGCAGCAGCCGACGAGCCAGCTTCTGCCGCTAGTGCCTCAGCACTGTAGCTAGGTTCAAAAACCAGAAACCTGCACATTGTCGACTCGGTTCACTTCAAAAACAATGTAAAGAAGAGAACGAGGCAAACTAAAACCTTGAGAAAGAGTACCAAATAACTCCAGTGACCGACAGAAGAAAACAACTTCAACCAGTGGCTGAGCTCAGATAACGACTGTGCATCTCTGTATTCTGCTGCTGATTGTCTGGGAGCGTGAAGCGAGTGAGACACAGAGAATGAAGTGCAGTGGCTGGCCACACCTTCCCTATGCATCTACCAATCAGCAGCTACTTTGAGTGAGGGAGAGAGAGGGGGGGGGGCAGTCTGATCCTTTTTCATCAGATCTTTTCAAATTTGAGATTTCTAAATGTCATCACATTTGGGTGGGAAGTCATTATTTTTAGGGGGGGCATTGCCCCTCCTTGCCCATGCCTACATCCAGGCCCGCTCCCTGAACCGTCTACAGATGGTTCAGAATGCCTGCGCTTGGCTTCGGACCTCTGACCAAGTCCTCCAAACACCCCTTATCACCTTGCTTCTCCTCCAGCTTCACTGGCTGCCAGTTAACTTCAGGGTTCATTTCAAGATCCTGCTTCTGGGGTCTCATTTATAAAGCTTGCTTACGCACAAAACGTGGTCAGAAAACTGCGCAAGAAACTTTCCATGCAAAGTTTGGGATTTTTTTTTTTTTTTAAAAACGTTGCGGCAAAATGTGCGCAAGTTTAAGCTGACTAAGATCCTGGCTTATGCACATTTTGGACATGGAGAGCACCTGCAGTGCTGCTGCTGAGAAGGATAAAATTATGAATTCCACTTGTATCGCTTTGTGCACACACAGAGCAATAATATCCTTCATTAAATCTTGTACTGAACCTCAGAGCCATTAAAATTCATTCAAGTTTTCCCAGTCTATCTGAACTCCATTAGAATAAAAGAAGTAAAGCTTTAAATATAAAATATTCCATCTTGACATGAATATATTTTAGGTGGTGGTTTATTCTGAGAGGGGACATTCTGTAAAACGTCTCTCTCCTATAAATAAGTGAACTGGAATGACTGAAGCAGCAGAAATATAAGAATAAATAGGTCATCTTTATGCTGAAAGCAGGTCATTGGTTTTAAATTGCTGCACACTAAATCATTTTTATTCAAAGCAGTAACTCCAGCTCCATCATCTCATAGCTCTGGATAAGGTCCCACTCTAAGGTGGGGACTTATGATTGCTTGCTGATGACTTAAGTGGGAACAAGGTGTCACTCCAGCTGAAGTGGCAGTAGAGTGTTTCGAATGTGGCCTTCTGTTGGGTAAACCTGGACCCTCTTAGAAAAATGTAAATAGATGGTCGTCAAACCCTATAAAGCTGAGGAGCTGGAAAATAGGTACCTGCTAAATAAATTACTGTAAATCCATGTTGAAGTACCTGGGAGGGTTATGCATTTGTGTTGTGTCACATAACTCATTACTGTACAAGTACAGACCTTAGATGTGTGTTACTCTTTGTGCCTGCTCTGACTTTCTCTGCTTTTCACAGCAGCACAGTTGGATGTTTGACTAGAGGTCGACATTGTGGATTCCTACTGCAGTTCTTGTGATTTATCAACGAGACAGCTCTGATGTACTGCTCATGAAGTTTTCCCTCCCTGAGCTTTTCTAAACTCAGGACATCATTCAGGTCTCTAATAACATGACTGTAGTGTGGTTAGTCATCACGGTTTATGACAAAAATAGTAATGATCCATGCTGTGATCATTCCAGAGGCAGGGGCTTTGGATTAGAAGTATATTTATCAACTTTCCCTGAAAGAGAAAAACAGTTTTTGCCCATGTGTGCATGTG
This sequence comes from Nothobranchius furzeri, assembly GCF_043380555.1. Lineage (NCBI taxonomy): Eukaryota > Metazoa > Chordata > Actinopteri > Cyprinodontiformes > Nothobranchiidae > Nothobranchius > Nothobranchius furzeri. The sequence goes on along the minus strand of NC_091748.1, from coordinate 54,405,458 downwards.
TCCGTTGGTCTCCTGGTCAGAAAAAAGGGAACTCAATAACTCAGCCAAACACAGAACATCTTTGGTACGTCCTTGCTTCTAATTCCATTTTTGGTTCTTTTTTAAAACACAGAAAAGGTTTCTCTTTACCTTGCTGACAGTTTCGTTTGCGGCTGCAAACTTCCTCAGAGCTGACGCTGATGGTAGCACTTCCTACTCCGTTTATCCGCGGGCCGCTCTCCCCTCTCCGATGATGCAGTCCCATGCGCGATCCAATGTGTAAACCCTATCGAACTGGAAAGAAGACACAGTTAAAAAGGAATTACAAACTCTATGAAAAAACGGAGGAACTAATTAAAGAACACATGATGGAACAACAGGAAAAAGAGTTCACAAAAGTAAAAGAAAGACACATAAAGAAGTTAAACTCATCAACAAGAAAAAGAGAAAAGAAATAAAAGATAACACCACACAAAGCTCATGGGTATGTAACCTCTCACAATACAAACTAACAGAAGCAGAAGAGAGCATATTAAAAAAGGTTTAAACTTTGCAGTAACACCAAAGAAAATACCATATGATTAATTTTTTGCAGCAACAGAACTAGCATGTCAACAGATCACAGATGAGGGAAAGAAAGCAGAACTCAGAAATAATGTAGTTGGGAACAGCCAAATTCAACACAGCAATATTACAAAAGAAGAACAATCAGCCATGACAGCTTTATCCAAAAATGAACAGATAATTTTCTACCGGCAGACAAAGGAAGAACCACAGAAGTAATGGACAAAGAAAAATATAAACAACAGATGAAACAGATGCTAGAGGACAAAAATACATACAAAATACTTTAAAAATAAGACCCAACAGAAAACATTAAGAAAAACATGAAACATGACTGAAGCCACTATATTACGTCCCCAGCTCTCTAGGAGAGATGAGGAGGGGAGTGATAAAAGTAGTGTGTGGGTGAAATAGTAATCAGGGTGCTGTGTCGCTTCAAACAAGACTTTTATTACAAAATGAATGGAATGGAATATTTACAAAGAACCTAAAACCAATACTATGTACACAAAACAAAAGGAGCTATATTTAAAAGGGAGGTAACGAAAAGCACCACCCCAGAAGGGGGTGGGAATAAAACCGAGAGCAATGAATATATATGATACAAAAGGGGAGATCCTAAATCGAGGTCAAAACCGGTCCGAAGTCTATAAGCCAAATGGTCAAAATCCTTAATCCAAATCTGTAATCCAAAAACTGAGAGCACCGAAGACTAACTATTCCGAGTTTTACCAAAAGAGCGAGCGAGGAGAAGAGAATAGAATAAACTGTTGCCAGTCTACTCTACCCTTGGACCTTCTCCCTGAACTGGTGGCTGGAAGCAGCTTTTAACAGCTGCCAAGTGATTTCTGTATTTGACATTGACAACAGCTGGGGACCGGGAGACAGGCGAGGCAAAGGCCACTGAGGCCATCTTGTGGCCGAAAAGGGGCACGGCACGTAACACACTACAAGAAAAAGGCAAAATAACAGAAAAAATGTACAAAGAATGGATTCCTACGGCAAACATAACACCAAGAATCTACGGAACTTCAAAAATACACAAACAAAACACCCCACTTAGACCAACAGTAGATAGCATAGGTACACCAACATACAACATGAAAGAGATATCAGCAAAATCATCAGTCCGTTATTAGGTAACACAGATCAACACTGCAAAAATAGTATAGAATTGGCAAAAGAACTAAAAAAGATTACAATAGAAAATAACAACATACTCATCTCACATGACGTCATATCCCTGTTCACAAAAACACCCACCCAAAAAAACATAGACATAGTAGTTAACAGAATCAGACAGGACTAAACTTTACACAAAAAAACCAACCTCACAGCAGATGACATGCACACACATCTAAGGATAATTTAGACAGACCAATGAACCATACAGTCATGTTTTTGGACTGTGGGAGGAAGTTGGAGTACCCGGAGAGAACCCACGCATGCACAGGAAGAACATGCAAACTCCATGCAGAAAGACCCCAGGCCAGGGTGCAAACCCAGGACCTTCTTGCTGCAAGACAACAGCTTTAACCACTGTGCCACTGTGCAGCCCAACTTGAAAATCATCTCAGGGAATTTCCAACATGATTTCTTTGCACCACTCATCAAATGTCCAACAGGTGAAGATGTGGCCAGAAGGCAGACAAGGTTGAGAAACACAGAGGCAGATCCGTGCTGGGGCGAGTTGAGGGTGAAGATGTTTCCATGTGGAGAAAACAGAGATAATTCTATTCCAGCAGGACAAGACAGAATGACAAAATCCATAAATTGGTGAGGAAGTAAAATTGGACGTCTGCACACAGAACTGCAATATGAATGCAAGGGTGTGTGTGACTGAAGGTCTGACTGACATGTGAGCAGGCATGAAAACAAAGACTGAAACTGTTGGGTATTTTTATTTAATCAATCCAAGCGTACCTCAAAGAAAGTCCAACACACACAAGGGGGTTAGAGATATTAGGTTTTAGGTTATCAATACCATTTACCAATAAACACCAATAATCAACAACCAGAATTTGCAAAATCGGAGAGAAATGAAGATACACACCAATGGGATATCTGTTTGGTCTCTCTTCAAGCAGAAGCTCTCAAAAAGGTTTTATTCAAAAGTAACATAGCACACACACATAAAAGGTAAACACCCACTCCCTTCACAGAAAACAAACTTTCCCAGGTTCTTGGTATAACCGAGAAATGCTCCGTCTGGATGTAACTAGGGAGGTTATTGTCATGACAGAACTTCAGACTTACAAGGTTGAACTTCCCTGCCGAAGCCAAAGAAACATTGCAAAATATGAACAAGGACTGAATCTTCGTTTGAAAACACCAGATGGTACCTAGACAAAATCATTTTCCATGCATCTAATACTGTATTTATCCAATAATTCCCCCCTGTTCAAACGAAGGTCATCCTAATTAACTGGCAAACAATGTAAAACAACATAAACAATAACCAGACTACGATTGCGGGTAATGGTCGCAGCTGCAAAGAATCAACCTCTAACACACAGAAGACCACAAAAGAAGTAGCGACCTTCATAAAAGGCTGTAAAAAATAAGGAACAACCTGTAACAAAATTAAAGCAGCTGCAACAATGTTCAACCTGTAAGAAAATTGTATGATTATCGCATTGATCAAGTCAAAACAACTATTCTATGATTACACCAAAAATCAAGAGATAATGATTATACTGATTAAGTCAAAGATACAAAAATGAACTGAGCTAATTACTAGGACATCAATCAACAATGGTTACAGAAACTGCAGTTTACATTGTTAAAATCATAATGAAATCAGCTTCATTAGGCAACATATTCACCTTCATCTTCTTCAAGCTCCTCTCTGTGCTGCAGGAGCGTGTACTGAACCAAGCTTTCCGAGAATCCTTGCGGTAAACTGTGAACATGAACTTTGAGTTTTGTAGGTGAAAGCAAACCAAAACTGTGAGTCAGGGTGAACAGGAACACTGAAAAACGCATTGCTCAGATCAATCACAGAAAAGTACTTCCTGGAAGGCTTGGGAGAGTTTAACAGCGTGTGTGGATCTGGTACATGGGGGGCACGTGTTTGGACAGCAGTGTTGACCATTCTGAGGTCTTGAATCATGCGCCAAGTTTTTCCATCAGCCTTTTTTATAGGCCAGATGGGTGTGTTACATGGAGAATCAGGACAATGTCTGATAACTCCATCTTCCAGGAGATCTGAAATCACTGGAGCAATGCCTTCTTCTGCTTCAGGGGACAAAGGGTACTGTTTAACTCTGGGCCTAAACTGGGATTTTGGTTTGACATGCACGGGAGAGATAGAGTTCAAAAGGCCAACATCAGTTTGGCCTGTGGACCAAAGTGTTTTAGGGATCTGTTTTAATTGCTCCTCCTCCGTTAACAACACAGAATCAGCTTGTCACTTCAAAAGGTTAACAGCAGTCACACAATGAAGTGGAACAAGCAAAGGAAACCAGTAGAGGCCTGTACTGGCACTGTACTGCCATAGATCTTATAGACCAAATCTTTCCAGCGTGATGAGCTGTTTTTGGTCAGAGAAAATGCTTCATGTAGTTAGGTAGTGTAACAGAAGCTGCAGAGTCTGACTCTCCGTTTGTCATCAGATAAGAGGTGGTCAGCACAACAGGTGACATAGGAAGGAAAGAGGCCTGATATGATCAATCGTGAGCTGGCCTGAGAGCCATGATTACATGGAACTGGGACAAAGGCATTTCATCTTTGGTTGTGTCATTTAACACGAGACGCACTGTTCCCATAACAAGTTCTGTTTCGACTAGATTTGCTTCAAAGGGGACTTGTAAATAATAATACACTCCTGTTGGGTCACCTGCGGGATCATGGAAATAGCAACAATCATCAGCCACACGGACAGCCCTCATGCCATCTTTTATTGGGACAATAGTGATTTTTTAGCTCTGACATGAGGTCTCTGCCCAGAAGATTCAAAGGGCAGTCTGGTGCAATGACCAGAGGAATTCTTTTTTCCAATCCTGTCACCGGATCATCCACCCGAACTGGGGTAGACAGTGACGAGCGAGTGGTAGCTCCATCAGCAGACTTAACCAATATGCTGTTCTGAGACCTGGGTAATTTCACACCGGAAGAAATAACCGTTCAACATGCACCAGAATCACACAGGAACTCCACACTCTTTCCTTCAGCATTAAGTTGGATAAAGGGTTTTACTTTCAGGACATTAAGTAGTTCCCAACAACAATCAACCACATCATTTTCCTCCTTCCAGGCATCAGAACCAGCTGCTAGTCTTTGCTGAAAATCATCCCTTCGCTCCTGTCTGAAACGGGTGTGATCAGGCTGGTGACTGATATGCTCATGGTTAGGTTGGTTCTCCCGTGAATGGGAGCCTCTGCCTCTTGCAGGACCCCTATAGTGTCTTTTGAAATGTGGGCCTCCTGAATCGGAGGGGCAATCGCGTGAGATGTGACCCCGACAATCACAGATCCAGCAAACGGGCTGTTGTGATCGATTCTGTGTTGCTTCGACCACGCCCCTGGGGGTAAAATTTTCCCCTGTTGGTACCCTGCTGATAATAAACAGCTTCTTCCTCTGTTTCGTTTTCCTCAAAGAAGACCTGTGGGCCTGATTTGGGGGGTTTTGGCTTATTATTTTTTTCCCTGAATGACCTTTTCTGCATGTCTAGCATTTAACATCAAATCTTCTACACTGCAAGTTTCCCAGGAAATGTAGAGTTCTAATTCTTGCAGTAATTGCAGGCAGGAAGCCATTTAACAAATCAGAGCATAAATGTCTGATATAAATTCAAATTCAAAAATACTTTATTAATCCCAGAGGGAAATTGATTGCTGTAGTAGCTCAGAATAATAATAATAATAATAATCAAGTCATCAAAGAGTTGTTGTATATTACAATGGCTGTTGGCAGGAAGGATCTCCAGTAGCGGTCAGTGTTGCAGCGAAACTGAAGAAGCCTCTGACTGAAGACACTCTTCTGTTGTCGGACAGTCTTGTGAGGAGAATGCTCAGGGTTGTCCATAATTTTCTTGATTCTCTGGAGAATCCTTCTTTGCATTATCTCCTCCAGTGGTTCCACAGTCGTCCCCAGAACAGAACCAGCCTTTTTTATTAGGCTGTTGAGCCTTATCAGGTTCCTGCTTCTGATGCTGCTACCCCAACAGACGATGGCTGAAGAGATTACACTCTCAACAACAGACTTGTAGAAGATCTGCAGCATCTTGTTACAGACATTGAAGGACCTTAGCATCCTCAAGAAGTGCAGTCTGCTGTGTCCCTTCTTGTAAACAGCTTGGCTGTTCTTTCTCCAGTCCAGTCTGTTGTCCAGGTGAACTCCAAGGTATTTGTATTCCTCAACCACCTCCACGTCTTCTCCCATGATGGAAACAGTGTTTGACTCCACCCTGTTTCTTCTGAAGTCTAAAACCATCTCCTTTGTTTTGTTCACGTTCAAGGTCAGATGATTGATTCCACACCATGCCACAAAGCGCTCCACCAGCTCTCTGTACTCAGCTTCCTGTCCATCTCTGATACACCCGACAACTGCAGAGTCATCTGAGTATTTCTGTAGATGACAGGTCTCTGATTTGTACTGGAAGTCTAAGGTGTACAGGGTGAAAAGGAATGGTGAGAGTACAGTCCCCTGTGGTGCTCCAATGTTACTGACTGCCTGGTTTGATGTGCAGTTCTTCAGCCTCACAAACTGTGGTCTGTTTGTCAGGTAGTCTTTAGTCCAGGCAATAGTTGAGGCCCCCACCTGTGTCTTCTGGAGTTTCTGGCAAAGTACATCAGGCTGAATTGTGTTAAATGCACTGGAGAAATCAAAGAACATGACCCTGACTGTGCTGCCTGCTTTGTCCAGATGACAGTGGATTGGTTGAAGCAGCTGGATGATGGCATCTTCAACTCCAACTCCATGGCGATAAGCAAACTGCAGCGGGTCCTGATATGTTCTAGTTTGCTTATTCAGGTGGACCAACAGGAGTCTCTCCAGGACCTTCATGATGTGGGATGTCAGGGCAACCGGTCTGTAGTCGTCATTGACTGAGGCCCATCTATATTCGAATCAGGGGTGAGGGAGCTGTGGATGTTAAATTGTGTTTGATATCTGGCACGGAAATCATTCACAGATTCATCAGGCCTTTTTTTGGTAGCTGTTAACTGTGTTAATTTAGGATTTTTCTTGAAATTTTGTTTTACATTTGCTGCCAGAATGTCAAACTGGAGTTTTAGGTCTCCAACCAGTTGTCCAGTTGTGGGATCAATTTCATACCGAGCCACAGCTCCGGTAGTGTCTCTCCCTGTGTAATGACCTCGGACCCTATGCCAATTTTTTGAAAGACTTGCCTGGCCATTTAAACGGTATGAGTGAATCACATCCATCGTGTCTGATGTCCACTTGTCTGGGTCGTCTGCGAGAGATGTAATCTGCTCAGTGACCTCTTTTGCATCTTTAATGGGCCAGGGCCTGAAAACGTATTGTTGGGACCCGCCATTTGTGGGGACTTGGATCATAGGGTACGCCCCATCAGTGGGTTCTTCATCAGAAGAGCTGTCAGACTCCTCCTCTCGTTTGGAAGGCGATTTGGATTTTTTCTTTTTGGCCTTATCTTTTTGACGTGTTACAATTGCAGACGGTGGAATCTCTTTCTTTGTTTTAGATTTAACAATTGGTTATCTTCAGTTTTAGTTAGCTCCATTGGAGGAGCAGTGAATGAGGGTTCTCCCTCAGCGGGAGCGGCTGAAGGAGAAGCTTCAGCATCTGATCCTGCTGCCTCACCAGCACGCGGAGCTGGGCCTTCAGCTCCCCGATATGGCGGAGGGGGTGGCCCCAGGGATAAATCATCGCAGTTTTTTTAATACGTACACATTCTTCCCTGCTTCACCCTCTTGATCTTTCTGTTTCTCCCTTTCTCTGTCTTTTCGGTTCTGAATGCCCACCCGTCTGTTATCTGTCTCATCTCGCCATAAAATCGCCACCCTTAACTGTTCTGCCATTTTAACTTTATTCTTTCCAGTAGCCGTGTCAGCTTTAACTTTGAAAGTACTGACTAACTCGTGCCCTTGTTGACCTTTTAGTTCCCCGTCGACTTGGTACTTTTTTCGCCAATTTTCCAGATATTTTAAACTCCCCGGGTGGGTATGCTGCATGTATTTCATGTCTCCCTCCAGACTGTCTTTAGTTTTAGTATTCCCCATCGTATTTAAGACGAATTACCGCTTCCCTCCTTCTTTCTCACACACGCACACAACGAGACGGCAGCCGAACCTGTCACACAGCGAAACGGCAGCCGAGCCTGTCACACGTAGCAATCTCAAAGTCCCCAATACACGCACACCTCCATACACACACTCACACACACACACTCACACACACACACACACACACACACACACACACACACACACACACACACGAAACCGAACCAGGCAGAACTGGCCAGTTTTCACATACCCAGATGGATCAAAGTACAGCTGAAGCTCTTCAGCACCGAGCTCCAGCACAATTAAAACCCACAAAGCCACACAGACAACAACGATCAGCCAGCCGCGGACAAAAACAACTATAACAACACCAAATCAATGAGAAGCACACAAATATGAGTGATTTTTAGTTTGACTTGAGGTTTTAAGCCAAAAGCAGCGGTGTCCAAATCTTTGTACCTCAGCAGCAATGGGAAACCGTTAAACAATCCAGCGACAGTGTGATTACAAAAGACTGAAACGCCAGTGCACGGCCACAGCGTCAGCCTGCACTGTTTCTATTTAGCTGCAGCTTTAACGTGGCACTATTATATCATATATTTCCGTAAGTTCCAAAAGTCTGCAATTCCGATCGTCTTTCAGCCTTCCCCAGTAGCGCTGGAACCTCCTGTATAATATATTTAACCGCTTTTCAAGTAATACAGGTCGGGTACCAACAGCCGGGTCTAGGCGCGACTCAGCGGCTACGTCACCTTCTTTTTCAACTCTATTTCACCGGGACAGTCCAAAACCTTTTGCTGAAACACGGAACGTCTTCCGCGTCCGGAAGACAGACACACACGCAAAACACACTGTCAAGTCAACCAGCTTTATATATGCAAGGCTGCAAAAAAGAGGTACTCACACACTCCAGTTACTCCCCCCTGCGCGGTGGACTCAACCCGAAGTCCGGCGCGCGGAGCCGTAGGCGGAAGGTCGACTGCAGGGCAATCCAAGCCCCCAGGGCTTTAAAGAGAGCGGCGCGCCTTTCGGCCCCCCGGAGACGATCTCCCAGCTTCCGGCTCGCACGGCGGGCACGGCACCAAAATGTTGGGTATTTTTATTTAATCAATCCAGGCGTACCTCAAAGAAAGTCCAACACACACAAGGGGGTTAGAGATATTAGGTTTTAGGTTATCAATACCATTTACCAAAAAACACCAATAATCAACAACCAGATTTTGCTAAATCAGAGAGAAATGAAGATACACACCAATGGGATATCTGTTTGGTCTCTCTTCGAGCAGAAGCTCTCAAAAAGGTTTTATTCAAGAGTAACATAGCACACACACATAAAAGGTAAACACCCACTCCCTTCACAAAAAAACAAACTTTCCCAGGTTCTTGGTATAACAGAGAAACGCTCCGTCTGGACGTAACTAGGGAGTTTTTCAATGAAAAAAAAACTGTGGTCAGCCATTTTTCAGGTTCTACTGTACCTTTAACTGTTGAAGGAAACCATGGATGACCCCTGCTGTAGATTCATTTCTGAGGGCTAGAAACTTGGCGTTTAAGTCCGGTGAGAGAGAGCTGTACAGTCCGGCTCGAGGTGAACTTAGACAGGGCATCTTGACTGCTAAAACGAAGTTCTCAGATAGAATAGGAGACCATCTTGAGCAGACAGATGCCAGGCAGCTGTGGCAAGGAATTTAACTTCTGACCAACTTTAGAGGCACCCCATTATCTGATTCCTCTCATGAAGATATCTCACTAGCAGATGAGCTTAACCGTTTCTTTGCCCGTTTTGATACTCCTACAGCAGGGGTGCCGTCATCACCTGGCAAATGCCACAGCACATCTGTCACCCTGTCCTTCCAGCAACATCTGGTGAGGCGTGCACTCTCGGCGGCAGGCACGTGCAGAGGGGGGGGGCGGAGGGTGCTTGAGACCCTGCCCCTTTTCTCCCATGTGCCCAAAGTGCCCTTTTTGAGGTTTAATGATTTTTTTTATATATATTTATTTTTATTTTTTTTAAAGAATTTTCTGTTTGTGCCCCCTCAAGAATAACAAAGATAATCATTAATAAAATTTCTGTTTAATGTTATATAGCTGGCGTGAGTCAGACCATACGTCACGTGACCATTCCGTCTCTTCCTCACACCAGAGCGCACAGCCGGTCACAACAAGCTGCAAGCAAGCACCCACATTTTCTTCATGGCCGAGCGAGTGGTGCAAAGCTTTTAGGACATACATATTGATTGGGAGAAACGGACTAACACCGGTAAGTAGGATGCGCACTACTATACACGGTTATTAGATTATTTTGTACATTATTAAGTTGTTTTGTGGCACTAGGTGTGTGATATATTACTAGCTGGGTGTGTGTCTGTGGCTGGGTACCGATTCTGAACCTCAGTAACTTTAGGATTAACCAAAAACATTCTGTACATAAGTACTTGTACGAAAATATTTTTTCAATCTTAAGTATTGGGAATTTGCCAATAAAATGTCATTGTTGTTAACTAGGTACCGCAAAGTTGCATTCCTATCGCTGCTGCGTGTCACGTGACTAGGGTCTCACACAGCCCTGCTTCTTGTTTACAAAATCACTTCCTGGTTCGCGGACTAATAAAACTTGAACAAATTTAAAATTTAGCTACCTTTTGTGAAAGGAAATAAGAAAAATACTAAAGGTAACATCCGTCACAAGTTTTGTGTTACTAAATATTCAGTCCTTGTTTGTTAATTCTGTCCAGCGTTTTAGGGAACATAGTTTTGTTTTAGATGTTAAGGTTTCTCAGCCCTTCTGGTGGGTTTTTTAGTTCACTAATACTATGCATATTCTCAAAATGTTGGAGTTTATATTTGCTCTCTTTTTGAATGCATTGTATTAAAAACATTATGTTTTAAAGATGTACATTCAAAAAAACTGTTTTCACTGCAAAATTATTTTATCTGTACAGTTCTCTGTTTTGCACAAAGTAGATAGTAAAACTGAATGAAAGCATAAACATTGTTTTATTCTTTATTTTTATTATAATTACTAAAGCACTACGATTAAAATAGTATGGACATATTCTGGATCAGCATCATGAAGCAAATTTGTGGCCAAATTATATACAGTTAGTTTTCTGGAAAAGGAATGAAATGTCCCAGATTGTGTATGCATGAGTTTTATAAGCATGAAAAAATATTTGTAAATCAATTATGATATATCATTGTACAGACATGCTTCGTAAGGACAGGAGGAGGAAGCAGCGACAGAAAGAGCTACATGAGGCAGCTAAAGGCAGTGGGTCCCTCACCAGCTGGATAAAAAAAAGAGTACAGGTAAGTTGCATCACAGCAACAAGTGTAGAAACAATAATATACACAACTGCAATGTTTTGATGCCAGAAAATGTTTTTTGTTAGCCTCTTGATCATGGATTAGGTGCAAGACCTGTTAAATGTGAATAACTACATAATTCATTCATACAATAGCTAATTTTGCCTTGTTCTCAGATGGACAGCAAGTGGAGAGTGATAGATCACACGAGGAGACTGAAGACACACACAACTCTTTCTGTTTATATTTCTGTCACATTCTTATCTCTGACATAAACTCCTCTATTATCCACTAATATTTAGATTTCCATTTATTTACCACAGGTGTTGTCTCAGATATTTCTGTCTTACACTTCTAAGAGTTTTCACCAATTTTTGCCATTTTTTTATGATCTTACATAAATTTTGTAATTGACTAACATTTCTCCTCTGTTCGTTTTACTACCTACAGTCTGAGATCAACACAGCCTTGCCCTCCAGCATCATCAGCAGCAGCAAGAGGAGCGACCCTGCAACAGCTACACTGTACCCCATCATCAGGTAAAATAGGACAGCAATAGATCAGGAGGTGGAGCAGGTTGTCCAGTAATAAGAAGGTTGCAGGTTTGAGCCTGACTTCAATCAGAGATTGATGCTGTTGAGTCCTTGGGCAAGACACTTAACCTGCTTTGCCTGCTGGTGGGGGTCGGAGGGACCGGTGGCGCCTGTGCTCAGCAGCTTCACCTCTGTCAGTGCGCTCCAGAGCAGCTATGGCTACATCATAGCTCATCACCATCAGTGTGTTAATGTGTGTGTGTGAATGACTGATTGTGTTGTAATGTGCCTTGGGGGGCTGTAGAACCCTAAGAAGGCATTATACAAATACAGACCATTTACCTAAACAAGTTACTTTTGCTTTACATTGTCCTTATGGTGTATATAATGATTCGCTTCCATTTTGAATTTCTAATAAATATGATTTGTTATTCAGCTGAGTATACTGTGGTTATGTCATGGTGTTTGAAAATATTATTCTGTGTGCCCCTTTTTAAATTTGAGCACCCGCCCCTTCAAAGGTCTCTGCACAGCCCTGCTCGGCGGTTTACCCAAAGAAGGCAGCCGGTCCAGATGGGATGTCGAGTAAGGTTCTACAGGGGTGTGCCAATGAACTGGTGGGTGTCCTAACTGGGTTATTTAACTCCTCACTGGCTCAGGCAGTGATTCCATCCTGCTTCAAGGGAGCTACAAATGTTCCAGTTCCAAAAAAATCTTCTGCAAAGGGCATCAATAATTTGAGACCTGTGGCACTGACATCTGTTGTTATGAAGTGCTTTGAGAGGCCTGTTCTTCAACATCTCAAGTCATGTCTTCCAGTGAACTTTGATCCATACCAGTTTGCCTACAGAAAGAACCGCTGCACCGATGATGCTATCACCACAGTCCTTCATGCAGTTCACAGCCATCTAGAACGTCCAGACACCTATGCTAGATAGCTTTTCGTGGATTTTAGCACAGCATTCAACATGATTCTCCCAGAAATTCTAAAGAATAAAATGTTAGAGCTGAATTTCGACCCCCTCTTGTGCGATTGGATTAAGGACTTTCTCACAAATCAAAGTCAAAATTGGTCAGTGTTGTTCACCTACCCTGACACTCAGTACAGGCTCTCCACAGGGCTGTGTGCTGAGTCCCCTTTTGTACACCTTGTACGCCTAGACTGCCAGCCCATACACCCCTATAATTCCATCATCAAATTTGCCGACGATACCACGGTGGTGGGGTTGATTAAGGGGGGGAGGAGACAGCTTACAGAGAAGAAATACAGGTACTTGAGAGATGGTGCACTCTGAATAACCTGCTGCTAAATACAATAAAGACTAAAGAAATGATTGTGGATTTCAGGAGAGGAATGTGGGATCATGCTCCTCTGACAATTAAGGGGGCAGAGGTGGAGCGGGTAGCCACATTCAAGTTCCTAGGGACACATCTTCGAGAGGACCTGAAGTGGACAACAAATACTTCAGCAACAGTCAAGAAAGCTCGGCAGAGGCTCTATTTCCTATGAGTGCTGAGGAGGAACCATCTTGAAGAGAGGCTGTTGGTGTCTTTTTATGGGGCTGCCATTGAATCAGTGCTGGGGTACTCCATTACCGTGCGGCTTGCGGCGTGCTCAGCTGCAGACAAGAAGGCCTTGCAGAGGGTTATCAGAATGTCTGAAAAAATAATCGGATGCCCACTGCTCTCCCTGGAGAGCATCACCAGCTCCAGAGGTCTGAGTAGAGCTCAACGGATCAGAGAAGACTCTTCTCATCCAGGACATCGCCTTTTACAACTGCTTCCGTCAGGGAGATGTTTCAGGTCCCTGAGGTGCAGAACCCAATAGACTGAAGGACAGCTTTTACCTGTGGGCAGTGAGAATTTCAAATGGTTCGATGTGATCACAGGGTGGGACTCCTTCACTATTTTCTTCTAAGAGAAGGAGTTCGTTACATCCCCCACCCCACCCCCACCCCGACTGCCAATGTTTTTAGGTATATTTACAGTTGATGTTATTTTCTTGTAGCTAATTATATTTTTTATATTTTGTTGATCATTTTAGTGTTCTTTTTAGTAAAGTTGTTTTTGATTATGTGGCTTTTACATATGTTGTTTGTGGCACTGTGTCAGATGAGGCCCAAGTAATCTCGTCATGCTTTCTTTTGCATAATGACAATAATTTCAATTCAAGTCAATATTTGTCTGATAGCTAAATATCTCAATAAACACTGAATAATTTAATTGAACTCTCAGAAATCAATCACTGAATTTGCATTGAATAGAATCTTTCTTTCTTTTTCATCAACCCCATAGATGAGGATTAAATGTGTTATGCTAATTTCCCTACTTCTGGTCTAAACCTTGGTTTTCTCACTTTTATTAAAGGTTCCAAAACATGAAAAGGTGACTTTTGGAGCTTTTTACCATGTGATATTGTCATTTCCTCATTAGAAATACCCCCAAACCCGTTTTTGGCTGCATTCACAGTTTCTTGCCTCAGCTTCAATTTTTCCCAATTTAATTTCAGGCCTGCATCCAGGAGAAAGTAGCCCAAGTGTGTCATCAGGCCTTTCTTCTCCCCATGAAGCTAGACTTAGACCTGGAACCTGCCTCCCCTGGAAGTAGGTCACTAACGCCCACTTTCTCCGAGTTGCGGGCATAGAGAAGTTGATTTCATGCTCCAGTTGAAAATGTAACCTTCATGTCACAAATGACTGCTTCAAACCTCCACCGGTACCAGACCGGATATTCTGACAAATACCATGTGTCCTGTTCATATAGATGCAAATAATGGCCAGCACAGGACATTTGTCTTGTGCTGCTTCCACATTTGACTCGGTCCGGTCTGGTTTGCATTGTTCTGGGTTCCACACTGGTAAGGTTTGTTCTCACTCACTTCTCAGGAACATGTAATGTCCGAGCACGTGGGCAGGGTAAAAGATGAGCAGAGAAGTCAGCAGTGTCTCCCTTAAACTAAACAAAAGTGGCAGTGAGCAGTGTTGCCTTTGGAAACTCTGACTCTGATTTTGCATCCAGACTGCTGTGTCTGTTCTGGTGCAGCTTAAGCCTGGCCTCAATGCTGTGTGTGTGTGTGTGTAACCCTAAACCTCAGAGAGAGGGTTGATTCTGGGTGATTCTGTCCACCAATCAGAGGCTCCCCTAAAGGGTAGGCGTGAATTTGAGCCGACTAGCCAGTCGGGAGTTGGTTGGGAGTTTCAGCAAGAGCTGAAAAAACAGCCGGTTGCCTGTAGAAAACATCCAAGCTACAGTATGTGGATGTGCACTCTTCATACTGTATCTAGGCAGAGTGGAAATGGTACTTATATGGAAGTCCTGTTAGGTGACTAATACTCTGTAATTGACTTGGTAGTCCAGTGGTTAGAGTAACTGACTAACATGTTGTTTTGCACCAGTTTAACTCCTGGTCTTGGCAGTAACGTTTTTCTTCTTTTTTAGCTTCACTTGTCAGCATTATGTTTTCAACCCTTTATTGGTAAACTGATTAAAGTGACTGTGTGTATTTTCCATGGCGATAAGGGGCAGTGCATACCTAAATTATTGCAAGCAAGCAGCATTTTTGTGTTTGAGTAACCCCGGCTTTCCACAGCAGCCGTCAGCAGCACGTTACTGCAGCAGCACGTCATAGCTGCTGATAGGAACCGCTGTGGTCAACAGAACCTTTTCCACTGGAGCCGTCGGCAGCCGTCAGCAGCGCGAGTCGGCCGCGTCTCAGGAGCAGCATGTCGCGGCCTTTACGCGCCGGTTCTATTTCCTACACGCAACGCCTCTGAAACGGGTCAAGTTCGACATTTTTGGGGAAGGAAAGACAGGAAATCGGACGCGGAAATGGAGAGAAGCTCCCGAGATTTTCAGAATAAAGAACGTACTGCCTTCCGGTCGCTTTACTTTAAAAAAGGTTACTAACTGTGCGGCCCCGTGAGAAGTTATCACCTGGCTAGCGGTCTCCTTTGTTTTTCAGGTCCGTATTGGCGATTATAAAACGGACAGAAAATAAAAACACAAACATTTTGGAGCCATGTTGTAGTTTTCTCCTGCTTGTTGTTGTGTTTACTGATGAAGTCACTCGTGTGACTTCGTGCTCTGTCGGTGACAGCTGCTCCCCTGCTGATTCGCGTCTCGTGGGAAGGGCCAAGCAGCAGCTTACGCGAGCAGGACGTGCTGCTGCAGTAACGTGCTGCTGACGGCTCCCGTGGAAACCCGGGGTAAGACTTTACTCAAAGGGACTTGAACCTGTCCCATGTATTTTAGACCTGGTTTTTATGGTTATATGTTACAAAGCCGCCAATATTTTTCAACAACTGGTTATACTTTAATTCATTTTCAACAACATATTGATGGATGTTTCCAGAGATTAGAGGTAAAAACTACACATTGTCACTTTAAAATATAAGGATCAATCTTTTTTTTTTTTAGCTAGTGTGCATCTATGTGCTGCTGGGAAATAACCAAATTCAAAGATCTTCAGAGTCACAAAATATTTTGCAGGAAATAATAAAACCAAAATATAAGAAATGAAATCTGCTTCAGCTGGCTAAATAAAAAAATGCTGAAAATGGGAGTCAAACTGGCATCAGCAAATGGCAAATCAAAATGAAAGGCAGATGCATTAGACTTGGTGCTGTTATAGGGCGTTTTATTAGAACAGGTGTGGGTGGAGCTTCACTGAAACAGACCCTTTCATTTCCAGGTACAAAATCAATAGTGCCATTTGCAATATATAATCATTTGGTGTGCATGCCTTTCCTCTCAAAGGTTTAAATTAGTACGATCTGGCTCCTGTCGAGGCTGCATTACTCATCAACAAACAGTCCAACAAAGATTTGGGAAAATTTGTCAAAGTGTCACAAATCCAACCTGCAGTTTGTTTTTAATCCAGTTAACTTTACACACCAGTAACATCAAACTGGAGAAGCTTCTCTGGACATTTTACAAACCATCCAACTCTTACACACTACACTGTAAACCCACACATGGACACAATGAAGCATAATGAAACCATCCATCTTGTTGACACTAAAGACTTGCACGCAGAAGGACTTCACTGTCTTATAAATCTTTCACATCACCCGAGCCTGTTTGGTCAGCAACATCATTAGGATCCAGATAATATGTACCATGCCATCTTTCTTCCTCTCTTTCTACAAGTTGTTCCTTGTTTTAGCCTGTAGAAGCTCTTTGGCAGGACATGTAAGAGAGATGTGCAGCAGAGAAACAGGAGAAGATGTGTTTCTTCAGGAGCTGACTCCATTTAACCCATAAAACTGGAGACCTCAAGTTCACTTGGTTAGGGATCAGCGAGCACACAGAAGAGGCACTGATGCTCACACAGATATGCTTTCTGTCAACCATTACCAGAAGACCATCCCCACCCCCACCCCCATCCAAAAACACAGACAGACACCAAACCCATAAAAGGTATTTATAAGTTCCTCTATGGAATTTGCATCTTTGTGACCAAATCCAAATATAGTACCCACATGTTTAAAATAATTTTTGCGGAGTTTTATTATTCTTTCGATGTGGCTGTAAGCTCAAACTGTTTTCATTTATGTGTTGTTGGGTTTGTGCATGCCTGTTTATGCAATAACACGGACCAAATCCAAGTCAGCATGAATAGAAAATCCCTAAATAATGTTTACAAGTTTGTCTTCCTTTTGGTGTGTCGCATTTGTATGCTTGTTGGTTTGGAGAGAGAGGGGAAGATAGCAAAGAGAGCTCAATGTTCAGCCAAAAGCAACAAGAGGTTCCCTTTGCACAAAGTACGCAGTCATGAATCAGGTGTGATACCTGCACCCTGCATCAGCAAAACGCCAAAACAAACAGTTGGAGTCCTGCTCAGCTCCTTTCTGAGTAGAAATAATAACAGAAGTGTTGAGGTTTTCATTTTTCTTTAGCTTGGGAAATGAATACATTTAACCTTTAGCACAGTCCAAAGCATGGAGTAGACTTTTACCTGCTGGTTGGATCACCACGTCTTTTAAATTCTTGTAATTTCTTACAAATTTTAGGTCTAACAGATGATGGATTATTTGATTCATGCTGCAAACTTGTAACAGTTTCTTTAAGCAAAAAAGTATCTTTATACAATGGAAATTTCCAAAATGTTTTTGCATTAATGGGAAATGGCCTTCTTAGGGTTCTACAACCCCCCCAAAGCGCTTCATACCACAATCAATATCCGCCCATCCACACATATTCACACACTGAGGTTACATTTCTCTTTCTGCTGCAATCTTTTCCTCCAGTTGATAGCCATGCAACATGCCAATAAAAGCCAAAAGGCACAGAGGCTGTGTGATAACCGTGCAACAAGATAACCACTGACGCTAGTGAATCTTCTCAACTTAGGATGATTATAGTCTCTTTAAATGCTGTTAAACACAGAAATGGCATGGAAATCACAATGCTAGTTAAAGCTATTGTTTCAGCTGAAGGTTTTAGTTATCTGTTTCTGCAATATTCACAACTGTTATGGGTCAGGAGGCAGCAGTAGCTCTGGAGCTACAGTTGTCCAGTAATCAGAAGGCTGTAGGTTTGATCCAGGCTCCCAACAGAGAATGCTGCTGTTGCGTCCTTGGGCAAGGCACTTCACCCACCTTGTCTGCTGGTGGTGGTCGGAGGGACTGGTGGTGCCTGTGTTCGTGAGCCTCAGCCCTGTCAGTGTGCCCCAGTGCAGCTGTGGCTTTGCTACAGCTCATCACCATCAGTGTGTGTGTGTGTGTGTGTGTGTGTGTGTGTGTGTGTGTGTGTGTGTGTGTGTGTGTGTGTGTGTGTGTGTGTGTGTGTGTGTGTGTGTGTGTGTGTGCGTGTGGTGTAAAGCGCTTTGAAGTCCTCTGACTCTGAAAGGCACTAAACAAGAGTGGGTCATTCATCATTCACTCTTCATTCATTCTCAGGTATTAAAATGCTGTACAGACGTTTTGACCTGTTCTGTTCATTTAAACTTAGTGAAATGAACTAAAATGATGTTAAACTAATCCAGTCCAGCTGTGCTTTACTGCACCTACTGGATCTGATTTCAGCCTTGTCACTAGTTAGTGTTTTCACTGATGTTTGTAAACCAAATGAGGTTGTTAATGTGCCTGCAATGTATTTGACAGTTTCAGAGATGATGTGGACTTTAGGTCAAGGGTAGGGTTAGCTGAGGGTGACCCACAGCGGGGCTGTAATGGTCTGGACAGGGCACGTCACCATCCCCATCAGGGGTGGCCTAGTGAACACAGTCATTTTACAGGAGAGAAGGAAAGTGTTTGGTTACAGCGTCAAAAAGGAGAAACTTTCACAACCAAACTTCTAATCCCTACAGCCTCCTCCCCTCTGCCTTCCTTAGCTCCAGTATCCATTAGATCCTGGTGTACTCCTCCTCCCATCAACTTCTAGCCTCCTCCTTAAAGTGCTCCCAGACCATTTGGACTCTGTTTCACTGCTGTAAATGTCACCTGAGTTACACTCTGCCTGTTTCCCACAGATGGCTCTTTATTCACCATCCTTTTAAAAAGACCCCTGCTAGCATTTCATGTTTTCTTATTTTAACTGCATGCCAGAGAACCCTTCTCTTCCTTATTTACTCGGCAACATAATTAATCATATTTTTCTCTGTAATAGCCAAACTTTTCATTTGTTGCGTCATTTTGAAACCATTTCTGTACATTTGAATTTGCTCAAACATTCTGAAAGAAGTCCGTGTCACATCTGATGTATTTGAAACTAATTGAAAATTTACAGTTTTCCAGACAACGGAATAAGTGCTGCTGCCAGAGGGATCTGTTGTGCTAGCACTTTTTGAGATGAATGGATGGAGGACACTAGGGCTGCTCGATTATGGCAAAAATAATAATCACGATTATGGTGACTGAAATTGAGATCACGATTATTTAGGACGATTTTTCAATTTATGTTGATTTTATTTGTTTTTATTCAGTCATAAAACTGCTCAGGGCACAATCAGGACAAAAATAAGAAACAAGATGATCACTAAAAGAACTCCTGATTCCCAGGATAAAAAGACCAATATACTTATAGCTCATAGTCTATGACCCAAGGGCTGTAGACCTTGAGTCTAACCAGTACAGAACCAAATACCAATATCTTGCAAATACTGACAGCAAGAATTATACAGAGGCATTTATAACAAATAAATGCAAATAAATTCATGTTCACAAAATGTTACATAACATTTATTGAGTCGTGTCAAGGTGCTGTAGGAGAGTGCACTAGCACAGTGTCCTCAGAGAGATTAGTTATCAGCGTGAGGAACTTATTTCTACCTTATTTATAAACTATTTATTTACAGGCCCATCAGTTAATGTAATAATTGTCCCAACCACAGCTGCCCCCCCCACCCCCCACCCCCCACCCCGGTCTCACAGCAATCGGGCAAGCTGCACGTGTGTTTAGCGTGCTGCACGCGCACATTTAGCTGTTTTTAGCTGCTCAGGAGACCGCAGGTGCGGTGTGTGTGTCACTCACTCTGGTTAATCCAACAAGGAGCCGGCTTCGAGAGCTGTCTTTAGCGACCGACACATCACTGCATCATTCCCTTTCCTAATGTTGTGAAGAACGGTCCGGAGCACAGGCGGAGTGTTTAGCTAACCTGCAGGAAATGTCGACGACAGTTATCCAGAAAGTAGCTAAGGGTTAGCAGAGATGTTTCTGAGATGTTCGCTAGGTACTTTTATGATTAAAAAGTCAAGAAGGGGGTCTGAAAAGCTGCTAGAAATAGCGTCAAAGTCGCTAAGTTGGCAACACTGTGGAGGAGCGCTTCATTTGCAACTCAGGGCAGCGCAAGCGGGAGGAGCAAATAATCGGCTTGTTTTGTTTTTTATAATCGTTCAAAACTCAGATCGTAATCGTGATTAAAATTCGATTAATTGAGCAGCCCTAGAGGACACTAATGCATCTTATAAAATTACGGTAAGAATGTGAATATGTCGGGCACGAGTCTGCAGACCATGGACCTTGGACTTGGGGGTTTCAATGAACATGATATATTCATACTTCTGCATGATGCAAGGTCCCAACTCTGCAGCAGCCTTATGAGGTCTGACCTGACGGTGAGGACAGTATGATTAATGCTCAACGTCGTTCCCACTCACAGACTGACTCGTGTGGCGTGCTTAAGAAAAGCCTAAGAAATCAGAGTCAACTGAGAGAAGTTGGCATTAGCAAGAATACCCATGTCTGTTTGCTTATGAGTTAAGAAGTTTGTTCAGTTGGATTAAACAATTTACAAAAGTTACTCAATTATTAAAATATGTATTTTTCTGTGATGTCAATTGAACCTCCTTACAGATTGTTTTTTACTCGTGATTTCTTATATTACAACCATTTATGGGATATTTTTTCAAAACAGCCGAACTTCCATCCTTTAAAAGTTACTCATGAAAATGATTTATAGAAGCAGTGGTGAACCCAGTACATTTTCACAGGCATGACTATATGGGGCCAGAGAACGTTTGGGGTGGCGCACCAAATTGGTCCCTGTGGTAACTCTGGGAGAGTTTAGCGTGTAGATGTGCTCTGCATTGCTCCTCCTTTCTTTTTCATTAAGAAACAACCCAAAACATTTACCTCAGATATGATAAACACAAAAATTTCAGAAAAACAACCAGTTGTTGTTTCAAATGTGAGTGTTTCAGCATGTTAAAACTGTCTATTTGCCTGCTTCTGTTGAAACAAAAGTATCCACAAATACCATCGGGAAGTATACTTTTTTAATGAGTGAGGCAGTTTGAGCTTGCTTTTAGCACCTCCTAGTGTGCGTTTGTGAAGTTGAAAGTAAAACACTTTTTAGCACCTTATTCTAACAGTTATAACATCTCCCAGCCTTCCTTGATGTCTACAGGAGTGATTTGTCACTAAATTAAACAAATCATCTGTGTTCATGACTTAAAATATGCAGAAAACGTGCTGGAACCAGACTGCAGCACCAGGTACGTCAGCTCAATTTTTTCTGACCGGAACAGCAACTCTGACATTGCAAATGGAATATCCTGGTCACAGGGGGCGATAGGGTCTGGGTGGCCTTTCATTAACGCTGTAAAAGGGTCATTTTTGCACATACTGGCTCAAGAAGATTATTTAAAATTATGAAAAAGTTGTAAAGTATTCCTTTAATGATGAGTCTTAGAGGCGCATCCATATTTAAATTGTGATTTATTGAACAAATTATATATTACATTTGGTTAAAATGAACATAGTTATTGGCTTTAACATTTAAGTCCTTATTAAAATGACGACTCTATGGTTTGTGTGAACATGAATGTTTTTCTGGATTTTTTGTCCCTCCTTTTTCTTTTTATGTTTTATTTATTTATCTTTTTTTTTTGGGGGGGGGGGGGGGCTAGGTCCTGTCATGTTGCTGAATGCAACAGGATGTCTTTCATTTGTTCTAAAGAGTGTTGCAACTTTCATCTGAAGGGCTGATTCATTTCAGAGGTTTAAAACTACTTGCACAGTTAAAAGTCTTTGCACAGAAAATATAGATTTATTTGTACACCAGGATGAATTGATTTGATAATCTGCAAGTTTTATAGTTTTATATAGTTTTGAATTCTGTGTAAATTGTGCAAAATTTTCACAAATCCAGCTGCAGACCTCCAACATTCCACGTGACTTGGAAATGAAAGGTGAGAACATGAAATTTAGTCATTTTTGACCTCCAGCTTATCATATGGTTTGTTTTTCACTAGATTGGAAATTTCAGATTACAGCTGCCATTAACCACCAGACTTAAGGGCATCAAGCCAGAACACGTCTATTTATACGACTTAGTGAAAAGAAGCAATCATTTTACCAAACATGGTGAAGCTGTGTCTAATTCCAGAAAATAGATGAATCTGAATACATTCAGGAGGAGGAGGAGGAGGAGGAGGAGGAGGAGAAGAAGAAGAAGAAGAAGAAGAAGAAGAAGAAGAAGAAGAAGAAGAAGAAGAAGAAGGAGAAGGAGAAGGAGAAGAAGTTTTATATAGCGCCACTCAAGATAAAAATCACAAAGCAATTCAAGGAGGAGCTTTGTGCCTAATCAGTGCGGCTTGGATGTTTGTTTAGGTGTAAGATTCAATCATACAAAATTGAAATAAAAAACAGTCCATTTGGACATAAATAAAACAATGCCACAGCAAAAGTGTCTCCTTTACATCCAGGCTGGGAAACTAAAGCAAAATTACAAATTCAACTTGTAATGAAACAAACTTAAATCTGCCAACAGCCACTGAAGCATTTAAACACTTTGTGGTTCAATCATCCCTCAACAGTTAAAGGGGAGTTTCTGAAGAGATGTTGGAATGTGAGGGAGCTCCTTCTGAAGCTACCTTTGTAAACTTCACCACATTCATCAATCTTCCATAAGCAGCCGTGAAGGAGCATGTGTGGAGAATGAGGAGGACATCTGACTCCGGTTCCTGCCAAGGGCCAAGTGGTCATTCAGAGAATGAGGAATCACAGGTTGGCATGACGATTCCACGCCAGTCACTGCCAAGACAAGCTATTGGTCCTCACAGACAAACGCCCTTACAAAATGCTTCAAACTGTGAAAAAGTATTTCCAGACTGTCAAGTCTCATTGGAAACTGAGAACAGCTTTATGGAAACTACGGGTTTAAACAGCACTTTTGAGTTTTATCTGTCTTGATTTGTAGGTTTGATGTGATTTCACTTCGTATGAAAACCTGGGAAATTCAAACCAAGTGTTAGCAACAGGCTTTTTAGAAACATCCAGAGTTTGCATGTGCAAACATTTATCCAAAATTTCCTGTACAGGAAATAATGTCCTTGTGTGCTTCAAAACCACGTCGGGATTAATTATCTTGTGATACTTTGGATCAGTTTGAGCTGCAGGTTTCTATAATAACCTTTCTGACACATCAGCTGGTTTTTAAACTGAGAACATTTAATGGTGGTTTAGTCTTTGAGATTTATTGTGACAAATCAACTGCCTTGTTCTTATAATTTAGTATACAGTAGGAGAAAACGGGATCTTCCAGTGCTATACTTGCTCTCACGTGCCTCACAGAAAGAGTTTGTTGAAGCAAACTGCGCAGTAGGGCTTCCCTTGTTGCTCCTTGAAGATACCCTGGCTGAGCTGCCGCAGACAGAAGGCACACACAAAGTGCTCAGGATGAAACTTGCGGTCGAGGGCAGAGACGCAGCGGCCAGTGATGGGCTTGCAGCAGTGGCCACACAAAGTGCCCTGCCTGGAGTGGAAGTGCAGCGAGCAGAGGACTCGACCGTTCAGCTCCATGAAACAGCCGTCGGAGAAGGGCTTCAGGCAGTCCTGGAGATACAGACAGACAACTGAGAGTGGGTCAAAGAAGAAGAAATGCGTGTTTCTGACAATGCATCTGCTATAAAAAATAAAGCTGATATATGGAAGGAAAAAAGGCCCTATTCGTTTTCTTGTTAAACAGAATGTATTTATTTCTTTTGACTGAGTAGATGTGAAAAGAAAATAATTTATATATAAAGATATATATACGGTATGTATATATATATATATATATATATATATATATATATACATATATTTTTTTTTCTGAAAGAAGCTGTTTTTTTGTTGAAATGTTAAAATGCATGTTGAGACGATACTTTGGACTGAGTTGTATCTTTTTCAAGGCAGAATTTTTCCTTTTATTGTCTAAAATTTTATATAAAATTTTGTAAAAATTGAAAATGTCTGTCTCCACCAAGAAAGTGTTGTTATTATTTTTATTATTATTATTATTATTATTATTATTCGTTTATTATTATTATTATTTTTTATTATTATTATTATCCACACCCAGATTTTAACTGAATTCCTGGGGCTCTTTCCATTGTTGCTCCAACTTTTTGGAACACCCTCCTTAAATGTGAACGTTTTATTGGCCTTTTAAAACCTCAACTGAAAACGGAACCCGTCTCTACAGCTTTCAACTCAAACTGAGCAGAAATGTGTGTTGTTCTGAGTTACTGTCCTGTTTTTATGCTTTTATATTTTATATTTTTAGATTCTTTTACTCTGCTTATTTTCTGAATGTGTTTTTCTGCTGTTCAGCCAATGGGACGTTGCTGACAAATGTACTATACTTATAAATTTTGGCTTCACTTGTTGTGTAAGCCATCAGTCAAGAGAAACAGAAATAAGAATTTGGCCAGAATTAGAAAATGGGACAGGGTTATGTTAAAAACTGTAAATGCATGTGGCTTCACCTATTATTCTTCCACTGGGTCTAACTGTCATACCATGTATGGTTGGAGAATTTTTCACACACATGTATTATAGTCCGAACTTCCAACCGCAACCAAAATCCATGATCTAACCCTCAGTGTACAATTACGGTTGTATTTGTAAGCTGGAAAACTTGCAATTTTATACAAAATCATTAATAACAAATATCTAACATCCATTGACTACTTTTGTTTTTGCAGCTGTGTTTCAGCAAACAGAATCAACAGACAGTGAAACTTTCTGCAAAGCAATGACACTGAATTGTCCCAAGCACAATTCTGGACATTTTCTCGGTGGAGTCTCTGTCATAATGTGACAGTAAAAGCACGTGTGCAGCTCCTAACATTACCTCTGACTGTGTTTAATTTACTACATGCCAATAAGATGCAGCAGAGAGGAAACAAGAGCAACTCCTGGGCCTTGGAGCTTCAGCAGAACAATCTAGTCAGCTGTTTCTGCTGCAGAACGGTCAGTTTGTGATTTCCTAAAAGCACTAAAAACTTCAGATGTGTTTGATTCTGTTGAGATGTTTTTCATACAACTAAACTGTTAAACAAGTGGCAGTTACAAATATTAATTAGCCAACTTGTAATGAGCACAACACTCTGTACATATTGTTAACAAGTGTGCCTCCAGAGGAGCCTTGGCTTTTTATTAGGAGTTTGGAGGCTGATGATGACTCATGCAGCATAAATTTCTCTGAACAGGCTGCAGGTAAAGGAGATACTAGAAGACTTGCATTTGCACAAATGTTGATGTTAAATTAATGTTACTTTTAATGTGCTAATGTTACAAATTGTTCTACATTTTGCCACCTTAGGTGAGGAAAACTTAATTATAAATGCTATAAAAATGATGTTTGCATTGTGCACTAATAGGAATTGGTCATTTTTAATGTACGTAATTGTTAAAGGCGTGGTTTCTCAACTACAATTGATCAGCTGCCGTACACAGAAGTATCTTTAACCCTCCCACTGTCCTCATGGGTGACCCCGCCAAGAAAGTTGACCATTGAGCAGGGTTGATGGTTTATTTCTTGAGGTCCACGTGGCAGAGGTAAGGTGGTGCTCACTTCTCACCCCGGCCACGTGGACCTCAAGGGATAAACCATCAACCCTGCTCAATGGTCAACTTTCTTGGTGGGGTCGCCCATGAAGACAGTGGGAGGGTTAAGGAAATACCGATACCCACTCAGATGAATATGGTTTTCTTAATTTATCGGCAACATTTCAACTGCAACATATCCATCAGCCATGTGGTTTTTATCAGGTCTGTGGTCAAAAAAAGATGCAAACAAAGCAAGTGTGTGGGTATCTCTCTCATTCATTCTCCAGCTTGAACATGAGCCAGAGCTGTGTGTGTGTGGTCTGTGAGAGGCTCACGGCGCAGACGAAGCACTCTGGATGCCAGGTGCCGTTGGCTGCAGTCAGGTAGTTCTCCCTCACTGAGTCGCCACAGCCGGAGCACTTTGGAGCAAAGAGGTGGTAGAAGTCCTTGTAGCAGTATGGTTTCCCATCCTTCTCCAGGAAGCCTAAGATACAGAAGATAAGTGTAATTGTCTGCTTTTTTTAACGAAACATTCATTTTCACGTTTTTTTTTTCACCTTCTTGCCCGAACAGGTCTCCGCAGTGTGTGCAGAAGAAGTGCTCCGGGTGCCAGGTCTGGTCAAGAGCTGTCAGGATGTTCTGGTGAACCAGCCAGAAATATAACATCTTAATTTTGCTTCCCTTAAGGATTAGTGAGTAAGTTTGTCTCATAACCACATATTCAGAAACGTGGACTGAGGACCACATGAAGGGACTCACAAAAGATGTGGGATTAGTTAGTGATTTATGTCTTTGGTCTGCAGCGTGATGTAAGCCCAGCCTGAGAAACCCCAACATGGTTTTGTCTTTTATTCATTAGCCTGACTTGTGGGAAATCCCAGGAAAAAATAACTACACTTTACTACATGTCATCATCCAATATTTAAACTAATATGTCGATAAAACTGGGCCTGAAAAAAATGTTTAAGTTGTGGTTTGAGGGTTCCACAAAGGTCCTTTTGTTTATTTGCTAAATACACTCACTTTAAATTTGATTCATGTGGAGGAGACATTTATTTTCTCCATTTTCACCTGCATGATAGGCCTTTTGCAGTAGGCGCAGCGTGGGGAGAATAGCTCATGGTAGTCCTTGTCGCAGAATGGCCGTCCTTCTCTCTCAAAGAAGCCTATCGTGCCCAGTTCCTTCTTACACACCTCACACACAAAGTGTTCAGGGTGCCACACCTCCCCCAGAGCTGTGATCATCTAAAAGAAGAAAATAAAGGTGAACATTTTTAGAGTGGGTTTACATGAATGTGTTTCGTCATGGGTCTGTGGTGTACCTTTCCCACGATGCCCTTGTTGCATGCAGCGCAGTGACCTTTGACTGTTGTGCGCACGCCGATCTTCTCCAAGTCAGAGCTCAGACCTCCTAGGAGGTCATCTATAGAATCTGTTATTTTTTTCTGTGTCGAGGCTGCTGCACCTGAGCCTGATGGAGGACTGCAATTTTCATCCTTTTTCTCCGGTTTTCCATCTTCTGGTATTTCATTTAGAACCTTCCTTTGAGTCAGCGGTGGAGATGGTGGCGTTGTTAAAAGCTCTTGTTCCTTTGAAAGATTATACAAAAGATGTCTGGGTTTGTGTTCTATTTCAATGCTTGTCTTGATTATCTAAAGTGTCAAATCCTGACTGAAACGCCAGCGTTGCTTCTGTTTCAGTAGAACGGCCACATAACTTTTTTTGGTACAATGCTGCCCTCTAACGTTTCATTACGTAAGTACACATTTTAAGATCTTGCTGATCTCACGACTTAAAACATTAGATGTGAATGTAGGAAAATGATAATTTAATGGTTTCATAAATGTGATTTATATACAATTGTAACGTCCAGCAATGATCAGTTTTTAGGTACAGTTCATCATTCAGCATCTGGTCAAAAAGGAGACACGAGACTGCATGTGTCCCCTTTTAAATCAGCCTGCCTCCAGTCCACTAGCTGGAGCTCAGAGCCTGCAGCTCTGAACACAGATGACAAGTGTCAACAATAATGTTCTCTCCTTAAGGTCCAATCTTTCAGGATTATTTATGCCTCCATACAAGGAACACTCGCAGCCCGGATTTCCTAAATCAGATATGAACTTCTACAACTTATGGGCCATTCCCATCTGTACCGGGTCGGCCCGGGCCGGGTAGCGTAGGTTGTTTACATATCTGGGTGGCCTGGTATTTTTCCGGGCCAAGGCTCATTCTCAGCCCTCTTCTCGAGGGGGTCTGCTTCAGGCCGACCAGGGCCAACACACCCACTGCTGACAGCAAATTCACACCTTCCATTAGAGCAAGCCTCTGATTGGTGGGTAGAATCAGCCCACATGGGCTTAAGACAAGGATGTGTGGAATCAACCGGGCCAGGCTGGGGCCGACTGGGGCTACCCGGCCCGGGCCGACCCGGTACAGATGGGAATGGCCCATTACAAGCCACATAATCATTAAATAAAAGTTTGTTTATTGCTACTTATAATAATTATAATATAATGAAATGTTTCATTAATCTGTGCTTAATGATTGAAGTTTTAAATGAATGTTATGTTATGATTACAGTGATTGAAATATGTTTCAGCATGTTAATATGACAAGGTCATCACCATTTGCACTCACACAAGAACAAAATAAGGTTAAAGAGCAAGTCACCCCCAAATAAACTTTTTTTTGCTGATAAACTAAATAAACGAGTGTCTAATCGTGCTGCAGACACGTGTCGTCAATAATTTGGCACTTCAGTGCATCTTAGTTAAAATTAAAATATTCTGCCTAAAACTGGCAGTGTTGTGTTGTCAGGTAAAAACTCTGCACTGTATTTTAATTTAAATCTGCCACCACTATTGGCTAAGAGGTATGCTATGATGTAAACTGGTACATTATGATGTCACAATGCTGTCGTGAGCCTGTGTGTGTGTATTTGTTAGCAGCTCCGCCCCCTCGGTCTGCCAGGCAACAGCATTTGTTGCATTTTTCAAACATGAAGTGGGAGTGGAGTTAGAATCTTGTAGGGGGTGACTTGCTCTTTAAGTTAAACTCGTGACACATAAATAGTCCTTTGCCCTGATCAGAACCTCCGTATCAAAGAAGGGGTGTTTCTGAGATTCTTGGTAACATTCCTCAAACCTATCAACCTCTGGTTGGCTACACATATTATAACATGAGAACCTTAAAACTGGATCACTCTGGATAATCACTTAGTTCTAGAGAAAGTTTCAGACCGGCCATCTGAAGCAACACCTCTTTAACCATCCAAGCTTTTGACACGTCGTCAAAATCGTTTTTGCACCTGCCAAGCTGATAGGCAACAGCTCCTGCAGAACGAGTTGATATTGTTCTGACTCCTTAAAGAGTCCCAGACGCGCGGTTCCATCCATCTGTTGTGACCTGGAGACCGGTTTAGTGGGGCCACAGTTTCTTCTATGGACCTCGATGCCCGGAAGTCCGAGGACTTCGACATTCCGGATCTATCACAAGGGTTTTCGAGTGGGTATGTAGACACACAGATAGCGTCTGATGTGTTTTGATAATAACCAACTCCATAGCTTAACGCAAAGCAAATTCTTTTACATCCAGAACTCATATTTCCTAGATACAGAAGTTCTGACTAACACCATTCACACATAGGTTCCTAAATCACATCTAGTTCCATCCATTCACAGTAAATGCTTAGTTGTCATGTTTTAATTGTTTGTAAAACAAATTCTTACTTTTATAAACCTGACTCTTTTCTGAATCAAAACGAAGTGTGTGCAATCCCCTGATAAAGCAAGAATCCTAGATCTTCTGACTAAACACCGTAAAGACCAAGCAAGGTTGATATTCTATGTTTAGATAGAGTATCACAACTTATTGGTCATAAGTAGAGGTAATATGTATCTTGAGCTCTTAAAGCACTCAATTTGACAAACCCTACACAATATACTGTATCATTTGGTGATACTTTACAATGTATTTTAATGGAAACACCTGCAAACAACATACTGACCTTTTCTGCAAGACCCACCAGACCTTTCAAGATACTGTCCAGTTCCTGAGTAGGTGAGTCAAGCTCAAGGGCAGCTGGCACCGGAGCTGGCAGGTCACTGCACTCAAGGCGGAGACAAATCATGACACACACATATATACCCATATCCTTATTAATCAATTTCCCTCTGGGATTAATAAAGTATTTTTGAATTGAATTGAATTGATATATGCACGTGTGCACGCACGCACACACATACACACACATGCACACACACGCACGCACACACACACATGCTTCAAAATGGAACACTATAGTAAATTTATAATTACAGATTTGAACAAATTGACTAAGTGCCTGGATTTAGGAGACATCTGTTAGAACAGGATTCAAATCTGATCAAATTATTATTTAACCTTAATACATTTGGTTTCTGAACATGTTCTAGAATCACTGCAATCATATCAGTGTAATAGATAATAAAGTAATTGTTAAATACAAAGCAGTATCATGAATGTAAAATCTAAAAATATCTAGACGAAACAGCATATAGGTACATTTTTATGAATTTTACCATTAATCTATGCTTTTAATCTGCACAACATAGAGCTAATTTTTATCGCTGAACAAAAAAAAATCTGACACTGAAAATTTTGCTACGTGGTTTGATAAATGCTGCTGTCAAATTTGTCATCTATATGTAATTATCATTTTGGCTTTCATATAGAATTTAATTTTTATTTTATCTTTTTATTTTAAAGGAGCAGTATGTAAGATTATAGTGAGAATTTTACAGTGAGAAAATCCCAAAAGAGTCTAACGTTTCAGTTATTTTGGAAGAAGGGTGATACTGAAACATATTTCATATCGCTGACTGTGGGGATTGTCAGTTTTCTCCTTTTAAAACAAAGGAAGGAGGGACGTAACTACTGTTTAGCATCAGTGAGTGTGGGTGGGCCGTGTCTCCTGAGAGCTAATGCTGCAGCGCCAATTATTGTAATTTGACGACTGGCAGAAAGCTCCAGATTTGTTTAAAGTGGTTGCAGTAACCAAATTTAGCCACAGGATGTCATTTTTACTTCATTTCTACACAATGCACCTTTAATATATGTCAATCTTCTCATGCCATCTTTTTCAAATGTACTGGTTATGTTTAGATGTTATTTGCCTATTTTTCTCTTATTTTCCATCTGTTTTATTTTGATCACTTTGGTTTTCTTATTTTCTGATGACTAACTATCTCAAACTTTACTCAACTTAAACCTTCAGTATTATTTTAAGTAATAGTAAATCTGATATAAACGTCCATCCGTCCATCCATTTTCTGAACCCGCTTGTCCACGTAGGGTCACGGGGAGGTCCAGTGTCTATCTCCAGCGGTCAACGAGCAATCAGGCGGGGTACACTCTGGACAGAGTTGCCGTCCATCCCAGGGCAACACAGAGACACACAGGACAAACAATCATGCACACACACACTCACACCTAAGGACAATTTAGACAGACCAATAAGCCTAACAGTCATGTTTTTGGACTGTGGGAGGAAGTTGGAGTACCTGGAGAGAACCCACTCACGCACAGGGAGAACATGCAAACTCTGTGCAGAAAGAGGACATTCTTGCTGCAAGGCAACAGCTCTAAGAAACCACTGTGCCACTGTGCAGCCTTGATATAAATGTATTGTTTCAAATAAAATAAAATAAAGTATTGTAAATTTTTTTTGCACTGCATTCCAATGTTTACACTACAAGACAAGGGTAGAACAAGACTGTGTGAAACCATTTACAATTCTGCTGTAAATAAGTGATAAAATAAATATTTCTGAAGTTTGTAGAATTTTTCACATGAAGTTTCAACAAAAGAAAAATTACTGCTTTAAAACCATATTTAAAGAAAAAAAATTGTATTCCAATTTTTTTGAAGTCCACTGTTTACACAGTGATGATGTAGCAGGAACCCCAAGCTTTTTTCCTTACCTGTAAGCATTTGTGACAAATGGGCTGTTTTCATTTCTACAGAGTCCAGCACAAAAAGCACCTGAAACCTGCACAGAAACCAAAATTTATGGTGTTTTGATGTGATGAAAGAGCTGGTTCCGACTACAATCACAGATTATAGATTTTAACTTCTTTAAAGAAGGGAATCCAGCAGAGATTATTTTGTGTGTGATTACTACATCAGATGTATCTTTGTTTCTGTTTCCTTGGGTGCTTGCTGCAGCTGATGTATTCAGTGCCAGCTCCTCCAGCAGCAAGTCTGTGGGAGTACAGACCATAAAGCATCAAACCTATTATCAGCAGGCATCAATGAGGTGCATTGTTCTGTCATGCTAACAGTCATTCTTTCACGTTAATTTGTTAATCAAACATGACATCACATGAACAATCTTCTGTGCAGCTTAACATGCTGGTTAACTGGTTGTTTTTTTTCATACACATCCTCAGGAAGTGGTGACATAAGAGGCTGCAGAAGTGAAACTTGTGTCACAAGAATCTGAGGACAAATATTTAAGCAAAATCTTTCTCTTTAAAAGTTAGGTCTACAGAAACAGGGAGATATGAAGATGAAACTCATTCTCACATGAATGATATTCTGGTGTTAGAATCAAAACAACAGCGTCTTACAATTATATAGAATAAAAATGTTCAGTTTAAGAAGGATTAGAAAGTATTTAAAAACCTGCAGCTTTACTTCCTAGGAGAAAGCCATACGTTTGAATCAAATATTTTATCTAATTTGATTCATTGTTTATTTCTTGGATTTTTCTTGAAGAAAAGTATCTGCTTGTTGAAAACTAAACAGCACAACAAAATGAGGCTGTGAAAGCAACGAGGAGAAATTGAAAACGTGCTTAAATACTAACCCAAATACATCAAATACTCAAAGCCTTGTATCTTTCATATTTTAAATCAATTAGGATTACAAATTTTGATGAGTTTAAAGCATAAAAAGACATCTTACCGAGCTCGTCCATGTCGGTTCCTGTTCGTGGTACACAACTTGAAAATGTGTCAGTGTGTTGTTGCTGCATTTTAGTTACTGAGGCAACCAGGTTGTTTTTTGTGAAGTTGAAACCGGTACTTCCTTTAGAGTTTTTTTTTCCTTGCATGCTAGCAAGAACACCTATTCATATTAGTATTATTGTCTCCAGATGCAGAGGAAGTATGCAACAGTTTTCACATCTTTTTGCATAGATGAGATTGTGTGTGTGTGTGTGCGTGCGCGCGCGTGCGTGCGTGCGTGTGTGTGTGTGTGTGTGTGTGTAATAAATGTGCTTGCTTTTTATCTGTATTTGAATTGTATGTGGATTTCTAAAGTCTGAACGTTATGCTGTCTAATGATGCAAACAAGGTAACATTAATTCTGCAAATGATTTTTCTGCATTTTCCTCTGAAGTGAAATTTTAAAAGTAGACATCAATAATTAATTAATTTGACCTTAATTATTGTTCAAACATGCCATGGTGTGGAATGTATCCATCCAAAGCACAACAAAGAATCCAGTCAAGCACAAAAAAATCCCAAGATTTTTGTGTATTTTATTTTAAAAACAAGAATAAATGTGGATGAATGTTGAAGTCTTCTGCTTTCAATCTGTTCTGAACAGTGCCAAATAATTCTAGACAGTTTAATCCAGGCTGAAGTAATTTTACTGACACAGATTGCATTAAAATTGCTAAAGAAAGTTAAATCCTACTGAAATAGTTCCCCTCAGATCTCTTAAAATGGAGCAATCCCATTATGTATTCATTTAAAAGTTTAACTTAAACAATTCATATTAAAATTTTGATTATTTATTGCTAAATTACATAAAATCACAACACACTGTCAGACAGTGTGTTGCATCTAAACTGGCTCACACTCATTAGAGAGTGGTAAGGTCTGTTAAAGGGCTCTGGAGAAGAGTCTATGGCCCAATGTCAGTACTCGCACTGCGCCCTGCGGTCTTCAGCAAAGTGCACTTGGAGAAAGGGCGTAGTAGGGTTCGAGTGCGTAGCACACAAGTGAGCAAATATTTGTCGAATTGAGACAGGGAGCATTGCATCATTGATTGCAACGCATGCCGGGATTCTGGCCACTGTGAAACTTTTTTCCAAAACCCTTTCAAACAGACAGTAAAGCAATTATTTGAAATAAATTCTACTTCATTGCTGCTTTGTCTAAAACATTCAGAGCATCAATAATCATCCTAGAATTAACTAATTTCATTAGAAAACACATATTTTCAGAAAAGGAACTTGAACCTTTTCTCCTGCAGCAATGACTTGTGGGTAATTCCCTTGCCTGAGGTCCGCATCGCTGAGGACTCAGGTGAATTGCAGATTAAGGGTGCAATGGGGGCGTGGTCAACTTTCGCACTTGAGAATCGGGACACCCTACGTACTCGCACCCCTGGCCGGGAATGCGCAAATGAAGGGCGCGAGGGTGCAAGTGTGAGATTGGGCCTATGTGTGATTTGTGGACTTGGAGAAAACATTCAGCCACGACCCTTGGTGAGTCCTGTGGGGTACTCTGAGAATATGGGCCCCAGGCACCTGGATACGGGCTGTTAGGTCCCTGTACGAGCGATGCCAGAGCTTGGTCCGCATTTCCAGGCAATCTGAATCTTTTCCATGAGAGTTGGACTCTGCCAAGGCTGCCCTTCTTCAGAGTTCCTGTTCATAATGTCTATGGACAGCAGTAGCTCAGGAGGTCAAGCAGGTTGTCCAGCAATTGGAAGGTTGCAGGTTTGATCCTGGCTCTGACCAAAGAATGCTGCTGTTGTGTCCTTGGACAAGACACTTAACCCGCTTTGTCTGCTGGTGGTGGTCGGAGGGATCAGTGGCGCCAGTGTTCGGCAGGCCTCACCTCTCTGCTAGTGCGTCCCAGAGCAGCTGTGGCTACATCGTAGCTCATCCCCACCAGCATGTGAATGTGTGAATGACTGATTGTGTTGTGAAGCACCTTGGAGGGTTGTTTATGTTTATGTTTATTTATTTAGCAGACGCTTTTGTCCAAAGCGACTTACAATTTATAACCTATAGGGCATGTTGTGATCTGTGGGGGAAACCGGAGTACCTGGAGAAAACCCACGCATGCATGGGGAGAACACGCAACTCCACGCAGAAAGGCTGCAGCCGAGTTTCGAACCTGCAACCTTTGTGCTACGAGGCAACAGTGCTAACAACTGCGCCACCATGCAGCACAGGTTGTAGAACCCTAAGAAGGCCCAATACAAATACATGCAAATACAGGCCATGGACAGGATTTCGAGGTGCAGCCAAGATGTTGAGGGGATCCAATTTGGTGGCCTAAGGATCAGGACTCTGCATTTTGCAGATTAAGTGGCCCTCTTGGCTTCATCAGACTATGATCTCCAACTTTTGCTGAATTGGTATGCAACCAAGTGAAGTGGCTGGGATGAATATCAGCAACTCCATTTAACTCCATTTAAGCCTTTCCGCCATTTAAAACTGGGTGTTAATATTACCAGTAGACGGTACCACACTGCAGATACATTCAGTAACATAGAACTGTGTTAAATCAATTCTAATTTCAGGTAGGTAAGCGTCTAAAATGTGTCACCTACTTTGTCTCTCCTCATTGCAGAAATACATTCCTCAGACAAGTACGTTGACTTAAAAAGGCACAACGTGGTTCCATTGGTGTCTCCATCCTCGTCTCCCTCCGTTTCTTCCTGACGAGACTCAAACATCCCGCGAGATGTCGCCGTTTTACCGTTATTATCCATGTCATTATTACAAGTTATAGAACACGTTATTTCGAAAAACAATTCTCGTTAAAACGCGATATAAATCACGTTTAAACGAGAAAGATTCTCGTTATTACGAGATCCTTTCTTGTTAAAATTAGAAACTTTCTCGTTAAAACGTGATTTATATCGCGTTTTAACGAGAACATTTCTCGTTATTACGCGATCCTGGTCCTGAGTTTTTTTCCCCGCACTGACGGTAATACGCTTCCGTAGGTAAGTCATAAGATAACACGTTTTTTTTATGAGTGGCGGGAAAGACATTTTCTCTTAAAATTTGGATCTGAACTCATACAGTATTAAAAAAAATCCTAAACATTATTTTTGTATTTTAGTACTCAGACAACGTGAGGCTCTAATTCAAAAGAGGCTCTATTTATATAATAACAGTGAATCGTTTTCACAGACACGCATTACTTGTGTGTCCTGACATCTAGACGGAAGAAAGATGTTCGCAAACACTTAGTTTTGTAGTTTCTATTTTCATTTTTAACACCATATGTTAGGTCGCCTCTTCTCACACCACTTTAGTTACAACCATTGCCGAAATTAGTAGGGGTGTTTGTCAGAATGTAAAATACTTGACAGCGATTTGTTTATACATGTATTGCCTAATATATTTTAACAAGTTTTAAACTCAGACTGAAATATTTAAAACAGTAATCCAAAATAGCATTTATGGTAATATTTTATACTAAAAGTGGTAGCGTCCCCTCCTGCTCTGTGGGTTCGTCCTTTACCGGAAGGCGTCTTGTGTTTACTGCAGCTCAGCCCTTAGCATCTGTGGACTTTACAAACAACAAACACAAATTATAGTCTGTTTGTCGACACTTCAATATTTTGTAAATTGTTTATTCAAATTCGTGTTATATCACGGATAGCATGATGGTTTGGAGGCGGAAAGGCTGTCGACGGGCTGGCTAACACTGCGACGAAGTTAGCCAGCGCGGCGACACCACCAGGCAGCTAGCTCTTCTTAGCCGTTGGTAGGTTCATTGCAGTAATTCAGGTTTGTCAGCTCTACTCTGTAACAGGTGTTTATTTATGTATGCTTAACGACAGGCTGCCGCTCTGGTTTATGCCCCTGTGGACCCCGCATTGAGCCGCTGGCCAGGAAGAAGCTCGGCCATGGGCGCGGAGAGTAGCGCGGTGCGGGGCTGCACGCGTCTGGGGGAGCCGCTGCTGACTCTCTCCTCCGGGCTCACCATGTACTCGGCGGTCCTCCAGGATGGAAAACCCGCCTCGGTGTTTGTTCACAAGCGGGGCAACGAAGACCAGGTTAATAAAGCTGCTAAGGTGCGTCTGAACACTGTACAGGAGCGACAGCTAAAATAATATTGTGTGTACTATAAAACGTTCATTTAGTAGAAAGAAAGTATTTATATTCAAAAGAAATACACCGTTAATAAAAGTTAGCATTTGTTGTCTTTTGTAAAAACGAGCAGTAAGAACTACTGTGTAAATACTGATATCACAAAGGCAGCTCACCCTTGTAATCTGACTATAGAAAAACAGGATGTGGTTTTGCGGACACGTTTTCGTCATTTGGACTTGAGCATTGGTTGCAGAAGTGTTACTGTATCTGAAAAGTAAAATCAATATATCATTAAATGGGTATGGACACGAAAAAGAACAACGTTATATAAAGATAATAGTTTTGTACAGTTTTAACTAAATCCAATAAAATATTTAGTTTTCACACAAGTACTGAAAGAAAATCAAATTATAAAACTACCTGCATGGTGATTATGATGTAGGACCCACCTCAGGGATGCACTCTTTAAGTATTAAAGACATTTGCATAGGCTCATTACCTGCAGCAAAATCTTTATTTTTATGTCCAACACATACACATAGTGAGGTTTGCACTGTTTATTTTTGACTTAAATTGTTTGAAACTCACAGAAGTGAGCAGAAACCGGTCTAGTTTCTAGCATCACCTTTAAATCAAAGCTCCAAGTAGAAGTTCATATAATTATTTTCCAGATTTTCAGTTTTGTGTGTATTTCAGACAAGTGGGATCTCACATTTTAATTGATTTATGAACTGGTTTATGACTTTCTGCAGCATCTGAAGACACTGCGGCACCCGTGTCTTCTGCGTTTCCTATCCTGCTCGGTGCAGGATGGCGGCATCCATCTGGTAACAGAACATGTGCAGCCCCTGGAGCTGCTTCTAGACCGTCTATCTGCAGAGGAAATATGTGCAGGCATCTTTGACATCCTGCAGGCACTCGTCTTTTTACACGAAAGGGTGAGCAAGAAGAGCAATATTTTCTGTCTTCCACATTGTAACTTGAAGCATGTGGTCATAACAAGATTAACAGAGTGTAGAGGTACCAACATGTTATTGGCTATTTTCAATTTTTAAACATGCCTGTTTGTCATCCATCAGGGGAAACTGAGCCACAACAACGTCTGTATTTCATCTGTGTTTGTCAGTGAAGACGGTCATTGGAAACTGGGAGGGATGGAGACGGTATGCAAGTTCTCTGAAGCAACTCCTGAGGTATGAGGTAGAATTAATTTATAACCAAGAAAAAGTTAATACTTGTAGTTAGGGGTGTAACGGTGCGCTAAAATCTTATTTGGCTTGGTTCGATTAAATTTTGGTATACAGTATTATTATTATATTTATTTAATCTAAAGTGGCTCTTATAGTGAGCAGAACTAGGTGTCATCACAGGCTGTTGATCTAGCGTGATGTCTTTAACTCGTTCACTGCCAATGACGACTAAAGTCATTTTTTTACTGTGTGGGCATCGGAACGAGCCCCCGTACCGTGAGAACAAACATCTCAGCTCTAAAGCTGATCTTCATCCGCGTACGTAACACGTCACTTGATCAGAAAGCAGAAAATCCATGTGTTAGGAGATCGTTTTGGGCCGCTGCTGTAAAAAAAAGTGAGGCGCGAACCGGAAAAGCTTCTGCCGATCACAATTCAACAACGGCTTATGAAAGAACGGTTAAAGCTCGAAATGCGCAGATTTTTCCTGATGTAAGAGGTGAGTCTCCGCTTTGTTCTGGTTGTTTTGGCGTCAACATCATCCTAGCGTGACTCTTAAAAAAAAACGTAAGAACTGTGAAAAATGCTGGCAGTGAAGGGCTTTACCGTTCAGGAAATGGCTGGCAGTGAATGAGTTCATTATTTCACAGGTTATTTGTGCAGCTATGAGCGTCACGCTCATACAGACAAGTGTTGTGTTTGACTGTTGATGCTCCGTGTTTTTATTTCTGCCGCGAGCCTTAAAAACTCACCTCACACCACCCAGAGTTTCTTCTTTAAAACTCGTATCAAATAACGAGCTTCCTACACGCCGTCTTTTTCGTCATGGGATGAAAGCTTTACATCAATTGTCCCAGAAAAAAGTTCAGCAGATGCGTTTGTTTACATTTTTGCCGCTGCATGCCTGCACAGTGTGAGAGAAGGGAGGGAGGGAGGGGCGAAGCGATTCTCTGTTCAGCGTCTCTACAGGCTCCACAGTAGCGGCGACAGCCAGCTGGTATGATTTGCTCTGAAAGGCGATCACAATTTGCAGATCACAATTTTTTTAACGGAGATCGGGCGTGTGCAGCCATCATGCATCACTCAATACAGCATCCGTGCGGAAACTCGCCTAGCAACTTTTATCCGCTGCACTCAAATCACGCAAATAAAAATTCATTAAATAACAAAAAAAATCAACTGAAACTGTACGCAAGTGGCCCGAACCAAACAGGCCAAACAGAAAAGGTTCAACGCCCCCCCCATGATCCGTTACACCTCTAAAAGTAGTCTATTTTTTATATTTTTAATTATTAAAGGTAGTGGATATTTTAGGGGTCACTTCATATGTGTTTTCAGTTTTTATTTTCTTGTAACCCCCTCAGTTTCTCATCAGCATCCAGAATGCCAGAGAGGCCACCTTTGTTCCTCCAGAAGAGCAAGTAGGTAGCTCTAATGTTACACAAACGCATATCTGAATGTCCAGCAAAATAAAAAATAATTGTTTTTACAGACTGAGGACTTTAAAACCCTTCCGGACCAACATGCTCATTCTCGGGACTGTTATTCGTTTGGAATGATGGTGGAGGCTCTTATCCCTCTCCTAAATGATCATGGTGAGTTGAGATGATCTCTGAAAATGCATCACTTTCAAATTCATTTGTGTTTTTAAACATTGTCCATCACTGTTTCCAGTGTCACAGGAGCTGTTTGACAGTCTGACTAAAACTCTGCAGGCCAACCTGCTGACCTCTGACCCCTTGGCTCGTCCTCCTCTCAGCTCTTTGCTGAGTCATGACTTTTTTAGGTTTGTGTGTGTATTTTTTTTTTTAATTATTATTATTATTCTCATCAATCCTAACTGACCGCAGTGGGATTTTAAACATGCGGGTATTTTTCTGTGAATAGGAATGACTTTCTGGAAGTGATGAATTTTCTGAAGAGTCTAACCTTGAAAACGGAGGAGGAAAAAAATGAGTTTTTTAAGTGAGAACATTTTTTTCCCTTTAATTTTAAGTTCTTGATCACATTTAGAGTCTCACACTGTGCTGGTTTTGTCTTTAGGTTTCTTCTCGACCGTGTCCAGACCCTTCCAGAGGAACTGATAGCTACTCGTCTTGTTCCCAAACTTCTAAACACGCTTGTTTTTGCAGAACCCACAGCAGTCAAGAGCTTCCTTCCTCATCTTCTAAGGCCAAAGAAGGGTAATTTAGCATCTTATTACAACTTCTTCACATAATTTAAAACTTTTAAGTGAGACACCAGGTGTTCATCATGTCACTTTTATGGACAGATCCCAGCCGTGGTGAAGATTGCCTGCTGTCTGTGTCCCTTTACCGTAAACACGTGATTCCTCAGCTTCTAAAACTGTACAAAGTCAACGAGGAACATGTTCGGATTGTGCTGTTGGCTCACATCCACATCTATGCTGAGTTCTTCTCTGATGATGAACTCAAAAACCAGATCCTACCTCAGGTGAGTTGTTGACATCAAAGGCAACAAGGGTTAGTTCAAGTGACTACATGGAGTCACCAAAGTGCTGTAATTATGTGATGTGACTTCTGATATCATTCACTTCTAACTGCTGTTAAGCAAGTAATTACAGGGTATCCGCGGGTCCTTAAAAAGTCTTAAATTTACTTTTCCAAATTTAAGGCCTTGAAAATCCTTAAAAATGACAAATAATCCTTAAATGCAGTTTCCAAAGGTCTTAAATGACCAAAGACCCAATAAACTAGATTATTTTATTTCTATTACATTTTCGTGAATTTCTAGTTAGTCTTCAGCATTTTTTGTGTACGATGTTGGTGTAAGCGGAACCGTACACATTCAGCTGGTTGTGAAAGGGGACTATTTTTAGATGAGCACATTAGCTGGGTAAGCTAGTGGGAGCTTGCACCATGGAAAAGTTCAAGTTTAATGGTAAATGGATGGTTAATCCCACGTTCGCGACATGGTTAGCACCCGTTCCAGGCAATAGCTGGAAATTATAGCTTAAATTTAATAGAAAAAATAGCTTAAATTTGGATCTGGATCGAAAGGAGTCAGTTGAGGTGATTTAGGCATCTGGTCAGGATGCGTCCTGGACGCCCCCCTGGGGAGGTGTTTCGGGCATGTCCTACCGGCAGGAGGCCCCCGGGTCGACCCAGGACACGTTGGAGACGTTACATCTCCAATCTGGTCCGGGAACGCCTTGGGGTCCTGCCGGAGGAACTGGTGGAGGTGGCCGGGGAGAGGACGGTCTGGTGCTCCCTAGTTGGTATGCTGCCCCCGTGACCCGGACCCGGATAAGCGGAGGAAGACGACAACGAGCTTAAATTTGGTCAAAGTGGCCTTAAAGAAGGTCTTAAAAAGTCTTCAGTTTGGCTCCCTTAAACCTGCAGATACCCTGTAATTAAGGAACCTGGTCTTTGAAAATCAAAAATATCTAAATGCAAAAAGAATTCTTATCATACACAAAAAGTTCAGATAGAAATTGAAGCTAAACATTCCACTGTGGAATGAAAACCTGGGTTTCTACAAACGGTCATTTTGAAATCAGTTTTAAATTATATAACCTCCTCTTTCATTTATTCCCGGTTGCAGATTTTGTTAGGAATGAAAGACACCAGTGACTCTCTGGTTGCCATGACGCTGCAGAGTTTGGCGGTGTTGGTGCCTTTACTGGGTGCTCAAGTGGTCGTAGGTGGAGAGAGAAGCAAGGTCTTTAAACGCACCACGCCCAGTTTTACCAAGTCGACGGAAGTCACCCCTGAAAGTAAGCAAGACCGATCTCTGAATTAATATAAAATCTTTGGTTATGATGGACATGTGTATGAAGACAGTACAATCAATTTGAAGCCTAATAACACTAAAATACAGACTCCCCACAAAGAAAGCTACTTGCATAATCAGTGGTAGTAGTTTATTTTTTTACCATCCTGGTGATAATTTGAACACTCAGGGGAACAATTTCTTCCATTTAAATGGTTTTGAGTAGAAAAGTATTTTTTTGTATATTTTTTGGTGTACAGGAACATTAAACCAAGTATGATTGTTAAATTGCTGCTGCAGTAATTCAGTCATTTGATGGTTTGATGAGTTTAATACTACTCCTATATCCCTCAGCGTCTCCTGTCCATATAGTTGAGAGCTCCTGTGTTCAGATGGCTCAGACTTCCAAAGCATTAAATTTTATACCCAGACCATCAGGAAGTCAGAGTTTGGTCCTCAGTCACATGGGTAGCTTAGCTGCTACTGCAGAAAAGCTGATGGCTATCGCACCAACATCTGGTAAGACCCTCCCCTAAAACACAATCTGACATATTTTCATTTATTTTGGGTGAAATTGAGTCTTCTCTTCTGTGTGTTCCAGGTGTCAGTCGACAAATGACTCTGCCTTTGAATGGCTTCCATTCGGACCGTGAGATGGAACCGCTGTCCTTCAGCCCGGCTCAGACCGGCCGACTGGAGAGCGCTATAGAAGACTGGCCTGACTGGAGTGACCATGAGGACAGTGAAAGGAGAGGACACTCGGTTCAGATCCACATTCAGGCCTCAAAAACTGTCAGTTCAGTGAGGAGCAGGCATGAAAACACAGAAGAGCCGTGGGACGACTTTGAGGGCACTGAACCCACCTCGGACCTTTCCCCTACAGCACCCCCTACAGACACAGTTGTTCTTATGGCTCCTAGGGGGAGCACCTCTAAATCTACTAAACATGCTCCTGTAGTTATGAAACTGAATTCCTCTAAACCCCTCCAACTGACCTCAACACTGCACCAACCAACGCATGGTAGCAGTGCTTCCTCATGGGGCAGTGTGTGGGCTCAAAAGAAGACAGACTCTCAGAAATCAGACAACCCCACAAACCCAGAAACCAAATCCACAGTACCACAAAAGACCGGTAGAACGGGAGGTCTAGGGGACGAGTTTACCATCAAAGTGAAGAAAAAGGTAGCGCAAGACCCTGAACTGGATTTGTTTGCAGACATGGTGCCGGACATTAAGTTGTCATCAAGTCTGCTGCCCCTGGAGGAGAGAAACACTCAGACTCTAGATACTGACCCATCTATCAACACTTTAATACTTACTTCCAAGTTTGCAGCAGCCAGCCTGCCAGAGGTGAGTCAGTTCTTCTCTTAACTCATTCACTGCCAGCCGTTTCCTGATCACTAGCCACGTTTACATGCGCATATTTAATCGGATTGAATGCCCATTCAGATTGAAAATTCTGCATGTAAACATGTCAGTCAGAATATTCTGATCCGATTCGGCCCGATCGGATTGAAATTTCAATCCGATTGAGAGAGGTGGTTTATTCCGTTCTTCATTCCGATTGACGTGCATGTACACAGCCATTCGGATTGTTGGGGTAAAATAATGCCCACTGCGCATGTGTGCAACAGCCAGCGGGCCTCTCCGCTGTCATTTGGACTGCCTGACTTCAAAAATGACGGCGTAATTAACGAGCGGCAGCTTTTAAATCCGACGACAAGACGTCCCGTTTCAGTAATATTTAATTCAGAACTTGCATTTTGTGGAAGTAAAATAAAAATCTGATTATTGCACAAATCATTCGACAAAGATGTTCAAATCTGTACTGGAAATACGCAGGTTTATCGTGGGGGTTGCAGCGCACGGATCCCCGTTTCTGTCAGCTTTGAACACAGCAGCTTCTGCAGCAGGTGATGGAGACACGCTTGTAAAGAACACAGGATAATATGGGTTTTACAGACCTGATTGGAGGCTGATGTTGGGTAGAAAAATGTCCTCGGTTAAATACTCTGGACGACAGTAAAGTCCATGTTAAAAGCACGTAAACGCAGATGACCTGAGATGCGGTTCGTTAATGATGAACACAGGCTTCTAAACTTTCTGAACATCTTCTGTTATTTTGTTTGAACA
The DNA here is from genome assembly GCF_043380555.1 of Nothobranchius furzeri. Taxonomy (NCBI): domain Eukaryota; kingdom Metazoa; phylum Chordata; class Actinopteri; order Cyprinodontiformes; family Nothobranchiidae; genus Nothobranchius; species Nothobranchius furzeri. The sequence continues at coordinate 54,361,507 of NC_091748.1, read as the reverse complement.
GATTTTTCTCAACAGTTTCAGCTGATCGTCACATGTTATTAATAATAAGCCACAACAGAGCTCAGTAATAAAACATGAGGCTAACCCCCCCACCCCCCACCCCCGCTCTGTGGCGCAGCGCAACAGCACAGCTGTCAATTCAGACCCGCGGACCAGCTGATCAAGAGGCAGACATAACCCTCCCTTATTTTAATCAACAATAAAATGCAGCAAAGCATATATCTGCAGTTATTCACTGAAGAAAACGTAACTTCTATGAGCTAAATAAAAATATTAAATTGAATAAATGGATCAGGAAAGCAGGAAGAATGGTTATTTCTGTTTTTACATTTTTCTTTTCGTTTCATGGCGTTTGTTTACAATTTTTCTTTCGTGAAAGGCAACTCTGCGCATGCTCAACCTATTTAATCGGATTAAATGCTTGGTGCATATGTACGCACGGCATGATCGGATCATTTCAGTTCGTGTCCATGTGAACAGAGATTCGGAAATTCCGATCAACCAAGATTTCAATCGGATTGAGGAAATTTGCCACATGAAAACGCAGCTACTAACTGCCTTCGCTGCCAGCGTTTCTCACCGTTTTTACTGTTTTTTTAAGAGTCACAGAACGTTGCGCGCTAGCATGATGTCGATGCCAGAACAACCAAAACAAAGAGGAGACTCACCTCTTACATCAGGAAGAAGCCACGTGTGTCGAGCGTTATCCGTTCTTTCATAATCCGTTGTCGAATTGTGATCGGCAGACGCTTTTCTGGTTCGCGCCTCACTTTTTTTACAGGAACGGCCCAAAACGATCTCCAAACACATGGATGTGTTGCTTCCTGATCATGTGATCTGTGACGTATGCAGATGAAGATTGGCTTCAGGGCTGAGATGTTTGTTTTCTCAGCGTGGGGGCTCGTTCCAATGCTCAAACAGTAAAAAAATTGCAAATGACGACTTTAGTCGTCATTGGCAGTGAACGGTTGGATCTAAAATGACGACTAGTCGTCATTGGCAGTGAATGAGTTGTTATTTTTCAGATTTGTTGTTGGAATTTTCGCTGCATTTTATGGTTAAAAAAAGAAAAGACCTCAATGGAATGGATGTTTGCTCACAGTAACTTTTAGTCATGTTTGACTTTGACCTCGTTTACACCTTGAAGTTAGTATAAATGTTAAATGCTAAAATAATGATAAAAAGTCGTTAGCAAGTGCGTGCACACGAACACACAGAAACAGCCGACTTGTCGCTCAGGAGAAAGACACAGAAACTGACTGCAGGGAGGAGGATTTCCTGTTTACCTCTGTCATTAGAAAATAGGGGAGGACATTTTTCTTACGAGTGGCTCCAATCGCCAACGTGTCAGGTGAGTGGTTGAGCCAGGTGGAGGTGCGGCGAGACTCAGCAGGAGTCTAATGCAGCCACGTAGTACTGCACTGACAATGTCACCCTGCAAGAGCTACAGCAATCACCTGCGGCTGATTCGAAATCAATGTGGAGCAGTTTTAACCTGAAAATGGAGATTTAATTACGGTTTTGGGCTGAAATATGAAATTTAAAGTAAGATGCAGTAAGCTGCCAAAAGTATGGTTACACGTGAACAGCACCATTAGACACTCATCCATACAGGTTATCAGCAAAACAAGTGAATTTAGGTGTTCCTCGCTCTTTAACATTCAACTAGATCATTTATGCTTTTAGGGGTTCAAGATGGCAGATTAGTATCAGTTTCAGGCCTCCACAGCTTCCAAACATCTTTAATGATTGTTTTCTTTTCCAAGAGTGAAACGGACGGCTGGGGAGACGGCGATGACCTCAACTGGGAGGACGAGAGTGCCTGGTGATGGTCAACAAACCCCATCAGGAGCAAAACCTTCAACCACCGGAGGCATTAATCCTTGAACCAGAGCTCCACTGAACAGCGAGGTGGAAGTAGAGTCTCATGTCGCAGAACAAGGAAGGGCTGAACCTATGTTCTATTGTGTTCTGTTGATACCGACATTTAATCATCGCTGTTTGAGAACGGGACAGAAAACCACCTGTCCAATGGTGCTGGACCTGGACAAAAGAAGCCATTTATATTCATTTGCTATTAATCAAGGTGACAAAGAAAAATGGGGGTGATTTATTTTTATTTTATTTTTTTCATGTGCCAAATCAGTTACTGGCATGAAGTTTCAGGTAGAGGTTTCAGCAGGATTTGTTTCAGAGTAGTTTGATTTACTAAAAGCTTGCACTTTAAAAGAATGTGAAATGGGAAAAACATAATTTATTTGAGCTTTTGGTGGCTGGTGAAATAAACATTTTACTGAATAAAGAGCCTAATGCCGTACACAATTTTTACTGAAATGGACACAAAAACTTGTTGGTATTCAAAAACTTTTTTAATGAACAGTTACACAAAAACCTCTGAGGTGAAAAAAGTTTAATCTTTTTTTTTTTTTCTGTACAAAAAGAGTTAAAAGCAGCAGCTAGGGTGCGTGTTTGACTGAACTGATGTCGGCTACGAGAGTCTGCAGCTCCTGGAGCCTCTCTTCCAGCCATGGTGGGGGCGACGCTGTCGTGTCGGCATCACTCTCAACTAGAGCTCGGAGAGCTTTCAGAGCACTCTGAGCTGTTTGGATGTAGCGGCTGTACTCCTCCTCTGCACTGGCCTCCTGTCGCGCTCGCTTTGCACGTGGCTGAGTGGAGAGATCGTTAAAAACAGATTTATTCTTTACATCCATTTCTTGAGACCACACTGGTTAAAAGCTCTTTGGTTGCTTTTGGTTAAAGCATATAAAAATGGATTTTACTCAACTGTGATTTTAAATTCCATCTACTGCTTTACATAAAATAGTTTTAGTTTTATTAAAACTAAGCTTGAACCTCAGAGCCTGTGATAACTTCAGCTTCCGCCTGTTGGTTAGAAACCGTCTCTTTACTCTCCAGCTTCTGGTTGTGTTGCTGGATTGCTGCCGCCTCCTGTTTGAGCCTCAGTAGCCTCGATTCTGCATCCTCATGAGCAATTAGGGTCTAAAGCACGAAGTAAAAAAAAGTCACCGACAATCCTCTATCTCAGTGGATCCTCATTTCAGTGTATGTTACCTTTCTGAGGTAATTGACCACTTTGGTTTTTGTTTCTTCCACGCACAAGCTCTGGGAGATGACCACCTCGTGGTTTGTATTCTTGAGCAGCAGAGCGACACATTTAGTTTGAGACATTTAAAATGATGGCATCATCCGAGTTCTTGTCATACCTCTGCAAAGAAAGAAAAGGCCTCCAGGGCGTGCTGCTGCAACAGCCAGGACTGGTCTGCCAGAATGACTCCAAACAAGCTGCTCTGCCTGGGAAGAACCTGACTCTGAGGTCAAAATAATCCAGATGGAAGAATATATATATATTAAGACTGATCTGAAAAGTAGAAAAATAGTTTTTTAATGAACCCCTGGTAGATCTGCTAAGAACACGAATTAGTTTTTTGACTTGCATCACCTGAGTTTCCAGAGGGATAAAGATCTTCCCCAGGGATGAGAGGAACTCCAGAGCAGCCAGCAGCAGATAATCAGCACATTTTTGAGAAACCACAGCATCCAGGCATAACAAGGCCTAAAATATAAGCCAGTATTAAACATAAATGGCATCCTTCATTTAGCTGATAAACGCAAGCAGAACAAACTTAAGTTTACCTGAGAAACAACTTGAGGCTGGACCTTTTTCACTAAAGCAGCTGTTGTTGACAGAAGGAGCTGCAGCGTTCGCTGAAGAACAGGGTGAGTCTGCAGCTGAAGAGTGACAAGTTACAGAGAGGTCAGGCTCACATTTCTGACTTCATTCAGAGTGTGTACTTTCTCACCTGGTCAGGACTCATCCGTAACCACAGCTGTGTGACCATCTTCGCTGCTGACAGCACACACTGCTCTCCAGGAGATGGTTGCCCTCGAAGCACCGATAGGAGGGACAGCAGCACCGAGTTCTGGCAACATTTAAATTATTTCAGTTTTCATTTCAAATTCCTCCACACAGCTTATTGTAATGTTTTAGGTCATTTAAGAAAAATCAATAATCAATCAATCAATACTTTATTAATCCCAGAGGACAACAGGCTAAAATTATAGATTTCATATTGCTCAGGTTGGCCTCACCACTTGGTCCATTTGTCCCAGCTTGTGTCCTCCACCCTGCCAATCGGTTAGAACCTTTTGAGTGAGCTCGGTAATTTCTGCCTCCACACGAAGACGAGTGTCTTCAGAAAGAGCTCGGAGGAGGACATGATGCCACACAGGGAGATTCTCCATCTTTGATGGTGGGAAATGTGCCACCAGCTCCACCTGGCAAAAGAAAAACTCCATTAATTATAATTAAAGTAAACAGCATGCAGTCCGTACAGAGCTGTCTGTCATTGTGATAAAAACCTCGCTATTTACTTATATGTGCTGCATTTTAATTGTTTTTACTTTAAGAAAAACACAATAGTAAAATTAAGTTGAATATACAGTCAGTTCCATAAATACTGAGACATCAACACAATGCTAACATTTGTGGCTCTATACACCACCACAGTGGATATCAAATGAAACGAACAAGATGTGCTTTAACTGCAGACTGTCAGCTTTTATTTGAGGGTTTTTACATCCAAATCAGGTGAACGGTGTAGGATTTACAACAGTTTGCATATGTGCCTCCCACTTGTTAAGGGACCAAAAGTAATGGGACAGAATAAGAACCATAAATCAAACTTATACATTTCAATACTTGGTTGCAAATCCTTTGCAGTCAATTACAGCCTGAAGTCTGGAACACAGACATCACCAGACGTTGGGTTTCATCCCTGGTGATGCTCTACTAGGCCTCTACGGCAACAGTCTTCAGTTCCTGCTTGTTCCTGGAGCATTTTCCCTTCAGCTTTGTCTTCAGCAAGTGAATGCATGCTCAATCGGATTCAGGTCAGGTGACTGACTTGGCCATCGCAAAACAGTCCACTTGTTTCCCTTCAAAAACTCGTTGGTTGCTTTTGCAGTATGCTTTGGGTCATTGTCCATCTGCACTGTGAAGCGCCGTCCAATGAGTTCCGAGGCATTTGGCTGAATATGAGCAGATAATATTACCCGAAACACTTCAGAATCCATCGTGCTGCTTTTGTCAGCAGTCACATCATCAATAAATACAAGAGAACCAGTTCCACTGGCAGCCATACATGCCCACGCCATGACACTTCCAGCACCATGCTTCACTTATGAGGTGGTATGCTTAGGATCCATCTCCAGACTCTTCTCTTCCCATCACTCTGGTACAAGTTGATCTTGGTCTCATCTGTCCATAGGATGTTGTTCCAGAACTCTGAAGGCTTTTTTAGATGTTGTTTGGCAAACTCTAATCTGCCCATCCTGTTTTTGGGGGCTCACCAATGGTTTACATCTTGTGGTGAACCCTCTGTTCACACTGGTGGAGTCTTCTCTTGGTTGTTGACTTTGACACAGATACACCTGCCTCCTGGAGAGTGTTCTTGATCTGGCCAACTGTTGTGAAGGGTGTTTTCTTCACCAGGGAAAGGATTCTTCGGTCATCCACCACAGTTGTTTTCTGTGGTCTTCCGGGACTTTTGGTGTTGCCGAGCTCACCGGTGCGTTCCTTCTTTTTGAGAATGTTCCAAACTGTTGTTTTGGCCACGCCTAATATTTTTGCTATCTCTCTGATAGGTTTCTTTTGTTTTTTCAGCCTAATGATGGCTTGCTTCACTGATAGTGACAGCTCTTTGGATCTCATCTTGACAGTTGACAGCAACAGATTCCAAATGCAAATAGCACACTTGAAATGAACTCTGGACCTTTTATCTGCTCATTGTAATTGGGATAATGAGGGAATAACACACACCTGGCCATGGAACAGCCGAGAAGCCAATTGTCCCATTACTTTTGGTCCCTTAACAAGTGGGAGGCACATATGCAAACTGTTGTAAATCCTGCACCGTTCACCTGATTTGGATGTAAAAACCCTCAAATAAAAACTGACAGTCTGCAGTTAAAGCACATCTTGTTCGTTTCATTTGATATCCACTGTGGTGGTGAATAGAGCCAAAAATGTTAGCATTGTGTCGATGTCCCAATATTTATGGACATGACTGTACTTCATCCTTTTTATGAGCAATAAATGGTGTTACTGGGCTTTCTAACCTGGTGGACTGGGGTCATGAGGAAAACCATGCGCTTCAGCAGCATTCCCAGATGAAACAACTGGTAACACTCAGTGGGGCACGCTTTCACCTGGAGAACAGGAAGAAGTAAACAGGAGGTGATGGATGAGGTGAAGGCTTAGACCTAGTAAAAGCATCGGGGGGGGGGGGGGGGGGGGGGGGGGTTATTGGATGTGTGATTTGTTCCCACCCACCATCTGAGCAATAAGGAGGATATGATGCAGGCAAAGCTCTGCTGTTCCATATCTGTAAGCGCAGACAATTTCACATGTTGATAAAACAAATAAGTAAACCTGAAGCTATGATGGATGTGTGAAATAAGCCGGAGGCTTTCCCATCATAACATTTCACAGCTGATTTACATTAAAACCTTAATTCCTTCAGATTCTCACCGTGCTGTGAAACACCAAACATCTGTAGCCAGTAAAGCTGTCTGAGTGTCAGCCTGCAGCACCGCATCAACCAAACACCGCTCCTGCCAACCAGAGAAAAAGGAGTGAGGAAGTCAAATAGACAATGAGAGGTAATAAAATAAAAATAAAAACATGGAAATGTAAAACAAACAAATAAAACGTGGGGGGATCAGTTCAACTAATATGTAACATAATGATGAAACTGAACTCTTTGCTCTCTTTGAATTACAGGAAGTCCAGTATCACAACACAATTAGATTAAAGGTGGCTGCATGGTGGCGCAGTGGTTAGCACTGTAGCCTCGCAGCACGAAGGTTGCAGGTTCGAAACTCGGCTGCACCCTTTCTGCGTGGAGTTGCGTGTTCTCCCCATGCATGCGTGGGTTTCCCCCGGGTACTCCGGTTTCCCCCACAGATCACAACATGCCCTATAGGTTATTAATTGTAAGTCGCTTTGGATAAAAGCGTCTGCCAAATAAATAAACATAAACTAATATGTAGCATAAAGATGAAACTGAACTCTTTGTTCTCTTTGAATTACAGGAAGTCCAGTATCACAACACAATTAGATTAAAGGTGTGGAACACTAATTCAATACATTTGCAGTGGTCTCTAGCATGAATGAATGCCTTGTAACTCAAAAACACCGGTGCATAATTTCCAGGAACTAGAAGTGAGCCGCATCACAGCTGAGCTTCAAAAGGCAGGCTTTGGAGTCTTGTTTCCTGATATTTGAACATCTTGTCTCCAGTTAGATAACAGCAATGAAACTCTACAAATGGCAGGCAACATTGCGTTTTATCTCCACAAATAACACAAGAGCTTCTGCTGTGTGGTGGAGTTGCTAATGCTAACGGTTAGCTTCTACCAGCCAAGACGTTCTCTGATGTTTCCTGGACACTAAACCAACAACAGCTTTCCTCATCACGCGTCAACATGGGTGAGTCCATGACAGTGTGACGTAGATCTGTCAGGCTTTTCTAATCCTAGAGTTTCATTGTCTTATTTACTATCAGAAGCTAATGCAGGAGATAAGTGTAGGAGACCGTTTTCATTTAGCATGAAAAATTCTGAGTAACTGATTTTAAAAATGTTTTTTCAGGATTCCACACATCTAAGAGGCTAACATTAGGGATAAAAGACTACATTTATTTCCAAAGGGAAACCCTGAGGTGTTTTGCAGCTCTCTTCAAACAGCTGCAGAGACCTTATTTAACTGTTTTTATATTCCAGCTTGTCTTCATCTCATTATTTTTCCTCACATGATGTGAACAAATTAATGAAGATGATGGCAGAGTAGTTGGCTAATTAATTCTCAGATCCACACCTTGATGACAAAGTGGGCTAACGGATGGCTAATGCGCTGCAGCAGTCCCGTTTATAACATTAGCATCATAAACTGAGACTGCTTCATCATGGAGTTCTCAGGGTTTCCCCCAGCGCTTTATAAGCCTGGCGGGCCACCAGGCTTTGCTTGCCCACCCGCCAGGCTAAGCGTCATGCCCCGCCCCCCTCCCCTCCCCTACCGTGTCCGCTGACACGAACGGTGCAGCGAAACTAGAGCCCTCCATCAGCTGATACTGATGAGAAACAGCATGCAGCGGTATGTGTGCAAACCCCCCATCCCCATCCCCGCTCTCACAGAGGAGCGCTGCGGGACGGAGCGTGCGACCCCCCCCCCCCCCCCCCCCCCCCCCCCCCCGCGGCCGAAGCCACCAGGCTTAACTCATTTTCTGGGGAAATCATGAGTTCTGATTTAACTCCTGCTGAAAAAAATAAAAGGGGAAGTTGGTAGAAAACGGTTCAAATAAGGACGCCTTTTCATTTGTGTTTAGTAATCACTATTAAACATATTAAATGTTGCCCTGAAACTCTCTGAATTTGATTTATTGGACACTAAATGCAATTTCTTTTCGCTGCACTTAGTGTTTTGCTGTTAATTAACACTGTGTAAATAAAACTAAATGAAGCAGATTACACTGTTAAACTGTTAAAATAAAAGGAAAGAAATAAAAAGTGCAACCACTGTTTCCAATACTTTAGCTTGCTTGCAGCCTAGTATAATGCAGCCTCTCTCTACTGGGAGGTTGTTCTGGGGTTGCTCATGATTGGCTGAATTACTCCTCACTGTAAGAAGTAACCAGTTTATTTACTAATGAAGGTGGGAGGAACAGTGACACGTGAATTCATTCAACTCCAAATGCTTAATTTAAAAATGCATGATTGTGAAGACTGAAAACATGTTTTAGGAGGCTGATAACAGGAACTAAAAAACTAAATAGTATTCAGGACATCCTTATTCACCTCATTAAAATTCAAACAAACTTCATTTCAAATAATAACATAGCAATAAATCAATATTCTGCCCAATAAGTGGCATTATTCAAAAATAGTTTACACTCCTTTTAGACTTTAAAGAAATTTGAACACGAAGAAAAAAATCTATGCAAATCTACAAACATCACATATAATCTAAAAGGAGTGATCGTGTGTGTGGACCTTACAAACACAGGAAAGTACACAGGAGGAAGCACAGCCACACTGGCACAGAGCTGCACACAGATGTGTTGGTGCAGAGTGACCTGGACCTGGGCCTGACCCTTCAGCATCACCCCTGGCAGCAGCACCGGTACCCCACGCTCAGTGTAGCATCGGTGGAAACTAGAAAAGATGGCCTGGTAGAGAGGAAGCCTGCAGGATCGAGAACAAAGAGCAACAGGTTGACGTTATGCCAACATAAATCTATCGAGAACTGATAACGAGCTGCCCTTGTCAGATTCACGTGTAGCAGAAAAATCCCTGGCTTCCAAAGGACATAATGCATATTATACTTATTTATAAATGTAACACTTAAGCTTTCCAAACAACAATTTAACCTTTCCTCACCTGGGTGTGTCTTCTGAGAACTGACTTCCACTGTACCAGAGCTGCTGCACTTCTTCTGACTGGCCAGCCAGTTGTCCCAAGATGTTCACCAGCAGGACACACTGGGGGAGCTCATGTTCAGGAGTCAGCCCTGCACATTTCAGAGAACAAATTAATGTCAGCAGCAGCAACATTTTAGTATGTTTGTAAGGAATGATGTAGTGTTAAAACTCACGTAGGTTCTGCTGGAGCACAACTTCAGCAAAGGACCTCAGAGACAGCAGCTGGAGGAGGAAAGCATCCATGGGTACCAGAGCTGCTGCGTTCAGCTCCCCAGCCAGAGCTGAGGGCAGCGCTGGAGCGCTTATGCTGGGAGGAAACTTACTGGGAGAGAAAAGGGTCCAAATTAGAGATGGACTTATATGGGGTTTTCTATTGCTGATGTCAATATGTAGAGGGCATGGTCAGCCGATGACAGACATGCGCTGCAGATGTTTTGGGCCATTTTTCAGGACTGATATCTAAACGTTCTCCACCTTTTCTGCATGTTAAAATGTCACTAATAACGACGGTAAACGCACAACATTTCTGAATTGAACCAACTGTTGAATCTTAATTCTGTACACTCAATAGCGACAGATTTTATATGTCTACAAGAGGTATATCAGCTGATATTTACCTTTTTTGTATGTATCGGCCTGATATACCAGTCTCACCTAGTCAAAATCATCTCAATCAGATTACAGTTTTTTTTCAATTGCTAAAACTCAAAAAGCAAAAATGAGGCACAATTTTCACAACCTCTACTTCTGTTGCCAATCGCTTGACTCAATTTATCACTACTTAAGATTTCCTTATCGATTTTCCTCCTTTACACTCTGATGTCAATTTCACATTACCTTGCTGTCAAAACACAACACACAATTTTCAGGTTTACACACACTTTCCACATAAATTCTCAAAGCTTCAATCAACAACACACAAATATTCAAATCTCTAAACTTTCGGGTCGGGCGAGCAATTTGCAATCAGGGACTGCAGCATAAAAGTAAGTTTCCACAAGGCTGCCCAGGTGTATGAGTGGTTTCAGGACCACCCACGGTTTTCCATTTTATACCTTCCACCTTATTCCCCCTTCCTCAATCCCACTGAGGAGTTTTTCTCAGCCTGGAGGTGGAAGGTGTACGAAAGGAATCCACAGAGCAAGGTCCCGCTGCTTCAAGCCATGGAGGAGGCTTGTGGAGATGTGGCTTTGAGGCCTGTCAGGGCTTCACTCGAGGCGGTACTTCCAGCGCTGTTTGGACCAGGAGGACATCGCCTGTGATGCTGATGAGGCCCTCTGGCCAGGCAGACCGGCGGCATGATGCCCCATGATTATGCTTTTTTTTTGGGGGGGGGGGGGGGGGGTAACAGTAAAAATAAAATGTTTTGTCTCAAAATTTGTGTGATGTCTGATGTTTGTCTCAGAGAAAAGTGGACACTGTCATACATTCAGTGTATAATTCTGTGTTCCCTTTTGACAATTGTGTTCTCAGTTTTGCTCTTCAGTGTTCTTTCCATGCTTGGTAGTGTTCACCCAAAGGCTACTTGTGTTTAAGCAATGAATGGTATGTGTGTGTCATGTGAAAATGTGGCTGTGTTTACCAAATGAAAACACGTGTTCCATTTTGGGAACATGTTACGATATGTGGTGGCAGGGTTTTGTTTGCAAAGGGAAGCCACGGTTTAGGAATTGGTGTGTTATGTTTGGGGTTTTGTGTGTGTGCAGTTTTGAAAAACGCGTTTTAGCAATCGAAAAAAACGGTATCAATATCACAAAAAAATACATAAGTTGAGCTTGTACCTGATGATCTGGAGGTAAAGTTGATGAAAGTTTCTGCAGTGCTTTGTCACAAAATATTTAAACTCCTGTTTTAAAAAAGAACAGAAAAACATGTTAGTCTATCAGGTTTCTGAGGCAGCTGTCAAAAACATATTTCCAACATCAATTTTTTTTAAAGACATTGAATAAAAACACCCTTCTAACTCTGTGTGGTCCCATGTCCTTTTTCACACTTCCAAGTGAAAAGCCATCCATAAAAACATGAAAGATGATCAACTGAAGCGATTCATGTAAAATGTGTGAAAGTAATGAAAAATGCAGATGCAATGTTTTATCCTGACAGCAACTATATATTACCACGGGTTGCAAAAAAAAGAGTTTTAGTACCTTTATGTAATGAACTACAGTGTTGGCAAAAAATCTGCACATCTTGGCGTGTTTCTGGAACAGCTTGTACTCGGGGCTTTGTGTCAATTCCTGGAACAGGGAAAAAGACAGTCGACCTTTGACCTTGCAGGTTTGAATAGAAAATACTTACTTTTTATGTGACAGTGGTTAAAAATAAAATGTTACCATCTCAGCAGGACACAGCGCTACAACCTTTGTTAGTTAGGTGTACAGCACGACCCTCCCTACCTGTAACTCAGCACGTTGCATCTGCTCAGCCAGCTCCACAGAGTTGTCAAAGGAAGCCAGAAAGTTGTCACACAGGCCGTTGATGATGTCACCATGATGTAGATGTTCCTCCACCAAGGACTGGTACTTCAGACTCTGTCTGGAATATTAGTGGGAAATGTGGATGTTAAAATGGATTAGGACACCTAGAAGTGCAAAGTGTTCCAGCAATAAAAGGACTTACTTGATGAGGAACTTCCACGTGTTTGCATGCAGTGCCAGGTCCAGGTTGGAGATGATGGAGCAGATATCCAGAAGACCGTGAATCACTGAAAAGAAAGACTATGTTCAGTAAAGTGAGAACTTACTGACCTGAGTACAGTGAAGCAAAGGCCAGATAATAACAAAAACCGCGATGGAAGAGAGATGCCAATGTGTATGCACACGTCAACACACACCTGTCACAATGTCAGAGACCTCCACCTCTGAGGCACTACTGTCCAGAGAGATCCTGTCCAGAAGTTCTAACAGACTCTTCTGAAGAGAAAAGGCCTCTTTGAACAATCCCTGCAGCAGGTCTGCCACCAGGGACAGACGGTCACAGTAAACCAGCTCACTATCCTGCAGAGAATGTTAACTAGTTTAATATTAGTTTCTAAAATGAAACCGCATGCCCAAAACATGTAGCTGCTCTTATGTTCTTTTATTTCCTTCAATGTTGAATAAAGTCTGTTTGTGTTTTTTTTAATACCCACAAGAAATGTGAACAAATAAGCAGGCTTTAGTCATCGTCTGTTATATAAATACATCCAGTTTTGACACTTTCTGGCATTTAAATGAAAATAAAACTGTTTCAACAAGTAAAGGCAGGTAAGTAAGGTTTTAATTCATTATTAGGTAGGGAGTTTAAAGGTGCATGAAGCAAGAATGTCACCTTGAGGTCAAATTTGTGAACTGCAGTCCATGTATCACAACAAATGAGTGACTCTCCCTCCTCCTGTAAGAGGAGCCTTGTTTATGCTTCTCCGTCTGTGTTGGTATGGAGACATGTAACGCATGTAAGTCAATGTCTCTCTTTAACTTTAATAAAAGGAGGAAAAACTGGCTGACGATGATTAATACATCAGACTGTTTTGTGATTATTTCATTGTAAAACTCCTACTTATTGCACCTTTAACAAAGGAAATATTTATAAAATTCAAGACCCCTAAAGAGACAAAAAAAATTGTGATGCACCGATATGAAGTTTTTGGGCCGATACCGATATCCGATATAAAGATCACTGTTATGGCCGATAACCAATATTTGCCAATACCGATATACTGACATTAATGCTTCTAAAATCAGCAGATTTTGTATAGAATAAAAATGATTAAAGCTGAATTTATATTATTATGTACTCACAACACACACATTTGCGCTTCTCCGAGATGATTACAATCACTGTGACATGACTAAACAATTACACATCACCCCTCTCACCCTCTGAAACAGGCAAACAAATGGTGACAAGATGGAAAAAATGTCGGTTGCTACTATCGGCTCTTTTTTTTTTAAATCGGACCGATCCCAATATGTTAAAAAAAATGGCTAACATCGGCCGATACTGAAGTTGATATATTGTCCATCCCTTAAAAAAATGGAATACACAAAAAATCAGTATTTAGCACACTAATATTGGGACTTAGAGGTGAAACTCGTTTTATAAAAGCCAGCTTATTAAAGAAAATTCAATTATTAAGCTTAGTACAGCACAGTTACTAACTCAACAACTTGTGAAAAACAAAATAAAATTTTCTCAAGTGTTTTAAAGTCAGATTAGATTTTTTTAACCACTCCAATAGAAATCCCGATTTTCCTTTTGTCATTGACAATATAAATTAATAAAAATAAACAGTTAACTTTTAAAATGATCTATGACAGGAAAAAGGGAAATTAACCTACAGTAAACAGGGCTGTCATTTATCTACCGTACTTACGAACAGATCTGTGCGTATTTCGTGTGTTGGAACGATTTTACGCATTGTGTGGTATTTATTTACCATTTTGTACTTGTGCGTGAAAATGTTCCTAAATGTAAGAAAAGCTCAGACCATGCGTATGAACAGCATGTAGAACGGAGGAACCACTACTGAAGGTCTCAGTTGTCCACACATGTTCAAAATCCATAAATTATTTTACCCAATAAACAATTATGTCGGTGGAAAAACAGCTCTCTCGCATGATTGGTGCTAAAACCAATAAAAGACACACGTGACTGACTAAATTCTGACATTATATCATGGTGATCTGTGGTATAGGAGGATATGGCAGAGCGTGCACTCTGGAGGGAACACGTTCTCCGTGGGCGCATTGATCTCCCCGAAGATCCTTCTGGAGCTATGCTGTGATTTGGGACCCATTGTGGAGCAACAGATAAACTGCATGAATCCTATTCCAGTTTATGTTTTATTTTACAACTATATTATTCATTTTATTTATTTAACTTATATTTTATGAGGATAGAAACCGATTGAGATGTGGCATCTCACTTTAAAGCGGGTGCTCAGATTATACAACCAAAAGTAACAAACAAGACGGCAGTCATTTACATAATTATAAAATAATCACAATGCTAACAGAAAAGAAAAGAAGAAAAAAAAAGTCCTGCTAAGCTGTGGCTCACCAATGGTATTTAGCTATGGGCATATGTAGTAATCATGATAATGAAGGTATATCCAGTACACACAATCAGACGTATCTATGAAAAGAAAAAAAAAAAAGAAAAGAAAAGAAAAAGCTAGAATAACAATACTAAACAGTATACACAGTGGTGTGAAAAACTATTTGCCCCTTCCTGATTTCTTATTCTTTTGCATATTTGTCACACAAAATGTTTCTGATCATCAAACACATTTAACCATTAGTCATCAAAGATAACACAAGTAAACACAAAATGCAGTTTATATATATATATATATATATATAATATATATATATATAATATATATATATTATATATATATATAATATATATTATATATATATATAATATATATATATAATATATATATATTATATATATATATAATATATATTATATATATATATATACACACATATATACATGTATGTATATGTATATAATATATATAGATTATTATATATATAATATATATGTATATATATAAATGTATATATATTTTATATATATAAGTATATATATGTATACATATGCATATATATGCATATGTATACATATATGCACATATACATATATATATTTTTTATATATATATATTTTTTATATATATATATATTCCTGACAGGAACCTCTCCTCTGTCTCGACCACATTTATAACCTCTGCAACTTGTTGGGCTCTTTTGCATTTCGGCAGCCAATGTTTTGAACTCGCTGTCAGTAACGTTTTTTTTTTTGTTTGTTTGTTTTTCAGGAAAAACCCAGGAAATTCCCTGACATGCTGAGGACGTAGTGTGACCAAATATGGTTAATTGACAGCGTTTCTGTATGTAAATGACGGTGAATGGACACCAGCACCTGGGTATGGACAGAAAGGGATTTATCATCAGACGACTGCGGAGTGACATACATACAAGAGGCCACCACATGTTTCATAAATTAGGTTTTTGACTGTTTGTACACACATTCTAAATTTCATGCGTGGGAAGGACTATAGGACTGTTTTGACAAACATTTGATAAATGAGGGCCCAGAATTTACGCATTAAGCTAAATGTAATGGGTTTTAACATTTTATTAACAGGTCACAGTAACTTGTAGCTAACAAACCTTGCAATGTTGAAAAGTTTCCCTCAGGATTTTCAGGATACAAGTTGGAAGTGAGTGGATAGCATCCAAGTGAGGTGCTTCTTCAAATGAGCCAACATGACGCACACATACAGAAAGTGCATCAACTACCTGCATCATCATCTGAAACAGACAATAGAGCCTGGTTAAAGTATCAGATGGGAGTAAGAAAATAGGGTCTACTAATTATTTAAGAGTATACATCTTTCTAAGTTCCATCTTAGCAGTTTTTAATCACTTGGTGTAGCAATACCTGCAGAATGTTCCTCAGGAAAGCACACATTTCAGTATTTTGAGTTGAAAGGCCACCGACTTGATCCATGATTTCTTTCATCATGCTATTAAACATTTCCACTGCCTGCAGAAATTTGTGACAGACAATCATAAGATCCTTAACAAAACAGAACATCTCCTTTAGAGGAAGTAGTGTTCAATTTAGCTGCAATTGAGAAGTAAACAATGTGTGATAAAAAAAATTCTGTCTAAAATAAAAAAACTTCTATATGGC
The DNA here is from genome assembly GCF_043380555.1 of Nothobranchius furzeri. Classification (NCBI taxonomy): domain Eukaryota; kingdom Metazoa; phylum Chordata; class Actinopteri; order Cyprinodontiformes; family Nothobranchiidae; genus Nothobranchius; species Nothobranchius furzeri. The sequence goes on along the minus strand of NC_091748.1, from coordinate 54,345,320 downwards.
TGACAGATAATGAGACATTTTCTCCCCTGAGCAAATCTTCCTCATTCATTTAAATTTCCCCTTCTAAAGATAAGGAGTGGCTCAGTGATCAACTGTCAGTCTTAACTATTTAAAGGTTGTGATTTGCACCCCAAACTCCCCCGGTGCAGAATCACCCCCCCTCCAACGTGTTCATCACTAGCTCAGACAAACCAGAATTCTTAAATTCTTAATAAGCTGGTTAATGATTTGTGTTGTTTTTCTATTCTAAATTACAGTTTAGAAAACATATATCTGTAGTCATCATTTTTTGATGATCAGATTGTCATAAAGATTAGACTTATTACCATATTTACCTTTGGTAAGATCTTGGAAAAACACTCATCTTCTAGCTCTGGCAGACCAACATGCGGGAGGAACAGGTCTATAATTACCTTCAGGATACCTGTGAGAGTACATAGTTTTACAAAAAGATCATTTTAGATAGTTATAGTTCTTTAAGGTGCAAACTTCGTCAAAAGGTCAAATAAAATACTTACGTAAATGATCATCCCAAGTGTCTGACTCACAATGCAAAGAGTACAAACAGTCAAGGAAAGGGTGGAGAATTCCTGAACACACACTCACTCACACAAATGTATATAAATATATATTTTTTCCAACAGTGCAATAACAAAACTGAAACAGAGAAACAAAACAAAAACTTTTACCCATTTTGCAAAAGTGTATAAATATTTAATCACATCATATTTAATTCACAATTTCTGCACAAATAGTAGCAATACGCGTGCCGTTTACACTTATTTATTTATTTGTAGACTTACTAAATTCTAAAACGTTACACGTGTGGATAAAACTACCTGTAACAGCATTTTTAATAAATCTATGATCCGTTAAATAAATGACAGCGCTGGCAGGATGGCATCACGTCTGAGAGGATATGGTCAGTTTTGGCAGGACAGACTTGAGCTCCTGGCGACAGGTTTCCTGGCTCCACTGCGCCACCTCATCCAGGAGAGAAGTGTTGGTCTGGGACATGATGGACACGCGGCCACCGGTGCTGCTCAGCGCTGCCCAAAGGAAGGAGCGGTTAGGAAACACTTCAGCTGAATCACTAAATTATTCACTTCCGATTTATCAGAATAACTTCTCAGCGAGCGTTAATGTGAACACCGGATTTGAGAAGCTAGAGAAAGAGTGGCCAGACTTTAGCTCTAGCAAACAGGGTAATGTTACGGTTCATGTTAGCAAACACAGGCTGGTCGTTACTGATGGAAATTCTGACCTTAAACGCACAGAACACAGCGGAGTCTTCTGAACAGGGGCGTCGAATTAGGTTCATAATTCTATATGTTCGTCTTTCATAAAGTTGCCACTTCACTTTAAAAAACTTTGAGACGTGAATCAGTCAAAAGTGAAGTTTAGAAAACAGCGCGCCACTGTTGACGGATGTGACGTAATACACTTACTTTCTTTCCTGCTGCTTCTTCTTCTAATCATTTCCGGTCGATCATGGCACAATACTGCCCCCTCCTTTCAGAGCAATTCCTCAACTTTTCGAGTACACGTTTTTAAATATGCAAATTCATGAATGGCTATCACTAAAGATAAATGATATACCAAGCTTTGACTTAGCTCATACTGTTTTTACATGGATAGTTTACCTCAAATTTTATCTGACATGATAAATATTATTATTATTATTGGGAAATAAATATATTCTTTGGAGTAAGTGGAAACCCATTTTACCTTCTTTTCCGAGATTCATTAATGACTTTAAATATTATTTCTCTACACTAAATTATCTGGAATCAAACCACTCAGCTAAAATGTATGACAATATGGAAGCTAGGGTTAGAGGCTGCTCGGCACATTCCAGAGCCATGTGTTGAGGTCAGTCAGACTATATCTAGTGTTGGAACCTCTCGACCTGACTACGTTCCTGTACATTTTACTTGTCTTCAATTTTACTCTTTGTAGTGGAACTACAAGTTAATTATGACCAATAGGATGTGATAAATGCATATAAATATGAAATATCTACCTGATTGATCTCTGAATGTTTACTCAGAAGATTCTAGGGTTCTTTGCTTCTCCAGGGACCATAAACACACTTCGTATTAATTCAGACAGAGTCAAGTACATAGTTTATAAAATTAATTGAATTATTTTTCCTAAATGAATGATTATACATGGCAAGATAGGAATAATGAGATGTGATGCAATGGATATGAAGTGATTTAATGTGATGTGTGAAATGTTGTAATGGAAGCTGCATGTTTTAGCAGAACCATTCTTTGTATCTGAGAGAGTTGTGAAGTCTGGGTTTTAAAAGAATTTGTTGTTTGTTTATAACTAGAGAGTGGTTTATTTAAAAACCATCCAACGCAATTTGTTCCAAGTCTACGCACCCTTTGAGTGGAGATTCTCGTTTGATCCAGGGGGTTGATGGTCACTGGTCACTGCCAGTGGAGTGGACCTCTGATATAAAAAACTCATAGATTAGCTCCGATAGGACCCGTCTAGTCTGAGATTTCTCCAGGTGAAAGGAAGTTGGAATGCTTGTTTGCATCTAAGGCTGTTTGCTTGGCTCTTAGAAGAGCCGTTTGTCTGATATTAGCCGCAGTGTTGCGGAGGCTTTGACTGGAGGTCAAAGGAGATTATTTCAAAAATGCTTGTTCCTGAATTGGCCGGTTCGAGAGTCAGCTAGAAACTTAGTTAATCGGGAAGTAATTTTCGTTTTAATAAACCACAATGTTGATAAATTTTGGCAAGTTTGGCAAATCAGAATTTGACACATTATGTGGCTTTACCAAACATTCCTCAGAAGACACGCCTTGTTCAGATACAAAGATGTTTAACTCTGTGAATGAGAATGTTTTAAAACACTTATGTGAGATTGATATTATCCTTAATAAGTATCTTGATGTAATGTGTATGAGTGTAGATAATGATTCACTTGTTAAACCAAACACATACTGATCATAAGCTCTGAAATGGATCATTGTAAGAGCAATATTCATTTTAAAGCCATCATTGTTTTAAGCACAGATTATTCAAACGTTTGATTTAAGCATCGTGTTCATTTAACACGTATGATTATTTAAGCGTATGAGTTGTAAAGTCCTGCAGGAGCTTCAAGTAGGTTTGATTTTTATTTAGGGTTAGGAATCAGCCGTCTGGCTTTTACACAGAGACTGCAGGACCTTTGCAGGAGACCTTGACACTTTCGTCATGTCTTCTTGTATGCAAACAAGCACTGAGCAGAACCTTCTGGATTTGGAGGCCTGATGGATAGTTGGTTTATTTCTATAAACTAAAGGTTATCTTGTGGTCAATTAGATGTGAAAATTGACACTTTTGTACGCTACACCTTTAAACCATATACATGTAATTATGATATGTTGCATATAATTAAAAAAATGTATTTATTTGATTAAATAAGTTTATCAAATAATACTAATAGCTTTTTATTTGTATTTGGTTTAATTTTTTTTTAGATAAATGTAGTTTAGACATTTATTGTGTAATAATAATACATTAATGCTTTTCCTGTTCAAAATAAAATATAAACCATTTAAAAAAAGTTAAATGTATCAATGTCTGTGTGTTTATGCTTGATTAGAAACTACAAACGTATGCTGGTAAAATGTTGTATTTAAATATATTTATTTTATTTAACCTATTAATAACTTAATTTAATTTATTAAAAGTGAAATCACTCCGTGGATTTAGTTTTGCCCTGTGATGCCCAAGAGCGTATTATCAGATATGTTTGTAGTGCTGAAGCTAGCTGCTAATAGCTCTTTTGTAGCTTATTGTTTTAATCTTGCTTTACCCGGATAATTGAAACAAAATTATTCCGTTTTAGTCGTCAAGTAGTTTGTGTAAGTAAGTATGTTCTAGCTTTCCTGTTATCTAACTATGTTATTCTGAAGGGGTATGTTTTATTTTGATGGAATCAGGAAGTTCTTGAATGCTGTAGTAACCGCTTGTCTCCAGAAGAGACAAGCCAGATACTAAAGGATTGAGTTCTCCTATTTCCATCCAGTTGACGTAAATAAAACATGTAAAGCCACTAAAGATAGATTGTGTGTTCATCAATCAAATCAAACAACAGATTACAAGTATTTACATTAATGAGTTATTTAAGCAAAGAACAAACAGTAAAAAAAAATCATTTCTATTCTAGTTAGTATTGCTGTATTTGAATTTAGTAAGTAAGTAAGTAAGTAAAAGTTTATTTATAAAGCGCCTTTCACAGATATAAATCACAAAGCGCTGTACAACATGATAAAGATCAGGGCAAATACCTCAAACCAATAAAAACATCAGAAAAACAATAGCAGTGATAAAATAGAAAATAAAATCATGAGTATAAACAAAGTGAAGGTGTACTTCCTTCTCCGTTTATCCGCGGAAGCCGGCAGCTGTCGGCAGCTGTCGGCGAAACTGTAGCTACAAACAGGTAAACAAAACTGTTTCTGTGTTTAAAAAAGAACGAAAGCATGGATTTACAAAGACACAGCAAGAACACACCTAAGATTAAAAAAGTGAAGGTGTGAACCCGAACAAAGCCATCTTTTTGAAACATTTAGGGAGGGAACGCCTGGATGAAAAGGTGAGTTTTTAGATGATTTTTAAAGATCTCTACAGTGTTAGAGAGACGGAGGTTTGAAGGCAGACTGTTCCAAAGTCTGGGTGCAATAGTCTGAAAGGCCCTGTCCCCTTTGGTTTTCAGTCTGGTTCGAGGAACAGCCAGGAGGTTTTCAGATGTGGATCTAAGGTTCCGAGAGGTGATGTGTGGGGATAAAAGCTCAGATAGGTAGCTTGGAGCCTGGTTGTTAAGAGCTCTATAGGTCAGGACTAAAACTTTAAACTGAATTCTATATTCTACCGGGAGCCAGTGGAGGGACTGTAAAACTGGAGTGATGTGAGCTCGTCTGCTGGATTTGGTTAGGAGTCTGGCTGCTGCATTTTGGATAGCTTGAAGGCGTGAGAGGGAGGTTTTGCTGAGACCAGTAAAAAGAGCGTTACAGTAGTCTAAGCGTGATGACACAAAGGCATGGATGATTTTTTCCAGATCTGCAGTAGAATTGTCACAAAATATGCCAAAATTTAGCCACTGAGACATCAGTAAATATGTGATAAAAAGCTTCTTTATTAAAAACCACAAACTCATTAACATTACTGATTACTGACAACGGCCTTATCTAATCCCAAAAAGTCTCATTTTAGGAAGGATACGAGAGAACTATGTTTATAAAGTTTCTTAATAAAGGCATTTTGGAGTTAGCTACAGAGAAATTCACTTGAACAGTCTTATTTAAAACTTTGTTTATGTAAGTATTAAGCAAGGTCGTGAAATGGAAGTAAAGCAACTAGCTACAGCTCTAAAAACTCAGACGTTTAGTTGATTTTATATGACAGAGGAGGGGAACTGATACCCTCCAGTAGGATATTTACATTAAATATGCAACAATGTACCCATGTTCTGATTGTTCTCCTGATTCAATGACTGATCACTGATCACACTCTGAAGATGCCTGTTAATCATCTACTGGTTATAACCAGGTGTGTTGAAACAGGAAACTGGAGCATGCTGGATGCTGGATCTCAGGACCAGAACCAGTTATCTCCTGGTGTATCCTGGTGTATCTTATTCCCAAAAAGAAAGGGGGAAATGGGGAGAATAAGAAAAGACAAAAGATGCAAAAGTGTGGACTGACATTTATTTGATATGCCTATATCTATTATAGCATAATGCTCTTTTTAAAGTATTCCCCTTTTCTTTAATACTCCATATTTCATCTTTTAAAGTGCAATAATAAGAGTTAGCTTAAAAAACAAATTGTTAGTAAATATTTACATTAATCTATATTTATTTTAGTTGCAACAGAATAGTAATAAAAAGAAAAAAATCTTAAAGTAGACTGGCATCATATATTTTAAACTATATTAAATTATATCATGCCTCGGTGTGATTTTCTAGCTTGTAAATCAGACATCCAGAAGCTGACCCCAACATTTCAAGAGACTAGAAAAGCTCTTGCTGTTTCTGTATAACACAGATTTTACATGTATTTCTAACTGGTCAAAATCATTTTGACAACCAATCATGACTAAGTGACTAAGGTGAATGGGAATTTAAAGAATGTGCTTGTATTATGAAAGAGATTTCACATTTAGGCACGAAGGATTACCATCGACTCTGACCTGCACGACCCCATAAGCCATTGTTCCACTGATAAGATCTTGGAGCATTGAAGCAAAGCATGCAGCTACTTGATGTGTCCTCTGTTCCGGCAGCCTGAGGTGTGAGCTGCTTGCTGCAGGAAATCCCTGATTTCTTGTTTGGGAAATAGGACCCCATGCTGACGCTCATGTCTTCCGACAAGGTGTGTTGTGCCACTTGAAGTTAAAATGTCTGGAAGTATGGAAGGAACTATTTTCATAAGCAAAGTCAGGTTGATTTGCAGCTTTGACTTAACCAAAGAGAGATACATATCACGCATGGATAGCTTAAACAGCTTAAGAACAGGCTGAAACTAGAAAACAGTCCCAGAAATATAACTCCTATGAAAATTCATAAATCACAGTAAATAAAAAAATTGAAATGTGACAATATGTTGAAGCCTGTGTAATATGGTGGAAATACTGAGTAAAGTCAAAGTGAATTGTTCTTGAATTGGATTCAAAAGAGCACTTTGGCCATTGTTTAATATGTAAAATAGTCGTGTAATATGTTGATATTTTAGCATTTTGATGTTTTTCACATCAATTTTTGTGACTCCATTTGTGAGATTGATTTTTGGGTAAGAAATTAGATATTTCTTTCATTTTAGGCCCAGATGCTTCAACATTAGGAGTGGCTTTCGTAGTAAACACCCACTTTTAGAGCATTATGAGATTTATAAAATGCCAGACCTGATGACACATACGTGTAACACTTTCACTGTTAAATACCCTGGAAATAATGTATGTCCCAATTGGTCTTAACTGTAACATAGGTGTTTTCCAAGAAGAGGGTAGCTTAAGAGCTGACCTCCATTATCCAGATAATACAAAGGTTACAGGAAACTGGCTCAGGGTTGAGATGGAAACTGGAAGGAAGATGTCTTTTGTTTTATTTACCCCCCCCCCCCCCCCCCCACACACACACACACACACCGAAGGTCCACGGGTGGCTGGTAAGCACACTGCAGCCAAAATTAGAGTTCAGGTTAGGCCTGTTGATGAGGGTCAAGTAGGTCCAAGCAAAGCTGTTGTGTGCACAGAAAGTGAATTCTGATTTATTTTGTGACGATTTACAAGTGCCTCTGTGCCCTCTGTGTTTTTTCTGTAACTTATCTTATTCCAAGGAAATGGGGGTGAAAAGGATGTGGACTGATAGATGCTGATATAGCAGTGGTTGCACTTTACGGTCCCAGACTCAAACTTTGAAGTATAAAGGAGTTGTTTTGACTACATGAGAGCAAACATCTATGGAAAAAATACTGAAAAATACAGTTTTTTTCCAACATCTGACTCACACTGAAAAAAAATATAAACGCAACACTTTTGTTTTTGCTCCCGTTTTTCATGAGCTGACCTCAAACATCTGAAACTTTTCTACATGCACAAAAGACCCATGACTCTCAAATATTGCTCTGAAATCTGTCTACCTGTTTACCAAGATAATCCATCCCACCTCACTGGTGTGGCATATCAAGGGGCTGATTAGACAGCATGAATAATGTACAGGTGTGCCTTAAACTGCCCACAATAAAAGGCCACCCTGACATGTGCAGTTTGATCAAACAGCACAATGCCATGGACGTCACAACCTTTGAGGGAGCATGCTGACTGCAGGAATTTCTACCAGTGCTGTTGCCCGTGAAATTATTCTTCATTCTCTACCATAAGCCATCTTCATGGGTGTTTCAGAGAATTTGGCAGTACATCCAACCAGCCTCACAATCGCAGACCACATATGACCACACCAGCCCAGAACCTTCACATCTACCATGTTCACCTCCAGGATCACCTGAGACCAGCCACCTGGACAGCTGCAGCAACAATTGGTTTGCATAACCAGAGAATTTCTGCTCAAACTGTCAGAAACCCTCTCAGGGAAACTCATCTGCATGTCATCCTCATTGGGGTCTGGACCTATCTGCAATCTGTCGGTTGAGTGATCAAACACTCACATTTGATGGCGTTTGGCACGTTAGAGAGGCGTTCTGTTCACAGATGAGTCCAGGTTTTCACTGTTTAGGGCAGATGGCAGACTGCGTGTGTGGCATCGTGTGGGTGAGCGGTTTGCTGATGTCATCATTGTGGAACGAGTGGCCCACAGTGGCGGTGGGGTACTCGTATGGACAGGCGTAAGTTATAGACAATGAACACAGGTGCATTTTATTGATGGCATTTTGAATGGACAGAGATACCGTGACGACATCCTGAGGCCCTTTGTTGTGCCATTCATCCATGACCATCACCTCATGTTGCAGCATAACGCACGGCCCCATATTGCAAGGATCTGTACACAATTCCTGGAAGCTGAAAACATCCCAGTTCTAGCATGGCCAGCATCCTCGCCAGACATGTCACCTCTTGACCATGTTTGGGATGCTCTGGATCGACGTGTACGACAGCGTGTTCCAGTTCCTGCTAATATTCAGCAACTTCACACAGCTATTGAAGAGGAGTGGACCAACACTCCACAGGCCACAATCAAATACCTGATCAACTCTATGTGTTGCCCTACGTGAGGCAAACGGTAGCCACACCAGATACTGACATTTCAGGGTGGCCTTTTATTGTGGGCATTCTAAGGCACACCTGTACATTATCCATACTGTCTAATCAGCCCCTTGATATGTCACACCTGTGAGGTGGGATGGATTATCTTGGTAAAAGAAAAGTGCTCACTAACACACGTAGACAGGTTTCAGAATGATATTTAAGAGTCATGGGTGTTTTGTGTATGTAGACAAATTTTCAGATGTTTGAATTCTGCTCATGAAAACGGGAACAAAAACTAAAGTGTTGCGTTTTATATTTTTGTTCAGTGTGTTATTGGCTCAGTTTAAATGTTAAATCCAATTCATTCCAGGGATGCTTTTACCATCATCATGAGATTTACATTTGTTGTTTGAATAAATGTTAAAAATCTATTTTTAATAAATGAAAAATACAATTTGTCTTAAAGTTTTCCAGTCTCAGCTAATAAAAACTAAATTAACTAAATGTTTCAGATGAAAAGATCATCACATTGAAAACTGTGCTAAATATGTACTTATGAAATTATATTTTAATGTCCCAAATTATAACTTTGATATTTATATTAAGAATAAAAGAATTCAAACCCTAAACATTATATTAGCTTCCAGATTTAGTCTGCTTCCTATTGGGTCTATTAAGTTCTGCATAATTTTGTTTAATGAATCACACAGATGAAAGTGTGCAGACACAATGGAAAGAAAAAGTTGTGTTTATCTGTCTCCGGCACTAAACTTTCCCTTAGGCCAACAGGATGGGTTCGTCATTCCAGCTTACTCACCTCTTCCTGTATGGACTTTACGCTTGGCAAACGGATTGCAATTTACATGAAGTTGAGCCAAAACAAAGGGAAAAAGGAGAAAATAGTTTATTTCAGGACTAAATGTATCACTTTCACATTTCACGAAAACGAAAATGATCACATTTACTCTCAAATGTAAAAAGTTGAATGCAAATCTGCTTTTTCAAACACATAAATGCTTGTTTTCAATCAAATGATCACTGAACAGAGGGCTGGAGTATTGTTGTATAGTTTTCCGAATTTGGACTAATAAATAAAGGCATTTATTTAAAATGAGAGGAAGTTTTACACCCTTATTTCTTGTCATCTGACCAAGTAATGTGATAGTCGCTGTAGACTGCCTTCAGCTTCTCCACTGATGCAGCGTGGTCTGCTTTTCCAAAGGCCTGTAAAGCACAAAAAACAAAATAAAGGTTATTATCATCACAAGGTTTTTAATTTCAATCTGTTCCAACGAACTCACAGTCGACTCCCCAAACACCCTGATTTTCTTCTCCTTGCTCTTGTGCTCTATCTTCCCTCCTCCAAGGCATTTACACTCCATCCCCAAGGTCTCCAGAGCTGGGCTGACCTTCTCAAATATGTGATCTGGAAATCAATCAAAGCTTTAAAGCTCTATCCACAGTAAAGCAGTAGCCTTGCCTACACAGTGAAATTCTAACTTTGCAGACCTTACCAGATGTCAAAAAGTATTTGAGGTCAGGTGCGTAAATGGGTAAAAAGGCTTATTTACAGTAAAGATTCCTAAGAAAACATTTAAATCAAAGACATACAAGTGAAAACAGCTGTTTCGGGTTCACAGCACAGCTCTGTGTTGTGATGAGTTTATTATAAGGCAGTGAAAGCTTATACATTTGATGTTCCAGCTTTATTTGTGCACGCTGCAAGTGAGTAAGCATGTCTGGCACACTGCTTGCAGAACAAACCTACAAACTTACTGTGGTACTCTGCGCTTTTCGTGCCTCGCACGATGTCTTTATGCGCATCGCCATCTTTTACTTTCACTTTCACCAATATGTACTTGAATGTTCCCTCGGGATCGATCTCCACGTCTGGGATTTGGGACAGCGCGTCTGCCATGGCTGATAGCTGCTCTCAAACTGATTGGAGGTCTGCCAAACACAGCAGCGAGGAATTTCTATTTCCGGTTTTAAAGGGACAGGCCGTTTGCGCGCGGTTCGCACGCTGCTGACCCCACGTGGTCAAAACAAAACAAAAGAGGTTTTCATTTTGCTTTCTTTAACCAATAGTGTTAATATTATATCATGTTTATTTAAGTAAAAATGGATTCAAGTCAATTGAGGCTCTATTATCTGCAGTTTTACTACAAAATGCACCATATATTTCAATGTAAAACAGCTAATCACAAACTGTTTTATCTTAAAAAAATGTTGGGCTGCTCGGTGGGATAGTTGGTAGCACCGGGGCCTCAAAGGCTCAAATCCTTTCTGCAGCATTTGTGCATGGAGTTATAATTCTCTCCATGCTGGATCCAGGATGGCTTGGTTTCCTTCCACAGTGCATGCAAAAACATGTGTCCGACTGATTGAAGACTGTGTGAATAATGGTTTGTCTCTGGGATGTGTTGGATTGGAGACCTCCAGGGTGTCCTCACCTCTCACTCAATGATAGTGCGACATATTGATGAAATGAGATCTGGAAACCTCCTGTGCACACACTCCACAGAGACAACTCCTTTGAACTTCAGCATACTTAATTTCTGCAAACTCAGACAATGCATAGAACAGGAATGTTTTTTTTAGCCCTGCCAGGAGAGAGACGCATCCTCTGATGAGTCTCTGATGTTTATTTAAAACCAGCGTGTACACACACACACACACACACACACACACACACACACACACACACACACACACACACACACATTGGGGCTGTATCCACTCCTATGATCCTTAGATCGTTTGGATGAACATTGTGTAAATAATCTGGAAGTGTGTAAAACCCAGTTTTCCCAGGTTTGACAGTGAAGTTTCTAGGCTCTCGTTCCAGTTGTTTTCTCTTTAATATTGAACTGACAAAACTTACTCACGACATTATTTACCTGTGTAAATAAATAAATGGCAAAAATCAATAAACAGATTATAAACTATCTTTTGCTTCTGACACAATGAATCTCCTGGAGCTGTAATGCTAAGATGATATTGTACGTAAACATGAACAAAGAGTCATGATTCAGTTTTTAGTGGATTTCTTTTTCTACTTCAGTCTTTTTCTCCGACCAGCGCACAAAGATTTAATCCTTTTTTCCATCACATGGTTATACATTAAGATCATTGTTAGTAAAGGAATTTGCTTTGATATTTAAGAATATTTTTTCAGACTGTATGGTATGTTACCATGGCTGACTAACCCACCATTATTTTTTTCAGAATTATTTTGTCTTGGAGCTATGGAAGCTAAAGTCTTGGAAAGATTCAAACTGTCAGAGTCAAATGGGAGTTGCTTGTCATTTCCAGCAAAAAACCAGTGATACAAAGTGAAGATTTTAACTTTAAAAATCTTGTCTTCATTTATAAGCTGGAAAACACTCCCATTCATTTTTCAAACTGTTTACAGGGAGCTGGTGCAGTATTTGCTGGGCAAGAGGCAGGGGGCCATCCCATCACAGGGTCTCACGGGGACTAACAACCTAGGGACAATTTAGTCTTCAGTCAGCCCAACATGCATGTTTTGTTGGGAGGAAATGGGCACAAACGCATGGAGAGAACATTCGAAAAACGAGTGTTATCATATGGTCGACATTGATCATTGCAAGGCAGCAGCACTACAACATGTGATCAAAATTCATACATTTGTTTATTTCCTGCATAAGTAGCCTATACAGCATTTGTTCAACTACCGATATAAAATTATCTAATCTATTTGTGGTGAACACAAATCTGTTTACCTGACTAGTTCCTCCCTCCCTGGGGTTTGGTTCTAAGTGAGTTCAGAAAGGAGTTCATATTGTTTTTTCTGGGGAAGAGGTGGAGGTTATGAGGTGTCACGGAGTGGTGGCGTGCGTGCGTCCAGTTGCCTTGAGCCAGAGAGGAAGGATGTGAACTTCCACTTTGAGAGAAAAGCAGCCAGCAGGCGCCTCCATTCCTGCGCTACACCACACTTGAGGTATTTCTCCAAAAGTCTGGAATATGTTTCTTTCTCTGTCTTTGCAACATCACATCCTCATATTGGTCTTCCCAGTTCATCTTTGCCATTATCAAATAAGCTTTCAATATTTTCAAGTCCAACCATTCGACACTGAACCGATATGTCTAAATGAGCCTAAATAAACATGAATTTAAGACATTATTATTATTATTATTATTGTTGTTGTTGTTGCTGTTGCTGTTGTTGTTTTGGGTTGGTGTTGTTGTTGTTCTAAGTGCTAACTTGGATTTCATGATTTGATTAAATTATGTAAATTAAGTTGTACGTTTAAAAACTAATACAGCAGCCAAAATAAAATTAAAAAAGCATCAGAAGTGCATTTCATTCTAAAATTTGTAAAAATAAAGGAGTCTTATTTTTATATTAACCACCTTGTTATTAGAAATATTTATGGCAATTCTACCTAAAATTAATTAAATTACCTAAAATTCTACCTAAATTATTTTTTAATTAATAATTAATTAAATAATTCTGAGGAAGAAGAGTGGTAAGGAAGGATAGATGTGTGAGTTCCTCCCTCCAAGGAATTATAGTGAAAGGAATGTGAGGTGGGAATTTCCACTGAAAAGTCCGGCTGTGATGAGAGCTTCCAGGAAACTTGGACCGGACCAGACTTTGGTATAAAAGCAGGCCCCTCGGCACATGAAACTCACACTCTCTCAGGAGAAGTGCCAGTCTTTTTCAGCTCCTTAGCTAAAACGGTGAGATGGAAGGTGTAACTTTATATGGTTAGAGCCATTTCATGGTGCATGGATTGTTGTTGATTCATATTTTTTTCATTTTCATTTGTTTTTATAGAAATTCTACGTTGGATCAATCGAGGACAGTGGGTAGAAGATGTCGTCTTCAAGGTGCTTCATCATTCTTTGCTCAAGTATGTAAATCCAATGCAGAAAATAATTTATGCTCTAACATTTTTCCTCAATAAAATAAAATAAAATAGTTAAAAATGAGAAATGTGTCTGTTTTATATCCATCAGTGCTGTGCGTGTGGAGCAGCGTAGAGTGCTGGTCGTACTTCTACTCAAACACCACAATGAATTGGGAGACAGCTCGAGCCTGGTGCAAGACACATTACACAGACATGGTGGCGATCCAGAACCAGGAGGAGATCGCACACCTGAACAGTTGGCTGCCCAGAAAAAGGACCTACTACTGGATTGGGATCCGCAAGATCAACAACGTTTGGACCTGGGTTGGGACAAACAAATCTCTGACGGCTGAAGCAACCAACTGGGCAAAAGACGAACCGAATAACGGGAAAAAGAAAGCCATCGTGGGAAGATCTGAGGACTGTGTGGAGATGTACATAAAGAGGGAGACGGAGTCAGGAAAATGGAACGATGAGCGCTGCAAGAATTTAAAAACAGCTTTGTGCTTCTCAGGTGAGGACTGTTGATTAGCTCACAACTTTTACCATTTTGCTCAGCAACCTGACTTGACTTTGCAAAATTTACAACTGTATTTTTCATTTTTTTCACAGCCGCCTGTAAGCATGACTCCTGCCTGTTTGGAGAATGTGTTGAAACCATCAACAGCCACAGATGTGAATGTACTCCAGGATTTTATGGAGACAGGTGTGAGCATGGTAAGAAAATGTGTATTACTTGTTTAAGATCAAGAATTTTTGATGCGTTTAAATACTGACATTGCTACTTTAATTTTTTTTGCAGTTGTTAAATGCAACAAAGATGAGGTGACCACGCCTCATGAAGGAGGAGTGAATTGCACTCACGTGCATGGAGACTTCGCTTACAACACCTCCTGCAGGTACTCCTGTGAGGAAGGCTACCAGCTGAGCACACTAGGACCTCAGAGATGCAGTGAGACAGGAAACTGGACTGAGACATCCCCCACATGTGAATGTGAGTCAAACAATCTTACACAACTGCAAAAGATTTTTTTATCAATGTTCTTTTTTTATTTAGTAAAGAGTCTGGTCTGAATCTGGTCTGTTTTGTCTTACAGTGGTTCAGTGTCAGGAACTATCTCCTCCGGCTAGAGGATCCATGGAGTGCTTTGATCCCCTGGGATCCTACAGCTACCGATCCACTTGTGTCTTTACCTGCGACGAAGGTTACGAGCTGGACGGATCCTTATCTGGCATTTTGCAATGCGAGTCATCAGGAAACTGGAATGCGCCACAGCCGTCCTGCGTTGGTACGAATGACCACACGTCTCAGTGTTGTATGCATTTTTAAGTTAACTCTTGTGTGGCTTTGGCTAACTAAAAAAGCTGATTTTGACACGCTTCCTACCCCTCTTTGTTGCAGCTGTTCAGTGCCATGCCATCCAGGATTTAGAAGCTGGTCTCGTCTCCTGTGAGGACGAAACAGAGCTGAGGTTCAGCTATGGCCAGACGTGCAGCTTCAGCTGTGTACCTGGGTACCGTCTGGTGGGAACGAGTATTGTCACGTGCACGTCAACAGCTGAGTGGAGTGAGCAGATACCTCACTGTGAGGGTAAGGCACAACTTAAGAATGCATTAAAAAAAAAAAGAAAAAAAAACAATACTTAGCTGTAATTTTGCTAAATACATGTATGTATCTTCTCTCTTTTCCCGCCTTAGCCATTGCATGTCAGAGTCCTGAAGCAGGAGCACATGTGATCCATCAGTGCAGCGAATCAGAATTGAGACCAAACTCCACCTGCAGCTTCTCCTGTGAACAAGGCTTTGAACTACAAGGAGCAAAAACCATCAAATGCTCTGATGATGGACAGTGGAATGAGGAAATC
The DNA here is from genome assembly GCF_043380555.1 of Nothobranchius furzeri. Taxonomy (NCBI): domain Eukaryota; kingdom Metazoa; phylum Chordata; class Actinopteri; order Cyprinodontiformes; family Nothobranchiidae; genus Nothobranchius; species Nothobranchius furzeri. The sequence goes on along the minus strand of NC_091748.1, from coordinate 54,329,872 downwards.
CCTGCCTGTAAAGGTATGGAGGTTAATTTATTAATTATTATTCTTTTGTCTTCTGCAGTATTTTCTACTCTGTACCATATTAGTGTAAATCTAGTATGAGTGAGGAGAACATTAATCAGTTTTGATGCTTTGTCTTCGTTTTCCAGCCGTCCAGTGTGCTGCCCTCCAGGAACCTGAACACGGAAATCTCAGCTGTGAAGATGATACAGAAATGAGGTTCAGTTACAAACAAGTCTGCAGCTTCAGCTGTGCGTCGGGTTATCGTCTGGTGGGGTCGAAGAAGGTCACGTGCACATCAGCAGCTGTATGGAGTGAGAAAAGGCCTCACTGTGAAGGTGTGGAAGCAATTTAAGTAAAATTCAATCTCCTGTGATGAAACAAACGCAGACTTTGCTAACTTTTACACTTTCCACATTAGCCATCCTTTGCAGGAACCCAGAAGGAGAACCTCCCATCATTACTGCGTGCAGCAGACCTTTGACCGAACTGGGACCAGACTCCGTCTGCAGCTTCAGCTGTGAACCAGGCTTTGAACTGCAGGGAGCAAACACCATCAAATGCTCTGAGCACGGACAATGGAGTCGAGCCAAACCCACCTGCAAAGGTACAAAATCTGTCCTTATTTGGAGTTTTGCTGCGGTGACTTTGGTGCATGTGTGTGTTAATTGGGGCAGCAGTAGCTCAGGTGGTAGAGCGGGTTGCCTCATGATCGGAGGGTCATGGGTACGAGTCCAGCTCCCGCCAGGGGTATCCTGCTGTTGTGTCCTTGGGCAAGACACTTCACCCAACTTGCCTGTGTTAGTGGTGGTCAGAGGGGCCGACGGCGCCAAATGGCAGCCTCGCCTCTGTCAGACCTCCCCAGGGCGGCTGTGGCTACAAGTAGCTTACCATCACTAGCAGTGTGTGAATGTGAGAGTGTGTGAAAGCGTCTTTGGGTGTCTAGAAAAGCGCTATATAAGTTCAATGCATTATTATTATTATTAATTGTTATAATTGTTTGGTTTCACCACATCCAGCTGTGAGCTGCTTGCTCCTTGAGGCTCCAGAACATGGACATGTCAACTGTTCAAACGATGAGCCGCTTTTCAACTCACAGTGCTTCTTCACCTGTGATCAAGATTACTCCTTAGAAGGACATGAGCTGCTGATCTGTAATCGTCATGGCAACTGGACTGGAAAGAAACCCACCTGTCAAGGTAAAACAAGCAAAAACATAAAAGAAAGTAGAAAATGACACCCCAAGCTTTCATCATTCCGATGCAAACGTGATTGAAACGGCCTGATTAATCCTGTTTTTCTGCAGCCCCTTCATCCCGTGCAGCTGTCGTTTCCACTAGTGTGGCAGCAGGTGGCGCTGCTCTGGCCTCTGGGCTCTCTCTGGCTGTGTGGATCTTGAGGCGACTGAGGCAGAAAGCATCCAAGTTTGAGCTCAATAGGTAAAGCAAAGATTACTTTGTTTGAGTTCAAATATTACCTTCTAGAGTTTGTAAAGTCTGAATAACAATCGTATTCTCTTTTATTACTTTTATCACAGCAACTCTGACATAGAGGAGCCCCCACAGGTCTACAGAAACAGCATCGACAGCCTCATTTAGAGCACAGCTGGAGTCTGAGACGGCTGTTTGTGTTTGGCTGTTGTGATGTAAGACGAACATCTGTATTATTCTCCCAGTGGGAGTTTTCTGTTGAGCACATTGTTCTGCAACTTTCTGAACAAGCTGGAAAGGTGGAAATATCGACGTGACTAAATGACTGTGAATATTTTATTATTTTAAAAACCGTATTTATGTACTATTTATTTGTGATTCTGGGCATTTTTTTAAAATCTGTGTATCTCTGGACTTTTACACTAATAAATGCTGAAAAAACAGGAGTTTGTTGCTACTTTGATTCATTCATGTTAAAGCATTATGAATAATAAAACATGTCAGCTGAGGCAATAAAATAAGAATAAAAGTTCAACCGTCAATTATCGAGGTTCATCCGGTCATGTTTCAGTCATCATATCTGTCTGATGTTCACACAGTTGGAGTGATGGCCTTCATCCTGACCTGTGTGTTTCTGCCCCCTTGACCTTTCATAGAGGTCAACAAAAGAGCAGAGTAGACAAATAACAACGATAAGTGTAAGAGGAAGAGGAAAGCGTATTGCTGAGGGAACCCGTTTCAAGCATCACTGTTTTAGTGAAGTGGATGTTTGCTTTGACAGCATTTTTGTGGGACAATGATTTTAACTAATGCTGAAGGTGACACCTCCGAGTTTCCTCTCAGCTGTATTATTGAAAACAACTTCTGTGTCAGCATGCAGAGAAGCAGCCCCGCTAAAAATAAAGTAGCTGATTTCCATAATATCTGATATTAAAAAGGAGAATATCGAAGGTAAACATTTTCAATCTAACAGCTTGTGAATAATAATTTTTATTAAGAAAAATAATGACTCCCTAAATCATTTGGGTCCCTAGATAACTTTATTAATGTTTTACATACATTTTTTGATTGTTATTTTTTAATAACTTCTTCATTTATTTACAAAACATGCTTTTGGTCATTCAATCAACAGTCGATTGATTTTTTTTCTGAAGAAAGAAAAATCACGTGAATTTAACCCGTTACAGCAGGGGTGTGTGAACTTTTCAAGATGAGGGCCAAAATCATTAAGTTAAAATGTATGGCATGCCACAAAAACCTGATATTTTCATTTCACAAAATGAACAGTTATTTGTTCTCCCCAAAATATGGCCTCGTATTAGAAAACAAGAACAATGTTAAAAAGTGTCCATCTACAGCAGGGGCAGGCAACCCTGGTCCTGGAGGGCCACTAGTCAGCATGTTTTAGTTGTTTCCCTGCTCCAACACACCTGATTTTATTCAGCAAGTGATTAACAGGCTTCTGCGGTGCTCGCAGAGCTGCTGAATAAGTACAATTGAATCAAAATAAACTTTACAAGTCCTTCAGAAACAAATGATTAGGCACTAATAAATGCTTTGAAAAACCACGGCTGAGGCCAGATTTTTAAAGAAAAATATTTAAAATCCCATAGTTGTCACACACACTTGTGTAGTGTGGTCAAAATTGTCCTCCGCATTTGAGCCATCCCTGTGGGGAGCGGCGAGCTGCAGACACGGCTGCGCTCTGTGACTATTCGGTGGTTTAACCCCCCAATCCAACCCCTTAAAGCTGACTGTCAAACAGGAAGGCACTGGGTCCCATTTTTTAAGTCTTCGCCCGACCGAATCTGAACTTTGACCATCCAGTCCCAGGGCAGACACTCTACCACTAGGCCACTGAACTGGTTGGTGGAGGAGAGGTGAGTGACTTGGCCACCAAAGAAAGACAAAGATCAAGAGTAGCTAATCGAGTAAAGAAAGAAGAAAATGATTAATAATCTATTTCGTAACTGGGTAATTTTATTGCACTGAGAGTGAGGAGCTCCCCTTTGCAGCTGTTGGCAGAAATGATTAAGTAAGAGAAAAGTAATGAATTGATCTCAGTCCACTGTTTAGTAGATTTCACTGGAATGTTTGCTTTCTAAAGTGCTTGAGATGACTTGTGTTGTGAATTGGTACTACTGAATTGAATTGTCTTGTTTGAATACACATTCCCACTGAACCTAATACTCAGCGCACTGAGTTCAGCTCATTATGCCAATTAGTTAAACGTTTCCTAGGTAAGAAAATGCAGCACACTGCATCGCGTGACTTGTTGTGTCAGAGACTTGCCAGGAATCCCCAGATGTGGAAACATTTTCAGGAGTAGATCTGAAATCTGAACATTTGCAGTCCATCAAGGTATGTTTACATATGATTCATGGTTAAAAAAATGAATAGATTAATAAATAAATATGCAAATCCAAGAAAAATATTTCTGCAAATGTACAGCGTGCTTTCTTGCATTACATCCAGTGCATGCACACACACACACACACACACACACACACACACACACACACACACACGCACGCACACACACACACACACACACACACACACACACACACACACACACACACACACACACACACACACACACACACACACACACACACTCACACCCACACACGCACACACACTTCAAATTCCATGGAGGAAAGTTTTGAGGTGAAGCTCTCTTTGCACGTTTTCTACAAAGAAACTTGTGAAAACATAGATTGCCCACATCACTGTTAAACGTGTTCAATTAATAATTTATTCACACTTTTTATTCTGTCCCTAAATCCACATTTTTTTTCAAAACATTGATGGATTTTTCTAAAGGTTTGTTCATGTAAAATAAGTTTAACAAATCAATCATTGTTTCCTTTCAGTTCGTAACATAAACATCCAGGTATTCACTGTGGATGTTGGCTGAATAGCAAAAGGGAACGTATAAAACGCTGGCACCAATTCTCAGTTTCCACAACCCATGCAGCGTTAGATGGAGACAGGAGAAAGTTTCCTTACAATTAGGAAAACAAAGATTTTAGCTGAAGTTCCAAACACTACTTTGTTATAATTTTGCTACAGCAAGAGTTCTGAGTGAGTAAAATCTAAAAATAGTGTTTAGTAAAGTGAAAGTCCTCGATATTAACTTTGTCTCTAACTGAACATGAAGTGGACCCTAATTCTTATTCTTGGTGAGTCCTGGTTGCAATGCCGTGTGGTAAAAGTGTGATATCTTAGGTGTGTTCTTGCTGTGTCTTTGTAAATCCATGCTTTCGTTCTTTTTTAAACACAGAAAAAAGAACGAAAGCATGGAAAAGTGTGATAGTTTTGTAGAAACTATGTCTGATGTGTGTCTCACACTATATTTAGGATGGTCATTGGCTGGAACCACCATTGGCTGGACATACCACTACTCAAATGTAACTTTGAACTGGAGCGATGCCAGGAAGTGGTGCCAGGCAAATTTCACGGACATGGTGGTGATCCAGAGCCAGAGAGAGAATGATTATGTTGTCTCCCTTTTGCCAAACCGAACCCAGAGTCCTTATTACTGGATCGGAATCACCAAAACCCACTTGAGCAAGACCTGGACCTGGATCGGGAATAACAGCACCTGGATCGGAACTCGTTCTTGGGCCAGAAACGAGCCAAACAACAACCGCAGCAATGAGTTTTGTGTGGAGATCTACGTGAAGAGCGGGCCAGATCGGGGAAAGTGGAATGATGAGAAATGTGCTCGTAAAAAGTTCCCAGTTTGTTTCAAAGGTGTGTGAATTTGACTGTTTGCCTGTAGACAAATGAGCTGAGGAGCTATTTTCAGAGGTGATGAAGGGTGTTTTTCCTGCAGCCCAGTGTAATGCATCATCATGTGAGAGAGGAAGATGCGTGGAGACCATAAACCACTCAGCCTGTCTCTGTGAACCGGGGTTCATAGGAAACAGGTGTCAAACAGGTGAGGACACAGCTCTTCTTTATTCTAAAGTGACTGTATAGCTCAAATAAAACACCCATAACAACTTTCATTGTGCAAAATAACTAAAAACACATATTTCCCCTTTTCTGTGCACAAATGTGATCTTTGTCATCACTTCCTGATCTTTTTTTTGCAAACATCAAGAAGAATATAAATGCAGATTCAGCATCCGCCCTCATTAAACAGATCATTTTTACAGCAGCAAGCTGTTTTTCAGATATTATATAACCGTCTGTGTGTGACCCAGCTAAGGAATGCCCCCCTCTGTCTCCGCCTGAGAACGGATACCTGAAGTGTTCAGAAGGAAGTTCAAAGTTCAACACAACCTGTCAATTTAAATGCCATCCCGGTTTCCTGTTGACCGGCTCATCAGCGGTGACCTGTTCACCTTCTGGGGTCTGGAGTGCTTTGAGACCTGTTTGTGCAAGTAAACGCGCCAAATTAGCATTTCAATCCGGTCTTAGGTCATAGATAAACAGGGTTTGGATTGCAACAATGCATTGTTGTTTAATTCAAAGTAATAATTGGATGTAGGGAGTGATTTACTGTATCTGTGCTCTACCTGTTTGTGCTCCCAGCTGTTAAATGCCCCCCTCTCTCTCTGCCTGATGACGGAAACGTTACCTGCTCAGATGAAGGCCTGATCTTCAACTCAACCTGCAGGTTCAAATGCAGCTCCGGTTTCCTCATGACTGGCTCGTTCGCTGTGACGTGTGGGGCCACTGGGATATGGAGCGGTCCCAGACCCATTTGTGCAAGTACTGATGTGCACATTTTAAATTTAAACATGCTCACTGCTCTGCTGCTTTTGCTGACTCTTCTCCAGAGTTGTGACTGAGAATAGAAAATCTGTCATCTTTTCCCAGGTTATAAACAGGCTCTGCTAGCTGTCGCTGGGTGTGGATCCTTGTCTTTGTTGTGTTGCATCTGTTTCTGTTGGATGAAACACAGAAAAAGTCAGTTTTTTTTATTATGAACAGAAAAGACCCCCACTGTTTTACAGCAACACAACTGACCTGTTGGTTTGTTTCTTCCAGGAAAGAAACTTGTCCAAGAAAGGTTGGTGATGAAATAAGACAATTTTAAGAATTCTCACTGTTTTCATACTCTGTCTGTTTCTCATGTGTATAATAATGAGCTACAAGCTTTAAACCTGCCTCTTTTTTTATAGGCAGACGGAGGATTTAACAAATCCAACCAATGAAATAAATGGATGAGCAGAAGGTTGAAGCTCTCCCTTTGTGTCACAACATCTGAGCACTTTTACTGCATGCAAACATTTAAATTTAAACCTAATCCATATGTCTAAACACTCTCAACCCTGCATGCCACAGGTTCAATCTGATGCACTAAATTGATGCTATTAGAGATGTGCACTTAATGTATTTCCTGTAAATGCAAATGCTCCAGTTGGAATGATATAAAAATAAATTTAAAAATGTGAAAGATTCAAGCTATCTCCTCTTGTGTGTGTGTGTGTGTGTGTGTGTGTGTGTGTGTGTGTGTGTGTGTGTGTGTGTGTGTGTGTGTGTGTGTGTGTGTGTGTGTGTGTGTGTGTTATTATCAGTAAAACTTCTATAAACTGATATTCAGGCCGTAATCAGTCTTTTCTCTCCTGCATTATTGTACTTTTGTTTCATCCTGACATATTTCTCAGTAACTTTTCAAACCATTTTTAGTCATAAATCAAAGGCGTGTCTTTTCTTGATAACATAATAATAATAATAATAATAATAATAATAATAATAATAATAATAATAATAATAATGCATTGAACTTATATAGCACTTTTCAGGACACTCAAAGACGCTTTCACACACTCTCACATTCACACACTGTTAGTGATGGTAAGCTACTTTGTAGCCACAGCCACCCTTGGGTGGTCTCACAGAGGTGAGGCTGCCATTTGGTGCCGTCAGCCCATCTGACCACCACCAACACAGGCAAGTTGGGTGAAGTGTCTTGCTCAAGGACACAACAGCAGAATAACCCTGGCAGGAGCTGGAATTGAACCCATGAGGCAACCCGCTCTACCACCTGAGCTACTGCTGCCCCTGACCTTTGACTTTAATGAGGTAAAAACACAAACACTTTATGTGTTTGTTCTTTAGAAATTGCAGGCAAACATCAATCAAATTTTGACAAGGTTCTCACTACAGTTTCAGTCCTCATGGGTCCAATCACTTCACCTCTTCCTGTTTCCATTGTAAACTCAGCGTTTGATTGGCGGGCTGGCCCCCTCGCAGCACCAAGCCTCACACCACCCTGCTCTTGTGTGCCAAGGTAAATGACAGGAGGACTCTAACCAGAAAATGTGTTGCTTCATAGCCAGTAAGGCTATTTTTACCAGCATCTTTGGGTGTCCTGAAAAGTGCTATATAAGTTCAATGCATTATTATTATTATTATTATTATTATTATTATTATTATTATTATTATTATTATTATTATTATGTTATTTTTACCTGAGAGTCAGGTGTGATGAAAGCTGTGAGCTCATTAGATGAGATCACACACAAACTGACCACGTCAACCAGCAGACCACTGGGGTCATTAGATGAGAGTTTTGGCTTTCTGGCACTGAAACGTTTCACTCTGCAGTTTGCAGACAGACTGCTGCCTTTTCCACTGATCCATAGCTGCACTCAGATCGTAGTCACATCCTGTTCCTACTGGACATCAGATTAGTTTCAGGTCATGTCTGTCATCGCTTTAAGTCACACTCATTTACAGCAGCTCTGGACAAACACCCCTTTGATAAAACATGAGTGGGCTGTTTTCCTTGACGGTAAATTATGGTGACGTGATTATTCTCGCTCTAAACACACACCCAAACGCTGTTTATAGAAAGGGGATTGAAAAGTGGCATGTTTTACGAGCAAACTTATCTTTTCGTGATGGAAAAATGTCCCCCCCCCCCCCCCCCCCACGCCCACATATACAGTATTTGTGCTGCTGCAGGAAGCATGGTGTGTGTAGATGTTATAGAGAATGGTGCTAAACTCCTCATTGGTATTCCTGGGCAACAGTTTAAAAGCTCCACTTTGTGTCTTTATATAATACAAGGAGTTCAACTGAGGCTCAGTGCTTACTGTGAGAAAGGGTTTGATCTGATTGGAGCAAAACTAACATATTTTTCACTGAGCAGGTGGAGCCGAGCGCTTCCTGTTTAACAGGTTATGACTACAGATGAAAAGGAATCAAATGTAACTATTCAGGCTGTTCTAATTGCTCCAACTTTTTTGTTTGTGAGTGCTATTTAACGCTCTATTCAGGATATTTCTGTCCTGCTCTGACCTCATTGTCCTTTTCAGTTTTAGATCTCAAGTGTGAGAAGATGGATGAGAAATGTTGCATTGAATGCAACTCTTTTTTTTTTTTTTTTTTTTTTACCGTGTCCTGTCTGGCTGTGAAGCAAGCAGAATTGATGTCTGAATGCTGGTGACAAGCCTTACAGATTTTTTCTCAGGTGGAGCATCAAAGCGTTTGCTTTTAATGTCATGCCTGATACTTAAAACTTTATTGTTATTGTTGTTGAATGCTTTGTAATTCCGACCAGACACGGAGACAGAGGTGAAAGAGAAAGGAAAAGAAAAGGTGGGGAGAGGAGGGGGGGTTCCACAAAAATAAACAATAATGAACAAGAGTCTGCTTCTAGACCTGCAGAAAAAGACAAAAAAAAAACAAACAAAAGGACACAAAAAAAGGGACACAACAACAATACAACAAGATCTACCTATCACTGCGTCAACTTGATGAAAAAAAAAATATATATATATATAATCAACATTGCTTAACTGAAGAATCACGATGATAAATCACAGTGCATTAAGTGCCCACCATAGTCTTAAGACCTGTGTTGAACGTGCCCAAGCCCATACTTTTGAGAGCACCATGTGAGCACCTGTGTGTGTACACGCGCTTGTTTATGTAAGGTTTCTCTATAGGAACGTCCAACAGAGAGTGTGAGGGACCACAGATCCGCCCCCCAAAGATGCGCAGGAGATGGGGGGAGCTCCAAGTCCCAGAGATCCAGGCGCTGCCCCAGAACGCAGGAACCCCAAGGAGACTGCAACCAGGAAGGGCCCCGCCCCCCTCGAGAGGCACAGAGGATCGCCCCGGGGGGGCCACAACCAGCAGCCAGCAGAGTCCCTGAATGCAACTCTTAAGACAAGTCAAACTGAGGAATCCCACCTGACAACATGGATAAGGATGTTTAAAATTCTAGTCTTCAGTTAGGGTCACAAAAAGAACTGAATTTATATCACAACAACACTTCTCCAGCCAGAGCTGATCTCATGTATCTGCAGAACATCAATGCCCTCTTCTGGCCGCAGTGCGCCACAGTATGAGAGGATGAACTATCTCTATATTATTTACCCATTCCCCTCTTTGTCTTTCCACCCGTAATGCTAGAAGCTCTCCATGGGCCTCAATCCACCTGCAGGTTATATTAGATTTTAGATTTACAGTTGGAAAAAATATTTCTAATTAAAAACTGTTCAAGCCTTTCCACTGCTGCATAATCAATGTGAATTCGTGAGAAAACGTTAATGTAGTCTAGTTGTGCTTTTGTTATTCTTACCTACTTAATGCTTAATGTTAGCTGGTGTTTTTGTATCAGGTTTATTCCAGCATTTTGCCTCAAACTGAATCCAGATCATTTAATTTTACATTAGATGTGCATGACTGGGTACACGTTTGTCTTTATATTCTGTTAGTAGACTGCATGCACACACATGTTAATAATAATAATAATAATAATAATAATAATAATAATAATAATAATAATAATAATAATAATAATAATAATAATAATAACAATAATAACAATAATATGGATTTTTTTGTTTTGTTTTGTTCTGTTTAATTCATTATGAATTCTCCCAGAGCCATAAATCAACCACTCCATCAGTCCTGGAACTGTGTCAGCATTGTCCAGTTACTTGAAGGGCAATGTTAGATGACCTTGTCTCCTCACCAGCAGCTCCAGTTCACCCAGATTTTTACCTGAACTCCGTGGGGTTAAAGAGCCTCAGAGCTTGTCAAACTGCCACAAAGCAACATTTAAGCGTGTTTATTGACTGGAAAGCTTGTGTCATGGAGTGAATAAAGGAGATCAATTATAAGAATTTGCTCAGTGTGTCTCCTTATTTTCCAACTATCATCAGGCATGAGATCATCATCAGTTAAAAAAGACAAAAGCATTCTTTAAATTAATAAGATATCAACTGATAATCTATCCCACAGTTTTTTAGATCTACATTTTGCTGATATCTTTACATGTTCCAGGTGATAAGGCCTATGGAGAGTCTTCAGCAAAGTGTCTGCATCCGTCTTGATGCTGCAACAGCAGGAAGCCAATTATACCAGTTTAGAGACAGAGGGTTTGTGGCCTGTAGTTGGCACGAAGTGTGCAATTAATAACCGACTGTTGACAGGAGACTGTTTGGCTACCATCAGAAGAATAATGAGGTTATTGCTGCCCGCTGTGACCGTATGATCACAGTTTTATTTTTATTTTTTTCCGATTCCTCTGTTTTTGGCAGCCAGATGTGCATTTCAGCACACTGCCCTACACAAAAGACGAAAAAAAATCTAGGACTATTTTGGTTATTTTCTCACTCATGTTTAATATAATATCTATATTATAATATATATATATATATATATATATATATATATATATATATATATATATATATATATATATATATATATATATATATATATATATATATATATATAATGAGGTTTTAGTTCATAAATGATAAAAGAATATGCATGAATGCCCATTCTTAAATTCTGTCTCATTCCCTGTCATCCTAGATATCTTTGCTCCTGTTTCTTTGCCTGAGCTAACCAAACTACCGGTAGTTAACTCTATGAAGACCTCTGCATGCCCCCTTGACATCTTACCCACATCTTTAAAAAAAAAAAAAGCTTTTCAGTCCATCAGTCCCAGCGTGATCTCCATTATTAATGCTTCTCTGGTTTCTGGTCAGGTCCCTGCTTACTTTCAGAACGCTGTAATCCACCCGCTTCTTAAAAAAATGACTCTTGACCCCTCTCTCCATAGCAGCTTCAGATCCATCTTTAAACTTCCATTCATCTCTAAGATTTTGGAAAAGGTTGTGGCTAAACATTTCACAGCTGCTCTTGATGAACATAACATCTATGATATTTCCCAGTCAGGTTTTCGTAGAGCTCTTTCTACAGAAACAGCTCTTCTTGGGGTCTCTAATGACCTTCTGACTCACAGTGATGCAGGGGACTGTTCTGTTCTGGTCCTGCTGGACCTGACTGCAGCCTTTGACACTGTTGACCATCATCTGCTACTGGAGAGGCTGAAAGACTGGGTAGGCCTATCAGGAAGTCCCCTGGAGTGGTTCTCCTCTTATCTGTCTGAGTGCTCTTTCTCTGTAGCTGTCTCCAAGTTTAGATCCTCAACCACCTCCCTCACCATTGGTGTCCCACAAGGTTCTGTGATGGGGCCTCTACTCTTCCTCCTCTATCTGCTCCTTCTCCAGCACATCCTGAGCTCTGTTAATGGAATCTCCTACCATCATAAGGAGCTCTGCAGTGATGCAGACGCTGAACTGATCTTTCATGGTGAAGAGGGAGCTGAGCCAGAAAACAAGGCTCTCAATTTACCGGGCGATCTACATCCCAATCCTCACTGATGGTCGTGAGCTTTGGGTGATGACCGAAAGAACAAGATCGCAGATACAAGCAGCTGAAATGAGTTTCCTCCACAGGGTGACCGGGCTCTGCCTCAGAGATAGGGTAAGGAACTCAGACATCTGGGAGGGACTCGGAGTGGAGCCTTTGTTCCTCCGCATCGAAGGAAGCCAGTTGAGGTGGTTCAGGCATCTGGTCTGGATGCCTCCCTCGGGAGGTTTTGGGCATGTCCTGCCGGCAGGAGGCCTCCGGGTCGACCCAGGACGACCACGAGGAAATATATCTCTAGACTCGCCAGGGAACACCTGGGTGTCCCAGCTGAGGAGCTAGTGGACATGGCCGGGAAGAGGATTGCCTGGGAGGCCCTGCATGGTATGCTACCCCCGTGACCCGGACCCCGGATAAGCGAAGGAAGGTGAGGTGAGGGGAGGGGAGATGTCTAAGCTGCAGCTGTTACACACCTACTTAGACTCCGTTAAAACCTGGATGGCTGGGAACTTTCTACAGCTGAACGGAGATAAGCCTGAGACCGATTAATGTTGAGAAGATGGAAGTATGCAGATCGGGTGACATTGTTTAGATATTATTTGAATAATAAAGACTCATCCAGGATGACACCCAGAACTTTGGGGAGATTGTCAATTGTAAGGGTGAGTTTGTGAAACTTTAGTGTAGACTTTGTGCATGCAAGAAGAATTTTGGTTTTATCAGTATTACGTTTGAGGAAAACCAAATTTTTACTTCAGATAGACGGTTGGTAAGTGATGGGGAGAGAAAGTTGAGTCAGGTTTGCTGGAGAGGTAGAGCTGGGTTTCATCCGCAAAACAGCTTAAATTAATGTTAAACTTGTGAAAGATCTTACCAAGGCGATGATGTATTGTGATGTGATAAAGAGACGGGTCCCCAGGACAGAGCCCTGGGGCACACCACAGGTGACAGGGGAAGGCTGGTAACGAAATGACTAAAGTTGGATGAGCTGATGCGACCAGTGGGATAAGACTGGAACCAGGCTAGGGGTGTGCTAGAGAAAACAAATTAAGACAATCTGTTGAGAGAGACAGAGTGGGAAGTGTCAAAGGCTGCACTGAGATGTAGGAAGATGAGAATTGAGAGTAGACCAGAATCAGCTGTTACAAGGTCATTGGTGATTCAAAGAAGAGTTTCTGTGTTATGGTGAGGACAAAAACCAGACTGAAACCTAAATGGTTAAACGGAGAAGGAAGTGACGCCACCATCAGCGTCAGCCTGAGGAGTTTGCAGCCGCAAACAAAACGTAGCGGGCAAACAGGTAACAAAACTGTTCTGTGTTTTAAAAAAAGAACTACAGCATGGAATTAGAAATACGACACAGCAAGAACACACCTAAGACAGACTGAAACCTTTCACATAGACTGATACTTTTGTGTGACCTTCAGTTGATTCGTCATCACGACCTCCTCTTCATGATGCTGTTTCTACCATTTCTGTCTTTCCCGCATTTCTTTTCCTTCACATTGTTTAATCTACATCTGTATATGTTGTGTTGCCTTACCCCACTTACTGTATATAGATGTTGGGTGTAACCCACGTCTCTTTCTGGAATGCTCCGTTACATTGGGCAATAACTATAAAAGTTCATTAAATTCACTCTTCATGCTCCAAAAATGGGCAGTAAGAATTATTCATAAGGTAAGATTTTATAATCACACAAATAACTTATTTCTGCATTCTAAACTTTTAAAATGCTTTGATTTGGTGGACTTTTACACTGCACAACTATTATACAAAGCCAGTAAAGGTACACTTTCTATATATATTCAGAAACTCTTTTCACAGAGAGAGGGAGCTACAATTTTAAAGTCCAGGCCATAAGAACTACAAGAAAAAGTCTGTGTGTGTGTCCATATGTGGAGTTAAACTTTGGAACCGACTGGGGCTACAGCTCAAGCAATGTCCAAATATTTATACATTTAAACTCAAATACAAGGAAATGGTTTTGTTAAAATATAACAGACGGGACACCGGGGGAAGTGAGAAAGCTGGTGTTTGATTGCTATTGATTGTTATGGATTTAACATATTGCGTACAATGTCTCCAGGATTAATACTGATGCTGTTCAATTCAATTTTATTTATATAGCGCCAAATCACGACAAGAGTCGTCTCAAGGCACTTCACATAATAAACATTCCAATTCAGGGCAGTTCATTAAGCCAAACAAAAATAATGTTTCCTATATAAGGAACCCAGCAAATTGCATCAAGTCACTGACTAGTGTCAGTGACTTTACAGCAATCCTCATACTAAGCAAGCATAAAGCAACAGTGGAGAGGAAAACTCCCTTTTAACAGGAAGAAACCTCCAGAGAATCCTGGCTCAGTATAAGCAGCCATCCTCCACGACTCACTGGGGATCGAGAAGACAGCAGGTACACACACACACACACACACACACACACACACACACACACACACACACACACACACACACACACACACACACACACACACACACACACACACACACACACACACACACAGACAAAGACAAAGTAATGTGTCTATAGTTATATTGTGATTTCTTAGTAAATATTCAATTTGGTGACAGATAAACTTTATTGTATTTATCCTAGTGGATCTATAATTAAACGGATAAACTAGTAGTAGCACATCCAACGTCAAGGAAAGCAAAAAGTTATTATCAGGAGAGGGAGAATGTTTAAGTGGTTAGCAGCAGTGTGCTAGACTATAGCCCCCTCCATGAGGCCACCACAGCTCAGCAGAACATCATTGTAGCTTCTTCTGGGGAGAAAAACACTTAGAGAGAAAATAAAGTTAACTGCTGTCATTGCAGAAAATAGTACAGTTAAAGAGCAGATAGTAGAAGAAGGTAGTAGAGTGTGAGAAGTGGTCAGTGTATCCTCCAGCAGTCTAAGCCTATAGCAGCATAACTACAGAGATAACTCTGGATAATCTATCCTATTTAGATGTAGGCATGTTGGAGGCAGGGCAAGGGAGAGCCGTCTTTACCGACTGTACACTCCACCTCCCTCTACTCCCCCACTTGTCCAGATTTAGGCTAACATCAGATTTTAACGATAGGCCCTATCAAATGAAAATGTTTTAAGCCTAGTCTTAAAAGTAGACAAGGTGTCTGCCTCACGGACTAAGGCTGGGAGCTGGTTCCACAGGAGAGGAGCCTGACAACTTAAGATCTGCCTCCCATCCTGATTTTAGATATTCTGGGAACCACCAGTAAACCTGCAGTCTGAGAGTGAAGTGCTCGGTTAGGAACGTATGGAACGATCAGATCACTGATGTATGATGGAGCTTGATTATTAAGAGCTTTATATGTGAGAAAAAGGATCTTAAAATCTATTCTGAATTTAACAGGTAGCCAATGTAGGGAAGCTAAGACAGGAGAGATATGATCTCTCTTTTTAATTCTCATCAGAACTCTAGCTGCAGCATTTTGGACAAGCTGAAGACTTTTAACTACATTCTGTGGACTTCCTGAGGGTAATGAATTACAGTAATCCAGTCTTGATGTAATAAATGCATGAACTAGTTTTTCAGCATCACTCCTGGAAAGGATGCTTCTAATTTTAGCAATATTCCGAAGGTTGAAAAAGGAAATCCTGCAAACCTGTTTAACCTGGGATTTGAATGACATGTCCTGGTCAAAGATAACACCAAGGTTCCTTACTTTGTTCTCGGAGATTAATGTAATGCCATTCAGGTCAGGTGATTGACTAAGCGATTTACTTTTCTGGATTTCTGGTCCAAAGATGAGAAATTCTGTCTTGTCTTGATTTAAAAGCAAAAAGTTTAGAATTATCCAATGTTTTATGTCCTCAAGACAAGCCTGTAATCTACCCAACCGATTAGGTTCATCAGAGTTAATGGATAAATATAACTGAGTATCGTCAGCATAACAGTGGAAGTTTATCCCATGCTGTCTAATGATTTTACCAATTGGGAGCATAAATATAGTAAAAAGAATTGGTCTAAGCACTGAACCCTGTGGTACTCCACAAGTAACCCTGGAGTATGATGACGATTTGTCATGTACATTTGCAAAATGAAACCTGTCAGACAGGTAGGATTTAAACCAGCCTAGCGCTGTTCCTTTGATCCCTACAACATATTGAAGTCTTTCTAAAAGAACATTGAGATCTACTGTGTCAAAGAAAGCACTGAGATCTAACAAGACTAGAACAGACACAAGATTCTTATCTGAGGCCATGAGAATATAATTTGTAACTCTCACTAACGCAGTTTCAGTGCTGTGATACTCTCTAAAACCAGACTGAAATTCCTCAAACAGAGCATTAGTGTTTAAATGCTCACATACTTGGACGGCCACTATTTTCTCCAGGACTTTGGATAAAAATGGAAGGTTAGATATTGGTCTATAATTCATTGGGTCATCTGGATCCAGAGAAGGCTTCTTAAGTGAAGGTTTGATTACAGCAACCTTAAAATCCTGTGGTACATATCCATTTACTAAGGATAGATTGATTATATTTAGAATGGGGGCAGTAACCAAAGGAAATGCTTCTTTAAATAATTTGGTTGGGATTGGATCCAAAATGCAAGTTGAAGGTTTAGATGAAGCTAATATTTTTGATAACTCTGAAAGCTCAACTGGACCAAAACAGTTCAAGCACAGATGAGGTTCTACAGTCACCTCTGATGCTGCCTCACTTACTGAGGAAGAAGAAATCGCATTAGGGAGGATGCTAATGCTTCTGTTTCTAATAGAATTAATTTTACTTGTGAAAAATCCCATTAAGTCATTGCTGCTGAGAGCTAAGGGAATAGATGGTTCAGGGCTATGATTCTGTGTAAGTTTAGCAACTGTACTGAAAAGAAATTTAGGATTATGCTTATTCTCCTCAATTAATGCTGAGAAATAAGCAGTTCTAGTTTGTCGAAGATTATTTTTATAAAGCACAAGACTATTTTTCCAGGATAGGTAGGCCTCCTCATGGTACATAGAGCGCCATGTTCTCTCCAATTTCCTAACAGTTTTGTTTTAAGGCTCGTAAATGAGAATTAAACCAGGGAGCTAACTTCCTGTCCCTAATTACCTTCTTTTTTAAAGGGGCAACATCATCTAATGCCACACGTAAAGAGGAATTAACATGATGAACTAAAGCATCAATTTGTGAGGGGCTAGAACTGAAAATATTGCCCTCTGCTACATGCCTCTGAGATGCTGAGGACAGTAAAGATGGAACAGTTGATTTAAAAGATGCAACTGCGTTGTCAGATAGAGACCGACTATAGTGAAATTTACTTTCTTGTCTCGAGAACTCAATTATAAAAAACTCAAAGGTTATCAGAAAGTGGTCCGAGAGGACTGGATTATGTGGAAAGATTGTTATTTCCTCACACTCAATGCCATAAGTCAGCACAAGGTCCAATGTATGATGGCAGGAGTGGGTGGAGCTATGTATTCTTTGAGTAAAACCAATTGAGTATAAGATATTACTAAAGGCTACATTGATGCAATCATTTTCAATGTCCACATGAATGTTGAAATCCCCCACTACAATGACCTTATCAGTATTTAGCACCAAATCAGATAAAAAATCAGAGATCTGATCCAAAAACTCAGAGTAAGGGCCTGGTGGACGATATAAAACTACAAACAAGAGTGGTTTTACAGTTTTGCAATCTGGATTAGGAAAACTAAGAATAAGATGTTCGAACGAACTGTAGCTATTAATTGGTAAGGGACTGATTAATAAGTCCGAATGAAAAATGGTTGCTACTCCTCCTCGCCCTGTACTTCGAGCAATATGATGATTTAAATCATTTGAAGGAGTCGACTCGATTAAGCTAACATAGTCCTCTTGCTGCAGCCAGGATTCTGTGAGAGAGAGCAAAGAGATCTGATTATCACAAATCAAGTTATTAACTAGCAAAGTCTTAGAAAAAATGGATCTAATGTTCAGCAACCCACATTTACTTTTTCTAGTTGTCTGCTCAGTTGAATTTGTTCTAATATTTATGAGATTTCCATGATTTGCTTTATTAAGCCTGATATTTAATCTGTGTGATTTTGGCCGTGGGCAGGACACTGTCTCTATGGGGTAGTGGGTGGGTAACAGTACAGAAGCTGCAGAGGGGTGGGTTGAACTATGACTCTGCTTCCTGGTCTGGACCCTGGGTTGTCATGGAGGACTAATAAAACTGGCCATGTTCCTAGAAAGAAGAGCTGCCCCATCCAAAGAGGGACAAAGGACAAAGGTCACTCTTTCGAGGATGCCAACGTTCACATTTTGGACAGAGAGGACAGATGGTTTGAAAGAGGAGTAAAGGAAGCCATTTATGTCCACTGTGAGCAACCATCCTTGAACAGAGGCAGTGGTTTATGACACCAACTGTCTGCCATCTATAATCCAGTTTTGAGATCCCTTCCCAGTTGCCTCAATGCCCACGCATATCCTGGGCCATCTGACCTCAGGAATTCACATGATAGGGTGGGGCCAGGCTTCAGAATGAGCTCACCCGAAACTCTGGCTGAATAGGATCCACACCCACCCTCACACCTTGGCTCATGTGTTTATGTAGAAGATCATCAGGGGGTCTTTTGTTCCCTCTTCGGGGGGAAACTCCCACTGGGTTTAAATCTGGGACTCCACCATTTGACCTTAGAACTGAAGAAGCCTCTCGGATGAGAGGTGAAACGTCTTCAAGCAACTCAAAGAAGTCCAGACGCTTTTCTTTCAAAGCTCATTAGACTACAATGACCTGGATGACTGAGAACCTTCACAGACATCAGGCTAAAGACCAAAGGTGACAGATCATTTGCTGCTGTGGCCCCCATACTCTGGAACTCTCTCCCCCTGAGCCTGAGATCAGTGGACTCAGTGGTCTCCTTCAAAAAGCAGCTGAAGACTCACTTGTTCAAGCTGGCTTTTGTATGACCTTCTTCACCACTCTCTTTATTCTGCTCTCCCCACCTATTCCACCTTCCTCAGGATCCACTGATTTCCCTCGTTCCTATTCACTCTCTCTTTTAATCAAAATTGTCTATTTTTTGCTCATTTTAAATATATTTGAACCATTTTCTAACTTGTTTTTTTATTTTTACATTTTTTTGTTTTTGTGAAGTGCCTCGTGATTTTTATCTTGAGAGGCGCTATAAAAATGATATTTTCTTCTTCTTCATCTTCTTCTTTTATTTAGTTCCGTTTTGTGTTGTCTGTATGACGTACATGGTTGCTATGTATAATATATACCGTATGTCCATGTGTTATATTTATTTCAGTTTCTTTTTATGCCTAGAAATAAACTTAATAATAATAAATAAATATGTATATTTCCCCCATTTTATTATGATGTTTTAAATCATTTTTTATTTATTGTTCTTGTGAAGCGCCTCATGATCTTTATCGTCAGGTGCATATATATATATATATATATATATATATCTTCGTCTTCCTCCGCTTATCCGGGTCCGGGTCGCGGGGGAAGCATCCCAATTAGGGAGCTCCAGGCCGTCCTCTCCCCGGCCTTGTCCACCAGCTCCTCCGGCAGGACCCCAAGGCGTTCCTGGACCAGATTGGAGATGTAACCTCTCCAACGTGTCCTGGGTTGACCCGGGGGCCTTCTGCCAGCAGGACATGCCCGAAACACCTCCCCGGGGAGGTGTCCAGGAGGCATCCTGACCAGATGCCCAAACCACCTCAACTGGCTCCTTTCGATCCGGAGGAGCAGCGGTTCTACTCCGAGTCCCTCCCGAATGTCCGAGCTCCTCACCCTATCTCTAAGGCTGAGCCCGGCCACCCTACGGAGGAAACTCATTTCGGCCACTTGTATCCGCGATCTCGTTCTTTCGGTCATTACCCAAAGCTCATGACCATAGGTGAGGATTGGGACGTAGATCGACCGGTAAATCGAGAGCCTGGCTTTCTGGCTCAGCTCCCTCTTCCCCACGACAGATCGGCTCAGCGTCCGCATCACTGCAGACGCCGAACCAATCCGCATGTCGATCTCCCGATCCCTCCTACCTTCACTCGTGAACAAGACCCCGAGATACTTAAACTCCTCCACTTGAGGTAGGACCTCTCCCCCGACCCGGAGTTGGCAAGCCACCCTTTTCCGGTCGAGAACCATGGTCTCAGATTTGGAGGTGCTGATCCTCATCCCAGCCGCTTCACATTCGGCCGCGAACCTACCCAGCAAGAGCTGAAGGTCAGAGCTGGATGAAGCTAGGAGGACCACATCATCCGCAAAAAGCAGAGACGAGATTCTCCTGCCACCAAACTCGACACACTCCACACCACGGCTGCGTCTAGAAATTCTGTCCATAAAAGTGATGAACAGAACCGGTGACAAAGGGCAGCCCTGGCGGAGTCCAACCCTCACTGGGAACAGGTCCGACTTACTACCGGCTATGCGGACCAAACTCACGCTCCTCTGGTAAAGGGACTGAATGGCCCTTAACAGAAAGCCACCCACCCCATACTCCTGGAGCGTCCCCCACAGGGTGCCCCTGGGGACACGGTCATAAGCCTTCTCCAAATCCACAAAGCACATGTGGATTGGTTGGGCAAACTCCCATGCCCCCTCCATCACCCTTGCAAGGGTATAGAGCTGGTCCACAGTTCCACGGCCAGGACGAAAACCACATTGCTCCTCCTCTATCTGAGATTCAACTATCGATCGGACCCTCCTCTCCAGTACCTTGGCGTAGACCTTTCCAGGGAGGCTGAGGAATGTGATCCCCCTATAGTTGGAACACACCCTCAGGTCACCCTTCTTAAAGATGGGGACCACCACCCCGGTCTGCCACTCCCTAGGAACTGCCCCCGATGACCACGCAATGTTGTAGAGACGTGTCAACCATGACAGCCCTACAACATCCATAGCCTTGAGATACCCAGGACGAACCTCATCCGCCCCCGGGGCTCCGCCGCTGTGTAGTTGTTTGACTACCTCAGCAACTTCTGCCCCCGAGATCGGACAGTCCATCCCCAGGCATCCCAGCTCTGGTTCCTCCTCGGAATGCGCATTGGTGGGATTGAGGAGCTCCTCAAAGTATTCCTTCCACCGTCCGACTATAGCCTCAGTTGACGTCAGCAGCTCCCCATCCCCACTGTAAACAGTGTGAGCGAGTTGCTGCCTTCCTCTCCTGAGGCGCCGGACAGTTTGCCAGAACCTCTTTGGAGCCGATCGATAGTCTTTCTCCATGGCCTCACCAAACTCCTCCCACGCCCGAGATTTTGCCTCGGCAACTGCCACTGCTGCACCCCGCTTGGCTATCCGGTACCTGTCTGCTGCCTCCGGAGACCCACAGACCAGCCACGCCCTGTAGGCCTCCTTCTTCAGCCTGACGGCTCCCCGAACCTCTGGTGTCCACCAGCGGGTACGGGGGTTGCCACCACGACTGGCACCGGCCACCTTACGACCACAGCTAGCAACAGCCGCCTCGACAATCGCAGAGTGGAACAAGGCCCACTCGGACTCAATGTCCCCCACTGCTCTCGGGACGTGGTCAAAGCTCTGCCGGAGGTGGGATTTGAAGACCGTCTTGACAGGTTCTTCTGCCAGGCGTTCCCAGCAGACCCTCACTATGCGTTTGGGTCTGCCAGGTCTACGCGGCATGTTCCCTTGCCATCTGATCCAACTCACCACCAGGTGGTGATCAGTTGACAGCTCCGCCCCTCTCTTCACTCGGGTGTCCAAAACATACTGCCGCAGGTCAGATGATACGACTACAAAATCTATCATCGAGCTGTGACCTAGGCTGCCCTGGTACCAAGTGTACCGGTGGGCATCCTTATGTTCGAACATGGTGTTCGTTATGGCCAAACTGCGGCTTGCACAGAAGTCCAATAACAAAACACCGCTCGAGTTCAGATTAGGTGGGCCGTTTCTCCCAATCACACCCCTCCAGGTCAAGCTGTCATTGCCCACGTGAGCATTGAAGTCCCCCAGCAGGACAATGGAGTCCCCTGATGGAGCACTATCTAGCACTCGTCCCAGGGACTCCAAAAAGGGTGGGTACTCTGAACTGATATTTGGCCCATAAGCACAAACAACAGTCAGGACCCGTTCCCCGACCCGAAGGCGCAAGGAAGCTACCCTCTTGTCCCCCGGGGTAAACCCCAACACACAGGCAGAGAGTCTCGGGGCTAACAAAAAGCCAACCCCAGCCCTCCGCCTCTCACCCGGAGCAACTCCAGCAAAGTAGAGTGCCCAACCCCTCTCCAGGTCTCGGGTTCCAGAGCCAATGCAATGTGTCGAGGTGAGTCCGACTATATCTAGCCGGTACCGCTCAACCTCTGCCACAAGCTCCGGCTCCTTCCCCGCCAGCGAGGTGACATTCCATGTCCCAAAAACTAGTTTTCCTGTCCGGGGATTGGACCGCCAAGGCTCCCGCCTTGGTCTGCCACCCGATTCGCATTGCACCGGACCCTTCATGTTCCTCCTGCGGGTGGTGGGTCCACAGTTGGACGAGCCCATGTATCCGGTTCGGGCTGGGCCCGGCCGGGCCCCATGGGCGAAAGCCCGGCCACCAGGCGCTCGCTCACGGGCCCCAACCCCAGGCCTGGCTCCAGGGTGGGACCCCGGTAACCCTCCGGGCCGGGTACTCCGACTCTTCGTTTTATCCGCCATGAAAGATCCTTCGAACCGTTCTTTGTCTCACCCTTCACCTAAGACCAATTTGTCATGGGAGACCCTACCAGGGGCACTAAGTGCCCCAGACAACATAGCTCCTAGGATCATTAGGGCACTCAAACTCCTCCACCACGATAAGGTGACGGTTCAAGGAGGAGTATATATATATATATATATATATATATATATATATATATATATATATATATATATATATATATATATATATATATATATATATATATATACATATATATATATATATATACAGTGTATATATATATATATATATATATATATATATATATATTCTTTTTCTTCAGAAACAAAGAAACCCACAAAAGCACACATGGTGATATTCTCTACTGCACACTTCTTTGCTTTTGGTTGGCACTAGAGCACTGTGGTGACAGACAGTTAAATTGTTCCTGACCACTGGACTTGCGCTCTCTACTCTGCGAGGTCTGATTTCATAGTGGGAAACATGAGATCAGTCCAGAAGAGGGTTCACGGTGAGGGCAAGAAGGCACTCCTTACAGTGGGGCTTCATTTCATCGTCTCACCCTGAGCATTCTCTCCTGACACAGCTTTCAGCCCCTTCGTTGTCTGGAGCGTCTCCCATCCCAGGACTGGTGCATTCCAACTGAGCACAGTGCTTGGGTGGTCTCCCAACCCATCTCTCCCCCCTTACAGTCTTCTTTGACTGAAGGAAGGCAGAAAAATGCAAGAAGCACAATGTGAGCGTTGATGAAGGCAGCCTGGATATGATGCTTACCTGCCACTGACCCATACATCTGTCAGAGTCCAGGTTTTTAACATTGGAACAACCAGGAGAAGATGCTCCACTGACCCATCATCCAGATGGGGTCGATAAGTGCTCAGGATGGACTGACCTGCATCTCACCCTCAACAAAAAATACAAACTTGCTTGGAAATGATCATTGTTCTTGTTTACTTGTTTATTTTTGTCTTCCTTTTGAATCATTCAAGATGAAAAACATACACACATAATGTGAAAATAAATACAACGCCAGGCAAATATTTACATGAATACATGAAGTTCTCATTATTTAATGTTTAAACATAAAAAAACAAATTCATGCATGAGGTTTATCCACTTTTTAGAGCTTGTACTGTACAAAGCATCACAGGAGGTTTTAACTGAGGCGATTTCTGGTATTTTTTACACATTTTCTCAACAAGACTTTAGGAGTCAGCAGATGTTTCCAGGGTGAGCACTCCACCCTGAAGGTGATCTCCACCCTTAGGAGGTGAAGTATGAGTCCTGCATGGAGTATAGACAGTCGATGGGAGTGAGTGGGGACGAGTCATCTAGAGAGAGGCAGTCACTGTCAGCCACATGACACAGAGGGTCACTGCTGATGTCTCCATACGAGCTCTTAAACCCTGCAAAAGCAGAATTATTAATACTGATCTTTAGAATGTGCACTTTTGACGTTTTACACACCAAACTAGTTTTGTAAAACATGAGAAGCACAGCCATTGCTTAGTTTAAAACATTATTGTAAATGTATTGGTGTTAGAAAATTCAGAATGTGGTGTGTCTGATTCTGCAAAGAGTGAAAATCTGAAATATTTTAGTTTGAATGGGACATTAAATAGATTCTTGTACAAAAGACAGAAAAAAATGTAACAATAAACTAAATAAATCCGGGGAGTTTTTTATATTTTAGGTTTTTTTTATTATGACTTTTTATATATTTTCAACACAATTTTGTTTTTAGTTATCTGTGATTTAAGTATAAAATATTCCCAAAAATTCCCTGTTTTTGTTGGTATGAACTCAAAACTCATGAGTCTTTATTGTGAAATTATTTTGTAGCCCAATCCCTCTTAAACAAACCCAGTTCTGTTTTGCACAAACAACTGCAGGCAAAGTAAATTAAATATTTTTACACAAATAACAGGGATTCAGATAATCATTCTGCATGTTAAACTAAAGAGTTAGAACTTTAACATGTACTTTTATTCATCCAGAGCCTATAGTTACTATTTATGATACAACTAACAAAATTTTAAAAATAAATTGTCTGTCCTGACTGCACTCAGGACTTTTACCGTATGGATGCATGTGGTCTCCTGGCATCTGAGGGGGGGTCAGGCCCTGTCTGAAGGGATCCGTGTCCCAGTCCTGCTGCTCCAGTGAGATCAGTCCCATCTGCTGCTGCTGAATGTGGGCAAAAGAGGGTCCCAGGTGCTTCATCTCACCGATCAAATTACCACAGGAGGGCGCTGTAGAATAAAAACACATCCACAGGAGCTCACTTCTTCACAGATTGTTTTGTTTGTTTGTTTGTTTAATGTGACTGGAAACTCTTAAATTATTTCACATCAAACATTCTTTTTTGTATTGCCTCTGATTCTGTTGAGCTTGATTAAAAAAGCAGGCATAAAAACCTGCGTCATGTGACGGGAGTCCATGGTGATCCGGAGTCTGCTGCTGCTGCTGCTGCTGCTCCTGCTGCTGTTGTCTCCTGGCCAGCTTCTTCATCTACAACAACACAGTAATTAAAATTATATGTATCTTTACACTCTTAAAATGAAGACAATAAACTGATCTCTACCTCCACAGTGCCCCTGCCCCCAGGAATGTGAGTGTGTTCCCTTTGGCACAGGGTAACTTTGTGAGGAAATACTGGGTTTAATCTACACCGATCTCTCTGTGACATGTCATCAGTTTCCTGTATGAGGAGATAACCCAGCTGATTTCCACGCTGGCTTACAAACATGGTGCAGAAAGAGGGTTTTTATTAGCTGTGACCGTGTGTGTGTGTGTGTGTGTGTGTGTGTGTGTGTGTGTGTGTGTGTGTGTACTATGTTGAGGTCCCAAACATCACAGGAAACTAACTTGTGGAATTTGTTTAAGTGAAGACTAAATTAAAGGTCCAAGTGACATCTTTGGGTTAAGACTGTGTGTGTGTGTGTGTGTGTGTGTGTGTGTGTGTGCGTGCGTGCGTGCGTGCGTGCGTGCGTGCGTGTGTGTGTGTGTGTGTGTGCGTGCGTGCGTGCGTGTGTGTGTGTGTGTGTGCGTGTGTGTGTGTGTGTGTGTGTGTACTGTGTTGAGGTCCCAAACATCACAGGAAACTAACTTGTGTGGAATTTGTTTAAGTGAAGACTAGATTAAAGGTCCAAGTGACATCTTTGGGTTAAGACTGTGTGTGTGTGTGTGTGTGTGTGTGTGTGTGTGTGTGTGTGTGTGTGTGTGTGTGTGTGTGTGTGTGTGTGTGTGTGTGTACTGAGCATTACTTTGGCTCTCTGGTTCTGAAACCAGACCTGTACAACTCGCACGCTCAAGCCGGTCTCTGCTGCCAAGGTCTCCCTCACCTTGGATTAAAATACAGGAGAGAGAAACGAGGATTGGAAAAACAAATAGTCATTTCAAAATTTTGAAATACATATAATCTCACATTTCTACCTCATAAATGTTTTTAACAGCATACATCTACAGAGTGGTGAGGTATAGTCTGCTTTTTCATGGATGTTAGTGTCATTTGTGTATTTAAGAGATATGGGGCATTTATATTCAGTCACAAAATATTTTTCTGTTTACATCATCATGTTACAGAAATTTTCATTCAATCTGTTTAAAATCTTTCAGATTTAAAAAACAAGTTTTACCACATGCATGAGAACTGGTGAAGACAATTAATTTGTGTGTGTGTGTGTGTGCGTGCGTGCGTGCGTGCATGCGCGTGCGTGCGTGCGTGCGTGTGTGTGTGTGTGTGTGTGTGTGTGTGTGTGTGTGTGTGTGTGTGTGTGTGTGTGTGTGTTCACTGAACAGAACAAACTACCTTTCTGCATGGCTTTGAGGAGACTTCAAAGGACGTCTTAAAGGTGCGTCTTTGCTGAGTCGTCAGAATAGTGCGAGGCCTTTTGGGCCGTTTGCTGTCCTGATTATCTGCTCTGCCTCGTCTGTCTGTAACTCTCACAGACTCGCCCCCTCCATCATCCTCGCTTTTCCCTGGCAGATAAAAATAATCACATTAACGTAAAGACAAACATCAAGATTCAAACACCAAACTGAATTTCATGGTCTTGATTTGAAATGTTGAAAACAGTGTTTGCGTTTTGGTGCTGATGAGATTTGGTTTTAAATTAAACAAAATAATTACCTAAATAAACAAACCACCTGTCCCCAAAATTTATTTTCACACAATACGTTTTAACAACAAAATGCATTTTTACTCAAATGACACAACTGAATTTATGCTGGTTTTAAAACAATTATCACATATTTACAACTTTCCTAAGATTTTTTTTTTCTTGAAAAGTCTAGACAGAATAAAATTAGATGGTTATTTTTCCATTAAATTTAGTCTGATTTTGTTTACAATTTAGCAAAATGCTTGAATTTATTTGAATACATATCAGTGATGCTGGCTTGCTTTATACTCTTTATTTATTATGAAGTAACATCACATTCCTGAATTAATCCTTTATGAAAAAATGAGTTAATCATAGAGCCAGGATGATTTATTTGTGAACATCAATAATTTATAATCTGGTGCACTAAATTATCATCAAAATACAAGCATTAGCTGAGTAAATGACTCCCGTTAAAAGCGTTAACATGCTATTTGCTTTCAATTGTACCAATTTAAAAGAGTCAAAATAAGAATTTCAAAAGATCTACTTCAAAAGTGAAAGAAAAAAATATTTCACAAAAATGAGTGGAATTAACTGTGCCACATTAAAAAACATATTAAAGGAGCATTAAAAAATCTTTCATGATTAATTCAAAACAATCCTGTAACTTCACATTCCTGGCCTGGATGAAGAAGGCGTAATTTGCTTAAGTAAACCTTGTTTTCATTAATTTTTGCAAAGTTGGCCACAATAATTTCTAAACAAACATCAGATACACTGAAACATGATTTTATGTAACTCTGTACAAAATCTGTATGATTTAAACACACACGCACACACACGCACACACACACACACACACACACACACACATACCTATCTATCTATCTATCTATATATATATATATATATATATATGTGTGTATATAGATAGATAGAGATAGAGAGAGAGAGAGAGAGAGAGAGAGAGAGAGAGAGAGAGAGAGAGAGATTCTCACACACACCCAAGCGAACATTTACCAAACCTAAACACTATTTTTGTGTAACGTGTGTGTTTTACAGAGTCCATACCTGTATCTGAGGACATTGGACTGGACACACACTGATGGTAGTCCTCTCTGGCACACAGAAGCTGTCCCTCCCTGAGGACGCAGCGGTCTCCGGTCTGCAGGTGGCATGAACAAACGCTGCAGGTGAAGCAGCGCAGGTGAAACACAGCTGGCCCTGCACGCATCACCAGCTCTGAAGGAGAAACGGCCTCTGAGCAACCCCCGCATCGCACTCCAAACAGGCTGCAGCAGAAAGGCAGAGACACAAAGATAAATAGTAAACAATGTTCTTGTTTCGTTAGACACTTGAGGACGCCTCAGTGAAATGAGACTTCATGAGAAAAAAAGCACACTTGCCAGACTTGGTACTGTTGCTGAGTCGAGCTGTCATTCAAAACTCCTGACTTCTCCCCTTTCTTCAGTCTCCCCCCTGCCCCGACCACTTAGACACATACCCTTGGTGTGTCGGGTGTGTGTCTTAGCGCCTGGCAACTAAAACTGGTGGGCTCAGCCTCGGAGACTGTTGCCGTGGCTCCAACTGCCGTGTCCGAGGCCGTGCTCTCAGGGACGCAAGAAAAAAGGCTCTTGGCAGGCCATGGCTCCAGGCAGAGGGGGGGAATCAGCTCTCCTGGTGGGAGAGACTGAGCCACTGGTCTCAGGAATTATCCGTGGAATTATCTGAAAGTCTGCTAAACCAGAGCTGGACAAAGACTGAGCCAGCCCCCAAGCAGCAGGACCATTGTCCACTTGGCTGGCACCGCTGCATTTTGGGTCTGTCAAACAGGATGATGCGTCATCATTCTGGACCTGGCGTTTGTTTCCTGAACCGACTGGGTCACCAGACAAGTCAGCAAAGAGGCATGAGAAAGTGACAGCTTTTCCCTCTCTTGTTTTCTCCTACAAAAACACAATCCTGCTTAAAAGCCTTAAAAATGTCACTGAACAAAAAGTTTTCTCTCTTTCTTTAACCATTAATCAATGCCGCTGTTGGTAACTATTGAAATCTGATCATTTGGGGCTACTTCCAAGAGAAAAAGGGTAAAGACTAATATAACATAAAGCATAAACACACAAAATCTGCTACAGGAGGTTGGTGTATTCCACAAAGCAAAAAGGCACAATATTTATAAGTAGGCCAAACATGAAGGAAACAACTGTGTTGAGGTTGAGATTTTCAACCTGCAAACCCAAACATTGCTAATATCTCTTCCCATCTCTCTGAGGTCACCATGGAAATGGTGGAGCCCACTCACAGGGGCTCATGAGAGGCCAGTCTGACCACTTGACCCATCAGGGTCGTCTGCCCCCACATCCTCTAAGGTATTTGCTTTGATACGACCAGCATACCTTTCTGTGGTATCTGCATTCCTCTGGCAACCCAAGATGCATCAACCAACGTAAGTATGGCTGAGGAAATACCCGGAATGTTTGTGGGTCTCTTGGATACGGTGAAGTACTTAACATGATGTCTAGCTAATGCTAGATGTCAGCGGAGAGCGAACTGCGGGCTTTAATGCTTCGAGATTACTTGTGTTTCGAGAATTGCTGTTCCATTATGCACCTTGTTCAGTTCGTCTTATGAGCTCCGTTCTTTTAAGAGTCATTATGGCACAGGTACCTTCAGTGCTTATAGAGCAGCTGAAGGTGTTTAATATTTCAGAGTTTCCGCTGACATGATTGGCCCGGCGACTCAGCCATGAAAGCGGGAACTCTCAGTCATGATGGATTAAGACACCAATTAGTGACAGGATTGGTACAGAGAAATCAGTCAGCAAAACCTTGGACACTGAGCATGGATGCAGAGATGAAATATAATGTTTATGTATGCAAGCATTTAGTTTTCCTTTGCCTTGACCTCAGGAATGACCTTTGGCAGGAAAACAGACGGCTGGTCTGCAGGACAAGAAGAGACAGATCCTGTTTCTGGATCAGGTTAACTTGGATCTTTCACTGAACACAAACCAACATGGGCTGCATATCAGATACACATCTTCAGGTCAAGTGCACCACCAGTCACGCTGCTGATCTGATGACCGATCTGCTCCCCCATCTGCATGGCCACTGAACTGTTGATCTAACCTGATCTACCGATAGTTCCACCAACCTAAAATGTCCCGTGGTCGTCGTTTTAATAAATGATACGACAGCCTTCTGCTTGTAACCTATTGACTGATTGATCCAGGTCAAGCACATACATGATTAATATAATTACAAGAATCTAGGGGTCCTTCATTATCAACAAAGGCCTGAACATGCATTTATCATCTTGTTTTTATAATAATAATAATAATAATAATAATAATAATTATTATTATTATTATTATTATTATTATTCCACAAGTAGGCTGTGCAGTGGCGCAATGGTTAGAGCTGTTGCCTTGCAGCAAGATGGTCCAGGGTTCACTTCCCAGCCTGGGACCTTTCTGCACTGAATTAGCATGTTCTCCCTGTGCATGCGTGGGTTCTCTCCCGGTACTCCGGCTTCCTCCCACAGTCCATAAACATGAACTAACTCGCTGTCCAGGGTGTACCCTGCCTGATTGCCCATTGACCGCTGGAGATAGGCACCAGACAACCCCCCCCCCCCCCCCCGCGCGACCCTACGTGGACAATTTTTGACACACAACTCAGGAGGAAGAGTGTTTTGTCCAATAATCAGAAGGCTGCAGGTTTGATCCTTCCTGCCAGAGAATGCTTCTGTTGTGTCCTTGGGCAAGACACTTAACAGACCTTGTGTGTGTGTGTGTGTGTGTGTGTGTGTGTGTGTGTGTGTGTGTGTGTGTGTGTGTGTGTGTGTGTGTGTGTGTGTGTGTGTGTGTGTGTGTGTGTGTGTGTGAATGATACACTGTAGTGTAAAGCGCTTTGGAGAAAGGCGCTACACAAGTGCGCGTCATTTATCATTTAGGGTTGAGGTTGGCACTAAATGCACTATGACTTATTACTTAGTGCTTTTCATCAAAAATTGTTACTCTCATATATTCTCATGTGTTTGGCGCAGTGACATTTTTGTCCTGTTGTATATGCGTGTCCCTTTTTGTCTCTCTCTCTCTTTCTGCAGGTCTAGAAGCGGATTCTTGTACATCCTTTATTCTTTTTATTGTGTAAACTTCTTTCCTCCCACCCCTTCCTTTCCTCTCCCCCCTTTCTCTTTCATTTTCGTCTTCATTTCTGTTGGAAGCTAATCAAGTTTTGATATCAGGCGAGGCATTATAGCTGAATCTATAATGCTCCACCTGTGAGACTAAAACTGTAAAGCTTGTTTTCAGCACTCAGACATCAGTCCTGATTGCTTTACAGCCAAACAGGACACGGTGAAAAAAGATAAACAATGCTCATTATGTTGAAGTCTCATGTGCATTGATTAAATAGCTTTTTGGTAATTAATTATTGTATCTAAAATTTATCCCAAAAAAACTGGTTTTAAGGTAAAACAATATTTTATCTTATGAATACATACATTAAATTATGCCACACAGGAAAATTAAGAAATGTTTATATTACAAAGTCTAAAAGTGTGTGTTTGGTTGTGTGTGATACAGTTTCTGTGAGTCTGCCTGCCTAGCTCAATGTTTGATACATTTCTGGATTCAGTATAAAAACTTCAGCAGAATTTTTAGGTCTAAAATCCTCAAAAAAGACAAATCTGCAGCTTTGGCTGGCACTGGCCCAATTTTGAAGCATAAAAACAAGGCAAGATCCAGACAGACGATATGCAGCGTGTGGTAAGAAACAAATGTTGTCACAGTGTGGAATAATCACACAATCACTGCACCTAAAAAACAAAAGAGGGGATGTGAGAAGCTGTTTGTTTGGGTAGGAAATCCTGGCACAGTTTTAAATCACTCATTGGGGGTCTCCATGCAGGAATGGGGTGTCATTCCCACCCAGACGGGACAGCGGGGGAAGTTTGTGAGGGGAAGCTTTGGCAATGGGCCTCCTGCTAATTGATCAGCTCAGATATCTCACGGTTGGCTGGGCGTCATCCCATTGCTCCACACAGAGGCTGCTGTAAGAGGAGCTTTCCAGATGCCACCGCACATAACGCCAGGGCTCGTGGAGCGCACTGTCCCCCAAAATAAGTTCACACCATCCTCTCCGTCTCTTTGGCAGGGGTACACCACACCTTCTGACACATGGCTCTCTGCTGCTAATCACCTCACTTCTGCCCTTGCCTCAATACCTCCTGCATATTACACTTTTGACTTCGCTTACATTTCCTTATTAATCTAAAAACAGTTGGACAGTGAAATATTTTAAAAATCTCTCAGAATTTAAAATGTATGATTGGATCTTTAACTGCAGGATTCAATTTGAATCAATTTGGCTAATTTGGAGTATTTAGGCAAATTTCTTGGCAGAACAATTGCCACTAAACGGCTCAGATACGCTGCTGCCCTTTAGACTGGTTGTATCTTGTTGATGTTTAATAGAGAGGTTTTTGGAGCTGGAGTTTAAGGACAAGGCGAGGTGTTGGGCAGTAATTCTCTCTTTTTTTGATAGTGATGGGGAGGACCATATGTTGTCTCCAGCTTGCAGTTGCCACGCCAATGGCCCTCAACATCTTAACACATTTTGACAATGTGTCAGTTGAGCTCTATACCCCCAGTTGTGCATGAAGGTGTGATGTTGTGTGTGTGTGTGTGAGAGAGAGAGTGTGTGTGTGTGTGTGTGTGTGTGTGTGTGTGTGTGTGTGTGTGTGTGTGTGTGTGTGTGTGTGTGTGTGTGTGTGTGTGTGTGTGTGTGTGTGTGTTCACTTAACAATAGTTTCCTTACATTCCAGCTTCCATAACACCCCTTCCTGCCACAGTCACCCTGTTCTCTTAATCCACTGTTGAGTTTGTAAGTCACCAAGCAAACACACACAATCTTAATTTATTAAGCTAAAGTTATTTATCCTTTCTTTGATTGGTAGATTCTAAGACTTGCATGAAACCACCTAAAACAAATATTAGTTCTGGAACTAAATTATTAATTACTTTGAAAGGAAATAAAATTGTAATGTAGAAAGATCACCTGCATTACATTTATTGGAAATAACTGCAAAACAATTGTTTCCTTGTTCAGTCTCTCTCTCTCACACACACACACACACACACACACACACACACACACACACACACACACACACACACACACACACACACACACACACACACACACACACACACACACGGGTGTAACCAAGGTCAAGATGTGGACAACGGGCTCTGTTGTGGGAAATAGGATAAACGATGAATGTGTTTTGAGTCTTTTGACCCAAAAACAGAATAAAAACTAAAGCTCTTAATTTTAATTAGTAAGTTACAGAGTAATGATCCTTTCTTTAATTGGTAAATTCTATGTCAGCATGACAACACTTGATCTAAAACAAATACTACTAGTTTTAAAGAAGATTTTAAAAATTACTTTGAACTGATGTTATTATTGTGTTTAAACAATTTATGTGTTTAAATACACGTGCACTCACTCAGAATAGTCCTTTTTGCAGTAAAGTTTGCGGCCCCGCAGAAAGCAGGAGTTCCCGAGCGCGTCCCCGCACGCCGCGCACCGCACGCACTCCTCATGCCAAAGGCCGCCGCCGACTCTGAGCAGGAACCTGTCTGTGATCGGACGGTGGCATCCAGCACACACCGCCCTGCGATCCATGTCTGCAGAATCAAAGGAAAACTCTCCAGTCAGCTACTTTAATTCATCGCCGTTCGAAATGACGCGGAAACATCGAAAAAACATTCTGTCAAAAAAAGTGAATAAATGAGTTTGTTTAATGTGCTGCCAAACAAAGATGAGCCCATCATAATGAAATTAGAGCAACGTCTTTCCAAATGACAACAAAAACTATTTGTTGCAAAACTTTGAGAAAAATCTGCGGAACACGTGAGCAAATTATAAACACGAAATAATGCAAATGTTCAAACTTTTCATTCTTGGGCAGATGGAACTCTTACCTGTGAAACGCGAGTTCTCTGACGGGAGGAAAGTGTTTTGATTTGAAAACTCCCTCTTCCTCTCAGAGTCTATCTCCGGCGCTCAGAGTGCCGCGGAGAGTTGTTGCAGCATCAGAGTTTCCCCTCAGAGACTCCCACGGCCTCTTATTGACTCAACTCCTCTATCAATTATCCTATTAGCGGCGGACGGGAAAGAAACCGAGAGCCGGAGAGACTTCCTCCATGTGCAGGTGCAGGTTACCTCTCCCCCAGCCAGCCTCCTCCCTCCCTCACACACCCCCACCCCCCATTACCGCTCCAAATACCACGAAGGAGCAGTTTTTGCTGAGATGAGGGCAAAAAGTTCACATTTTCAGACAGACAGACAGACAGACAGACAGACAGACAGACAGACAGACAGACAGACAGACAGACAGATAGATAGATAGATAGATAGATAGATAGATAGATAGATAGATAGATAGATAGATAGATAGATAGATAGATAGATAGATATTTTCTTATCCTGATCCATATCCTTGCTGTTTATGTTAAATTTTCTTGTAAGAGACAAAAATATGTATCGCTTTGAATTCATACTCTGACTAAATTTTAAAGTATCAGTGAGTAAATACTTGTTAAAACAAAAACAAACAATAAAAAAACATCAATTCATTTTTAAATTGTGTGCTAAATATGTAAGAAGCATATAAAACCCCTCAGTTAGGAGCCATTTCTGGCTGCACAAGGGCATAATTGGTTAGGCTGTGGCTGCCATTCTGTCATTATTATGGGGCAGCAGTAGCTCAGGTGGTAGAGCGGGTTGCTTCATGATCGGAGAGTCATGGGTTCGATTCCAGCTCCCGCCAGGAGTATCCCGCTGTTGTGTCCCTGGGCAAGACACTTCACCCAACTTGCCTGTGTTAGTAGTGGTCAGAGGGGCCGACGGTGCCAAATGGCAGCCTCGTCTCTGTCAGACCTCCCCAGGGCGGCTGTGGCTACAAGCAGCTTACCATCACTAATAGTGTGTGAATGTGAGCGCTATATAAGTTCAATGTATTATTATTATTATTACATTTGCAAAATGTAAGTTTATCAAATAATAACACCGTCTTGCAACTCTTCTGTTTAAGCGTAATTAAATGATTACAATTCTGAATAATTAAAGAGCAAGTCACCCCCTACAAGAAACTTACTTCACTCCCACTTCATGTTTGTAAAATGCAACAAATGCTGTTGCATGGCAGACCGAGAGGGTGGAGCCGCTAACAATTACACACACACACAGGCTCACATGACATTGTGACATCATAATGTACCAGCTAACATCATATCATAATTATTGTAATTTGGGACATGAATTTTGCTGCCAAACTTTAAAGTCCCTCAATCGGGGGACGTTATTTTTGTTTTCCATTTTTCCATTTAATTTATTAATCAGGACAGTGCATATTAACACCAGGCATGCTGAAACATGCCAGAATTAGCCATGGGCTAGTTTTCATTTGTAGTCCTGTGCCAGTTGTACATTTGGCTTCCTAGAAAGCCCGCGGGCCACCAGTTGAGGTTCACCACTCTAAGCCAATGACTGAAGACTGGAAACCAGCTCCACATGCCTCTGAACAGGATCAGGTACTGAAAAGAGGATGGTCTGGTTTGTTGGTCAAGCTGACTTTGATCCCAAAGTCAAATGCTGCAACCTCTTTTGTTCTTAGAAGGAAATCCGTTATGCAAATCAGACTTGACGCCATTAGCCACATTATAGTGTAGGAGCCCCTCTCATCCATCAAATTAAACTAATGTGTAGACATTGACACTGAACTTTGAGGCTTTTTCCTTGTTGTCCGCAAAATATTTACTTTCAACACCATGACCTACCTGTAGGGTTTCTCAGCAAAATGTTGCATTTTACTGCAATCAGTTATCCTCAGTCTGCCTTGTAACTGATCTTTGTTATGAATGTTTATTTTCATGGCCTGTCCCTTCCTTAAGAAGACACAGTGGGTCACTGAAAGGTTTGATGGCTATTAAAATTAAATAAATTATGGTGATGTGTGATAGTACACTCGCTATAGGGGAACTAAACACTCAGGAGTGTACTTCAAATATTTAAAAAATAGAAAAGTGGAAAAATGTCCCAACTTTCTAGAAGAGACCAAGAAAAGGCAGATTTTTTTGTCTCTCAATGTTTTTGTTGTTAGTTTATTTTTAAACAGACACAAACCAAGAGAACTTGTGAGGTCTACCGCTGATGTCCTAAAGTTTTGACGTAAACGATCTAACACAGGACGATGACGCAGGGAAGTAAAATGATTGTGCGTTGTTGCCCTCCAGTGGTAAAAGCTGGAAGTGCACAAAGGGGAAGCCACAAATAAGCACAGCCATGAAACAAATAATGTTGTTTTATTTATTTAAATAACTTTATTCTGTACGAATTTAAACAGTGTTTTTGTTAAATGCTGAGAAGTATTTTTACTCTTTTATGAATGAAATACAATTCCTCTTTCTTTTGGGTTGCTTTAAAAAGAAATACCAGAAATTATCTATTTACAAAAATCTGTTAGCAACTCTTTTAGAATTTGTTTGGACAGTGGACTCTCCGAACAACCACAAAATATCATCTCTATTTTAATTATTATTCTTTTTTGTTCTCAGTACAAAATATGAAGTTTTACAGTTTTAATCAAGTCCATTTTGTATTTAATTCAGCCCCTGTTTCGCTAACAGAGTGGGAGTATATACAAGGGAGGGAGGGAGGGAGGTCTGGGTGTCATGTGATCTGATGTGGCGTCTCCAGCATCTCCATCAGGAAGGTGTCAATGGGTGTGTCCCCTATTAGCTTGAAGAAGAAAAGATGCTCTAGACACTTGAGGCCGATGGAGCGCAGAGCAGGCAGGCGAAGCAGCAGTTTGGCAAACCTGCAAGATGTGAGTGGATTAATTGTTTTATCTTCAATGAAACCAAAACAGCAGTTTTCAATGGTGATGCTTTGTGTTTCCCACCTGCCCGGCTGGTCTGGGTACTTCTGTTTTGTGTATGACTCCAGCGAAGCGTAAACTTTTTCTCTTAGTGCCTCAACCTCAGATGGGTTCGACAAACCTTTAGCATCTGAAACACAGTCAAACACATAATTATCTAATTTACCATGCTGTACTAGTGTATAAAAGGAAAGCTGCTCAAAATTTCAATGTTCAGGTTTCGTTCACCTGACTGACCTGGGTTGAATAGGACGATTGCTCGTAAGCAGCCAAGTTCTGTTTTATCCATCTGCATGTCTTTCATTTTAGATACTAACTCTGTTAGGACTCTGCAGGAAATAAATAAATAAACTCCATGTCAGCTGGAAATAATCCACTCAAATCAGAACCTGTACCAAAAACACAACAATGACATAGGACTATTTTGGGTGAAAAAAAAAACAGATCTGAGGGAAATGTTTTAATTACATTAATATACAGCCCTCATATTAATATTCTGATTTAGGAAAGTCTTCATTTGTGTGAAAATATTTTTCAAAGAATACCAAGAATAAAGGTATTTTCAGACATTTTAAATACATAAATAAAAATAAAATTCAAACTTTGAATTCTTAAATATACTTATAAAATAATTTTATTTGTATTGATATTAAAAATTATAAACTTTTCATAAAGAAAATTAAAATCATAATTTTTAACTTGTTTCTAAGGTTCTAAGCACATTCATGTCTTAATATCTATAAACATCCTTTTTTTCTGGTAAAATT
The DNA here is from genome assembly GCF_043380555.1 of Nothobranchius furzeri. Taxonomy (NCBI): domain Eukaryota; kingdom Metazoa; phylum Chordata; class Actinopteri; order Cyprinodontiformes; family Nothobranchiidae; genus Nothobranchius; species Nothobranchius furzeri. The sequence continues at coordinate 54,292,358 of NC_091748.1, read as the reverse complement.
CAGACTTTAATCTTAAAGGTTGTTGTCTTGCATATTTAATAATTTGCAGTGTGACAGCATTTGTCCTTGCTGGTCTTGAAACAAGTTCCCTCTTACCCTAGAAAAATAATAATTTTTTTCTTTCAAATAAAGAAAAAAAAAAAAATATATATATATATATATATATATATATATATATATATATATATATATATATATATATATATATATGCATACATATATATAATGTATTTGTCTTATTTGCCTTTAGCTGAGATTGTTCCTATGAAGCAGGTGTAGTGGAATATTCTAATTTCAATTAAACTTAAAGTTATAGAAAAATCTAATAAAGCACGTCTTATGTCTTATCTGTTGGGTCCTGTATGGGCTAATGTCTTTAAGGACATATCTCAGTACCTGTAACAAACTGAAGGGGGCAGTCTACACTCTAACTTAGCAAGCCCTGATTTCACTCTGTTCTTTTCTTTGACAGCTTCTCACCTATCAAAGATGGACCCCACTCCAGCGCTGTGGGCGCTGCTTCTGTGGACATGAAGACCCGTCGCCAGCAGGATGCCGTCTTTAACTGTGACTGAGCGGTGGGAGAAAGATGCAATAAGCAGCTCGTTCCAGCCTACACCGGAAGAAAAACACAAATTTAAAAAGTGATGTCCTGAAGCGTCTCTAAACTGGGCTTTTACCACAAGGACTCTAATTATGTGTGCTGTGTGACTTCCTCAGCCATGCTCATGAGCTGCTGCTGCAAACCACACTGCTGGGACTTTGGCAAATAGTCCAGTTATATTTGGTTTCACTGCTCTATTAAACTAGATGACAAAAATGTCTTGAGTGAATGTAAGAAGAAAGGTGAAATAGATGGCCTGACTGGAAATGAACAGCCGGTGTGGAGAAATACTACATGAACATAAGGAATCTGGGGTGAACAAAGGGTTGTGTACTCTCACAGGAAAACACTGTGTGTGCGTGCATGTGCACGTTTTCCTGCCTACCTGCTCGTAGTAAGATGACTTGATCATCCAGAGGGAGTTCAGAGAAGTGGGGGATCCTTTTGGCCCACTCCACTAAGGTGAAGAGCTGCTTGTCTGCTGCTTGGCAGATGTTGGTGACGGGGTCGTTGGTCTGGAGAGGAGAAAGCACGCCCAAACCACACAAGACAGAACTGAGTTAATCACATTTTAAGTTGCTTTGACAGGAGGTCAGACTTCGAATAAGATGATCACAGAGCACTTTAAGATCCTGCAGATCCACATCTATGATGATAGTTTAGGGGTTTTATGTTCATGTCTGGGATTCTCACCGAGTTTCCAGGACTGCCGTCACTGTACGTCTCTGTTCTGGGCTCCACAGCTAGCTCAGCATCCAGGATCTTGTCCACAGGCATGTCCTCATTGAAGCTGCTGGTAGATTCCACCTCATTCTCCCCACGTTCCTTCCCACGCTGCCTCTCTTCCTGCACAGCTGCACCCAAATATACACACACACACACACACACGCACACATGCACACACACACACTTCAGGTCAAGCTCAACATTTTTAACATCCCATTCTAGGTGTCAGCACATACTAGCGTTTATTCTCAGCCCTGAAGAATGTTTTGGGTTTGCACCGTGAATGCATCTACCCGGTGACGGGAAGAGTGGAGCAAGAGGGTGTGTCCACATCTGAAGAGCCAACAAAATCGAAAATAAATCTTAATCCTTTTAAATCTGGTTAACTGTACATAGATGAAAAATGTAGCATAGAACAGGATGGTGTAATCAAGTAAAATTTTATCACAGAAGGCACTAGAATCATTTAAAAGGTTGTTATTTTTTATGTTTTACAAATACATTTCTGCAAAAAACAGTCTGTAATGAGTCATGTATGCTTGTGAATACAGTACATTGTCAATAGAATGCTAGGCTGTCAATAAATGTCAACAAAAAAAACTGTTTTTTTTTTTTTTTTACTATTTTTAATCTGTGGGCTGCACAGTGGTGCAGTGGTTAGCAAGAAGGTCCTGGGTTCAAATCCTGGCCTGGGATCTTTCTACATGGAGTTTAATGTTCTCCCTGTGCTCCCTGTGCATGCGTGGGTTCTCTCGGGGTTCTCTGGCTTTCTTCCACAGTCCAAAAATATGACCATCAGGGTGATTGGTCCGTCTAAATTGTCCCTGTGTGCTGTTGTTTGTCCTGTGTGTCTCTGTCCCTGCAATGGACTGGCAACCTGTCCAGGGTGTACTCTGTCGGTTTGGCCGGAGATAGCTGGAGACAGGAACCAGCCCACTGTGACCCTGCTTGGACAAGCGGGCATTGTTGAAAATGGATGGATGACTTTTTAATGCATTACTTGTCCAAAATTTTCTTCCCCCCGAATAACATTTACAGATCTGACGATGATACAGAGCAACCAATCCTTTTATTACCGACCATTTTCAAAGAGGTCCTTCACTGAGAAATAATTTTTTACTTATTATTTTTGAAAATGACGGGTCACGCTGAGTCCTTCATGCAGGCTGAGCATGAAAATAGCATCCTACACCTATCTCCTGCATTAGCTTCTGATGGAAAACAGAAGCTGAAATTCTAGGACTTGAAAAGCCCGACAGATCTACGTCACTCTGTCACCATTCATGGACTCGCCCATCTTGAATTGTGATGGGGAAGGCTGCGGTTTGTTTAGCGTCCAGGAAACAGCAGAAAATGTCTCGACCAGCAGAAGCTAACTGTTTGCATTGGCAACTCCACCACACGGCAGAACTCCTTCAGCCTTGTGTTGTTTATGGAGATAAAACAAATGTTGCAAAGCAAACAGTCAGTGGTAGAGTCATGTTGCTGTTATCCACAGTGTTGGGAGTAACGCCGTTTAAGTATAACGGCGTTTCTAACGGCGTTCTTTTATAGGTAACGGAATAATCTAATTAATTACTTTTCCCGCCGTTGCAACGCCGTTACCGTTACTGGGGACGGAAGGTTGTGCGTTACTATGTGCTTGTCGAACGTTGAGCAGCAGCGTGAGGCTTTCTGACCGCCACACTTCAGCTGCAGCCAGGGAGAGAGAGGTGTTGGTAACGCACTTACAAACACGATGATGATTGGCCGGGTGGGCGGAGACCCTCACCGTCTCAGTCACTGCATTCTGTAGACACAACGGGAATAACTCCGTTTAAAATAACCGCGTTGATAAATATTTCTTTCTGTAAGGAGCAAACTAATTAATTACCGTCTTCTTTTATCAAAACGTTGTTTCTGTTACTGATAAGAAAATGCGTGCGTGAAGCAGCGCGGTGTGTTGAAGCTGTCATCATCAGCTGATCAGGAGCTAAAGGGGTAGATGTTTTCATCCAAGTGCGTCACGGCCCGTGAAGAACGAGGAAGACGTGATGAATAGTCTACGGCTGCAGACCCCCCGCAGATTCGCTGCTGCAGGTGGGAATCTGCGGGTGTGCAGCCGTGCCCTTCTTAGCGTGACAGCGGGACGTCCCGAAGGTCCGCTCACCTGTTCACCGCTCAGACGTCCTGATCTTCTGCCTTCCTAGATCATCCAGCTGTAACCTGTTTCTGATCATGTCTTTAGTCCCGCTGTAACACTGATGCATCAGTCTCAGACGGCATGGAGCTCAGGTGTTATTAGAACTACCTGTGTGTGTTTACCACCCAGCTGCAGCTCTTCTGTGGTTGGGTCTGACCCAAGTTAGTACATTTAAGTCCTCCATCAGATCTGTGCCTCTTCTAGTGTCATTTTAAAGGATTTTATTTATTTATTTAACCGTTACTAGATTACCAGCAACAGAAATGCTGCTAAAAACACACAATTATGTGAAGCTGGAAAAATTAGAATACTGTGCAAAATTACATTTATTTCTGTAATTTAACTAGACTGAGAGACCATTTAAAGGCTCGGGAACCTTTACAGGTGTTTCTATTTGCAATTTCAATTTTTAGCTGATTGGGGTCTTGTTAAATATCACACAGTGACCTTTTAATAGTCCAGATTAGTGTAATGTTCCTATTAGTAGTTCCTCCTGTTAAGTGCTTATTTATTTAAATTATTCAGGTTTATATAAAACATTTGGACATACATTTTATTATGTTCAGTCATTAGTCATTTATATTTTCTATTGTAGTAATTCTTGCATTCTTTAATGAAAAAAGTAACTAAGTAGTTACTTTTGTTGGTAATTAGTTACTTTTATGATCTTGTAACTCAGTTAGTAACTGAGTTACTTTTTTGACAAAGTAATCAGTAACTATAAGTAATTACTTTTTAAAGTAACGTTCCCAACACTGGTTATCCAATCAGAGGCCAGATGTCAGAATATTAGGGAATAAGACTCCTAATCCTGCCATCAGAAGCTACTTTTCCCCTGGCTGAATTCTTTGTGCTGAAACAGGCGCACCAGAGCTTTTTTTTTGTTATTTTTTAGCTATTTATTCCTACTAGAGACCACTGCAAATCTATTAAAAATACGAGTGAAGGACCTCTTTAAAGTTTTCTTGGACCCAATTAATATCTTGTCAATTTAAAACATTTGTACGTGCCTGTGCAAATTTTTCCATGCAACAAAATAAGCATGTAAGCAATATTAAAACTTAACAAGAATATGTTCAGATTAAAAGACAAAAATTCCACACTAAACTCCTAAATATGTACTATAACTAAACAAATCTCACATTTCTATATTTGACACACACACTGACCTTCCCTCTTCATACCCATGGCCAGGCACTTCTGATAGCGACAGTACTGGCAGCGGTTCCTCTGGCGCTTGTCTATCAGGCACTCTTTGTTGTCTCGACACGTGTAGGTGAGATCTTTACGGACGGTTCGCTTGAAGAAGCCTTTGCAGCCTTCACAGCTGTACACACCATAGTGCTTTCCTGTAAGTAAACAAGTCCGCCACATCAGCCCTGATTTGCAGAATTAAACTTAAAACGTGGCTTTTAAATCTTCCCTAGCCCTCTCAGGCTCAAAGTAAGTTTTGATAAAAGGACGAACAACTAAGTCCTTCAGGGGTACTTCTGAGTTACAAAATGCTCATGAAATCCATACGTGGAGTAACCAGGTAGGTAGGTTTTAACGTTACAAATCTGCAATGGCTGCCTCCAGAGAGTTAAAGGCACGTTTTGGAATTGATTGAAAATATTTGGCTACAGTGGGGGAAAAAAACAGTAGCTGCCAGCATAAATGGTTCATGAAGGTGTGTGGGGTGTGAATGTGCTCATCCTTCACCTCCAGTCTCACGCATTACCTGAGGAGCGATCGCCACATATAGCACATATGTGTTTGGACATCCCCCCCGGGCTCGTACATTGGTAGTTGATGTTTCCTAGAGACTGCAGGCCCGGCGGAGGCTTGATGTCCTCTGAACTGCTCACGCTGTTCATAGAGTTCATCTGAGGATGACAGGAAGACAGAAAGGAGAACAAACAGTTGAAGCTGAGGTTGCCGGTGCTGAGCAGAACAGATGAGGAAGTAAAAGGGAAATGAAAACTATTCAGCAGTCTCATGACATTCATTCCCTTCCCTCCCCCTGCTTTCTTTTTCTTTGCGTCTTCTGCTTGGTCACATTATTTTCCTCTTTTTTCTTCCCACCCACACACTTTGTTGTGAAAATGTCTTAGTGGGCGATCACATGTTTCATGAGTGGGAGGAGCTTAGATCTGTGAGTCTTGTCATGCATTTTTTTCTTTGTATATTAGCTGATGGCTGAGGCGTGGAAGAGGAAATACACATGGGCAGTTCTCGAACCTAACAGCAGGGGGCGCTATAATAGAAGCGTATCTAATTCTAAAGAAGATGCACACAAATACGCTATTATATCCGGGATTTTCCAAAGAAACAAGGTAAATATTTGCCCAAAGTATAGCTTTTCAGACATCTATAATTCAATTTTGAGTAATAGTTCCAATTTCACACAATCCTAACTGGAGTTTAAATCCTCCTGAACACAACAAAACACCTGAGTTTCATCATAAAGGCGTAAATTTGAATTAAAACGCTTCGATGATGTAGTCAAGACTAAAAGCAAGTCAGATTTCCTTTGATGTCTGCATATTTCTACTCTCTTATCAACCTCTTGCCCTTTGACCATGTGTCACTGATGAGAAGCAAGTAGAAATGCATTTGTTTGTTTATGTGCAAACATCTGGAAAACAACTGTAGAGGAGGGTGACCTGCACCTACCCTTGTGACCCATCTATCTGATGCAGCATGACATATAGGACATCCTTCCTCCAGTCGCCATCAGCTTTTCCTATCACTTATTTACAGCGTGCTCTCTGAAATACAACCTGCAAAAGGCAGACTGAAACTGGACGTTTTAAGAGATTTTCTTTTTACTTTTTTCAATCTAGTTCTATTCAGTTTTCTCTGAAGCAAACTGGTCTTCTCCCAGTGTGGATGGCCTGAAGGCAGACAGTTAAACGAAACAGCAGCTTCTGTGTATTTGCTCATCGCTGAGTCAGTGGTGAGCATGCAAGCCCTTTGCAGCATGCAACCCTGTCATCACAAATAATTTATGTTGCATGGACTGAAAAGTGACTTTTGCCAAGTTGTTGTTCAGACTGAATGATGTTTAAGAAAAACAAACAAACAAAAAGAGCTACTAACACTTTCTATGAAAAATTGATGCATCATTCATTCTTCATGGAATAAAGCACGGACAGCTTCATATAGACTCTGTTTGGGTCTCTCCTGGGTCCCAATACACTAACCCCAAACATAAAAATGATTTTGAGAGCTTAAAAAAAGAATTCATGTTCAATATATTTAATTTTAATCACATAATGAAGTAGTGAAGAAACCACTGATGACATTAATGCAACACAGCTGGAAAAATTAATCATTTAACTAGGAGTCAGGGCCTTGAGATGATTAATGAGTTCTTTAAGATAATCATTGACTCAAACTATTGATGTAATTACCCATTATCTGCAAATGCAAATAAACACTGAAACTCCCATAACCCAAACGCGTAGATGTAATGAGTTCCAACATAAGAGCCACGTTTAGAAATCAAGTTATGTAGAAAAATAAATGCATATTTCCTCCTAAGTAAATTAAACACAATTTGTTTGTTGCAAACCCACTTGCAGGAACTTTTGCATGTTGCAACCGCCATTTAATTAAAGACCAAGTTCACCCATTTTTTGACTACATGTGCTGTGGTTTCTAGTAGAAATGAATGCCTTGTGAGTCAATCTCTGTGGGAAAAAGGCTCTGGTGCTTCTGTATCAGGAAGTAAAAGTTAGCCAAAGAAGTTGGGTGCAGAACGCGGCAGGACTTGAAATCTTATTTCCTGATAACATTACGCCTCTGGTTGGCTAACAGCAATGCAACTCTACTGACTTTGTTTGCTCGGCAACATTGATGTTTTAGCTCCACAAAAAAAAAACTTTCATTTTCCTGTTTAAGGCTGAAAGCCACGCCTCTGATTCATGAACACATTGTTTACAAATGTTATGCTCATTTTATGTTGTGTTTTCGTATGTTTACATTTTAAAAACTTTCTTGTCCATGAGAAAGGTCACCAACTCTGTATCAACCGAGGTACATCCTCAAACGCTTGAGCACGCTCTGTGATTAATGTCTGTACGTAAGCGGTGGTCTAACACTATTGGTTGGTGCTGACTGGTGCTCAGTTCGTATTCTATTTAGCTATATGGGACAGGGGTGGGCTTAGCAGAAAAAATGATGCATTTCCTACATTATATCACATGATAAGACAATCGCTTTTATGGATTTCTGAAAAATCACACATAATTCCTGTAAGGGGAAAACTCCAGAAAGCAGCTTTAAAGTAAACAGCGATTTCTCTGTGAATTTGCTCGTTAACAGAAATTCTAATTTCTCTCAAAAAACGTATTGAATAGCTGATGCTAATGTACCAAACATGCTGCTGTTGTGTCCTTGGGCAAGACACTTAACCCACCTTGCCTGCTGGAGGTGGTTGGAGGGACCGGTGGCGCCAGTGCTCGGCAGCCTTGCCTCTGTCAGTGCGCCCCAGGGCAGCTGTGGCTACAATGTAGCTCATCTTCACCATTGTGTGAATGTGTGTGTGTAGGGATGCAACGATGCCACTTTTTTTCCAAACCGATACGATACCGATACTTGGATCTGAGTACTCGCCGATACCGATTACCGATGCCGATACTTCTACCACACAAAAAATGAAATGATTTGGAATACAGATTTTATTTTCTTCTCTGCTTTCAACAGGAAAAGACTGTGAGGTAGATAAAAAGTAAAATATATGAATGGAAATCATCACAAAACTAAAATACTAGGTGAACAGAAATGACAAGTTACAGTGAAGCCATTTTCAAGCAACTGCATTGGTATCAGTTAACTTTTACCGATACCGATACTGATATTGGTATTGGTATCGGCGCCGAAACCGATACCAGTATTGTATCGGTGCATCCCTATGTGTGTGTGAATGGATGAATGTCTGTGTTGTAAAGTGCCTGTTAAGTTGAGATAAAGCTCTTAGAAACCTAAAAGGCATGTCAGAAATTTCAAATTTGGATCATTTTAGCCAATTTCAACAGTATGCTGGTTATAATTTTTACACAGTAGGACAAATGTCCTCACATTTTTAATTCAGAAAACATACATTAAGATTTTCATTCCACCTACTTAAAAACAAAATAAATATTGGCAAAGGACATCCGATTTCCACCACACTCAAGATGCAACATGATAATGATAAATGACCCACACTTGTATAGCGCCTTTCAGAGTCAGAGGACTCCAAAGAGCTTTACACTACAGTGTATCATTCATCCATTCACAAACACATTCACACGCTGATGGTGATAAGCTACACTGTAGCCACAGCTGCCCTGGGGCACACTGACAGAGGCAAGGCTGCTGGGCACAGGTGCCACCATTCCTTCCAACCACCGCCAGCAGGCAGGGTGTGTTAAGTGTCTTGCCCAAGGACACAACAGCAGCATTATCTGCCAGGAGCCAGGATCAATCCCAGAACCCCGCGATGCTGGACAAGCCACTCTACCTTCAGAGCTACTGCTGCCCTGACGCAGCCCATGACACAGCGGCACAACCAGTCAGTGTGTGAAAAGACTGTAACCCCACACAATAACATCAGGCCCAATCCACCCCTATAGGCTAGATCTGTACAATGATTGTAAAAAAAAAAAAAAAAACATATAAATGACTTGTGTGGCCTGCAGCGCTGGCCCAAATTCAACCTTTCAAACACTGCTAGCATGTGAACCTCTGTGTATTTGCAGCTGATTATCAAAGACCTGACCCCTGTTTGGGTTTGGCAATTGACCACTTAAAGGAAGCATCTCTAGTATTTTTATCCTTCTAGTGGTCAGCTGTGTGCCATTTTACATCCAAAGGAGGAGGAAAAGTGAGAATCCAGGAAAAGCTGGGACCCCCCCCCCCCCCCCCCCCCCGTCTTTCTGTTATCCATTAAAAGTCTTATAGTGAGCTCCGAGTCCCCTTGCATGACAAAGTAACGCAGGATTTAGAGATGACCTTTAGGACAAGAAGTTTAAAGGTCAGTAGTAGGGTAGGGGGTGAAGGGAAGGCCTAGGTATGCCAGCTATTCACAGAGGAAATGCCTAACTCTCAATCTCCCATCTGAGAGTTCAAGTAGCTGGTTTAGGTTACATCCAAAACATCTACTTTTCAAACTTTTATTTTACAGCTTTTGAAATAAAGATTTGCCATGCAGACCTTTGAACAGGCATGGCAAAGAAAAGCATAGAAACCAAAAGGCTTTATCAGAACATTCTGATCATAAATAACAGACAATTATAATCCTAAACAGCTTATTGTTTTGAACCAATCAGCTTACGACCATCAAACACCCACCTGTGGACTGTTAAGTGGTCCAAAGTTCATGTTGGGAGTAGACTGCAGAGGTACAGAGGGTGATCCCAGAGATGAGGTGATGACGGGATACGGTGACGCTAGGCCGTTCATCGGCGAGCCAAGGGTGGACATGGGGGACGGTAAGGGCCTGGAAGTGCTGATGACTGAGGGGTGGCCCACCATGCTGCCCATAGAGGAATGATGAGTGTGGCCTGCACTCATTGGCCCTGCTGAATCTGTAGAGAAAGAAAAAGATTTTCAGATACTGGCATAAAACACATACTGGTGATTTTGTGTTATGGTGTGAATAAAACAATGGCATGCCAATTTGTTAGAAATCCATTCAAACTAAAATATTTTAAGACATTAAGATATCTGATTTGAAATAAATATATTGGTTAGCAACAACTTGATTTTCCTTTTAAAGGAGTAGTTTACTTGTTTAATCAATATATTTGCAGGAGTCACTGGTAGGAATGAACAGCCCTTTTTAGAAGACACACCATGCCGGCAAATCAGCGTAATTCTGCCGCCAAGGCGTGTCTTATGAATGCACCGTGGCGGCATGGCGTTGCGTGAATTTTGTGGCATTTGTGCCGCCACGCTTTGTGTTTATATTATCAAGTGGATGCATATTAAGCCACTGGAGCAACAGAGGGAGATGTCATGATCACGTGGGGAGATACTGACGAGCTTCAGAAGGAAACTATATTGACAGTGAAAGTAAACACGGGCTGCAAGTTTCAGAATCAGCTGAGATTATAAACTGGAGCAATGTAGCGCTCCAGGAGCTTCTCTCTGTTGGAGCTGGAGCTCAGATCACCGGAGACTACACAGGGACTGTGCAGGACAGACACCTTTAGGTGATGTTAAAAACACTTAACGATCGCATCTTCAGTCACAATCAAAATCAAGTTATGTCCCAGATAAACAGAAGTCTGTGGCAGCGCAGAGACCACCGCCACACCACCTTTATACCACCATCATGCAATCCTTTGTAAAAAGGACAGGTTTTGGAGTCATATTTCCTGATATTTGGACATCTCACCCCGAATTGGATAACAGTAACACAACTCTACCACTGCAACTTTGATATTTTATCTCCACAAATAACTCAGGCCTGGATGATTTCTGCTGTGAGGTGGTGTTGCTAATGCTAATGGTTAGCTTAAACGAGCCGAGAAGTTCTCTGCAGAATCGTTCAAACAGCAGCCTTCCCCGTCACGAGTCAACATCAGTGAGTCCGTGAATGTTAAGCGACAGCGTGATGTAAATCTGTGACGATTTTAAAATCCTAGAGGTTCACCGTCAATTTTCTATCAGAAGTTAATAATGCAGGAGGTAGGTGTAGGAGACTATTTTCATGTTCAGCCTGCATGAAAAATTCAGAGTGACTGATTATAATAATAATAAAAAAACAATATAAAAGATGGGTTTTTTGTCACCCAAACCTTTAAATCAAACATATCAACCCCAACTGATTCAGAGTTGTGTTTGTGATTTTTAAAATATTTTTCTGACAGGCTGACGTATAGTTTCACAGTTTTAACCCTCCCACTGTCTTTATGGGTGACCCTGCGAGGAAAGTTGGCCATTGAGCAGGATTGATGGTCTATCACTTGAGGTCCACGTGGCAGGAGTCAACTCACTGGTGAGTTACGTCATAGTTTTGAAATGTTTCGCTATTTTAAATAGACACTGGTTGAGCACTAGGACCAAGTGGGAAACCACAGCATGTTACATATTTTTGTATACTTACTGTAAAGATCCCCCTTCCCCCGGTCCTCATGCCAGTTGTAACACCCCCCCCCCCCCCCCCCCCCCCCGAAAAGTCAAAACTAAGTCAATGCCAATGATCAATAAACTCACACACCTACTCAGATGCCAAATGACCAGATGCTGACTGTAGCTCACTGGACAACTTTTGGTGTCATTTAACAAATTTAAACCCAACACAGTCATGCTTACAAATAACTAATCCAATAAGTTGCATCACAAGGGTCACTAAATTAATTGCAAGTAAATAGAAATGATCAAACCGGTACCTGAGGTTATTGTGAACGACATGTGTTTTGGTGCTGTCAGTGCTCTGTGAGAGTGGGTAAACAGCATGAAGACCACCTGACTTCATCACAGGGCACAGACTCAGCTTTGCGTCCAATGATCTAAACTGACAGGCTGGCATTTTCATAGATGACCTACTTAGAAAAGCCATCAGTCAGCTGGCTAACAGGGCATGGAGTGTAATTTCATGCCTGTGTTGTATCTGTGAGCCATACAAATTGTGGCAAATAGCATCATACCCATACAGTGTGCACATGCTAGAGCAAACAACACGGTTAATGTGGATGCCAGAGGCTAAGCTGTTAACTCAAAGAAATTAATAAAATTGTCTTCTTGAGCAAAATGTTGCTGATGAACAATGGCATGCCCATCCTATGTAGGGAAACATTAGACAAACACACACACACACACACACACACACACACACACACACACACACACACATACTCATAGTGAGTCAACGGTATATGTCACATTTCTGTGACCAGCAAGTATGTGCTAGCATGTTTGCGTGTAAAGATGTTCAGCAGCATGGAAACACAATAAAAACGGCTGGTTGGGTTTTTATTTCTTGAAATCTGAAATCACCTTTCATTTCTTGTAATTTGCAACACTGTCATCAGAAGGTTACAACACTCAGACCAAATTTCATTAAAATGAATAGTTTAACTAGAGTTTGATCTCACTGCACTGTAACAGAAAATAATCTATCCATCCATGCAACAAGTACTGCTACCTATGCACTGGTACAAACCTGAAAACATGGCTTACCAAAGCTTTTAGATGAACATAGGCTAATACACAGTTCATACACATCTGTGACCCCAAAGGAAACATGTAACCAAAAGTAACAAATTAACACACTATCGCATTAAAAACAACTGTCGAAAGCAACAGAATTCTCAATCCCGGACAAGCCCCCAAATGGTATGGTTCACACAACAAAAACTAATTCAAGGTAAAAAAATACATTTGATGAAAATGATATAAACTTAGAATATTTGACTTAGCAATTCTGTAGACCACAAATAGAGAAAACGTTTGTTTTTTTAAAGACTCTCATTTGAATATTAAGTGTTACAAACTTAAAAGCCAGGTTTGAGGGAGGGTGCTAGTAACGTGTTATGTGTGTCAATCTCTGGAAATCCACTGGGTGACATTTAAACAACCTTCGTCCAAAACATTTGGTCTTTTGAGGATGGAGATGGAGTTCAGCTGAAATCTGGTGACTATTAAATAAAGGATTTACAAAAGTCTTATTAACAAACATTTAGTATTATTTTGTGCTCAACAGAGCATTACAATCTCAAACAAAAACTACTCCCGTTGATTAACAAATACTTCATTTAGATATGCTGAGCAGTCAGGATAGCTTTGTAAAGATTTGTTGTGCCTTGACTTTTTAAAATGAACTGTGCCCCCATGCATATTTAACATATATGATGCAGAGCTTCAGTGTCTTTGTAGAGCTAAAGATTTAGCACTACTTAAAACTTTGATTTGTTAAATGTTGGTTAAATATGTTTAGCCAAGCTGACCAGTAACCTCTAACCCAGTCCCTGACCTACTGTTTCTGATGTTCAGCCACTCTTAGGTAATATATTTGTAATTAGGAGAAGGCCTTTGTTATATAAAAATCAGAGCATGTTGTCATGTGTAATGAAGAAAAAAAAGCTGGCACATAGATTAAATGTGCTATTGTTAGCATGCCCCTATGGTTGCTTTTCCTACTCTAAACTGACTTTACTGCTTTCAATTATGAATTGATGCTAGTTCCTCAGGCATTTTCTTGCTGAGTCTGCAGCTGTTTCAGATCCTTACAAAGTTTGTAACTTTCTAAAATTGCAAGTTTCCTACAGTCGGTTTATTTTTCAGTCACTGTCAAAGCAACATGGAACAGCTTGCTAAAATATCTGTGAAAGTTTTGAAACGTTGCCTCCATACTTAACCTCTAGGGCAAATGCTGTCCACACACACACACACACACACACACACACACACACACACACACACACACACACACACACACACACACACATTTTGATATTCCAGGCAAAAAATGTTTTAACGGGAAATAGAAACTCCAAGAAACATCAGATGATTTGTTTTCAAGAAATAGGCGAAAAGTGAGGAATGTTGTTGCGTCGCCTGCTCGCCTGGATGTTAACACTTATTTTAGTAACTCTCTAACACAGCCGGACAATCAATCCCTCTCTGTACATAAGCCAAGCAACAGGTGTTGTGCAACTTCCTGTTTAGCACAGAAGCTATAGCCTACACCCCATTTTGGTTTTTCCTTGCACACTTTCTTTAACTTTCAATTAATCGTGTTTTGCAGAGAAAACGCATCATGGACTCTGCCCTGCAGCACAAACTAGATGGAACTGAGATTTTGCAACAAATTCTAATTTAAAATTATTTCACACATCATGCTGTGCTCATTATAGGCCACTGCAGGACAACAAGTTCTATCTGATTTAAATTTAACAATAACAGGAGAGTCCCCAGTGTTTTATTTTTTTCTGTGTGCGTGTTCATCCAGTCAACAAGCTTACGTAACAGATCACTACTGTACAGCATGTACTGTCTGGGTCTGTGCTCCGAGCCCTCTCTTTTTATGACAAACTCCCTTTGGGGTTCAAAATGGTCTGTTCTTGTGAAGACAGGGTAACAAAGAAATTAGATTATAGAGAGAGTTAAGAAAGGAAGGAAAGTTGGAGGTTAAAGCAAATAGTTTGAACATTGTAAAAACAAAGCAACAGGACATTTAAATGTCTTAAACAAGGTCATAGACATAAAAAATACAAAAATGTATGTTTGTTGTGACAAAATTATTAGATTTCAGTTCACTTTCGTGAAATATTTGTCTTTTTTATATTCATGAGAAGAGTTGATTTGAAACTAAAAAAATAAGTTGTCTGTGTCTTCAAATTTAACAGTTTCACAACAAAATTGCAGAGCAAAGAAATATGTGAAACTGCATAAGATGGTTTGCCAGCTTTACATAGTTTCTTTATTGGAATAACTATACTGCTATTTTGTCAGAAAACAACATAAAGAGTGCACTTGTAGAAACTGAACACTGAAACGTTCATTCAACACTCATCAGTAAGCGTTTGATGCATGGACTTTTCTCTTTTGGTGCTAGCACTGATAAATATAATCGTAGGTGCCAAAATCTAAGCTAGTATCGGGGGAAGTGAAGCACATGGATGGCCAGCTGATGGGATGCCTGAAAGGGAATGACCGGCGAGGTGAGCATGCTTTGTGATGTGGAATATCTGTTTACGTGTGTGTGTGTGTGTGTGTGAGTGAGAGAGAGAGAGAGAGAGAGAGAGAGAGAGAGAGAGAGAGAGAGAGTAGGGCCAACAATTGAGGAAGCAAAAGCTGTCCACCGCAGCTCAAGGAGGACCATCTTTGAATAACCTGCACCACCCAGCTGTATCGTAACCATTCTATGTAAATCAGTGTCATGCAAACAAACAGCCTCCATCGTTTGAGTAGACAAGGGCACACTCTAAAGCCCCATTCCCATCTGTACCGGGTCGGCCCGGGCCGGGTAGCGTAGGTTGTTTACATATCTGGGTGGCCTGGTATTTTTCCGGGCCAACCAAGGCTCATTCTCAGCCCTCTTCTCGAGGGGGTCTGCTTCAGGCCGACCAGGGCCAACACACCCACTACTGACAGCAAATTCACACCTTCCATTAGAGCAAGCCTCTGATTGGTGGGTAGAATCAGCCCACATGGGCTTAAGACAAGGATGTGTGGACTCAACCGGGCCAGGCTGGGGCCGACTGGGGCTACCCGGCCCGGGCCGACCCGGTACAGATGGGAATGGCCCATATAGAGCACTCTGTGGGCCAGAAGATTTAACCTGAATTTCAAAAATGTGACACCAAAATAAATAGAGTCCAGTGGCAGCCAAGCTTTGTTTTTGTTTTATTTTGTACTTAGGCCTTATTAAATAATAATCATAATTCCTGCCTCCACAAACTAGTAAATAATCAGAATCTGCCACGTTTCACAACAGAAACCTATCAGCAAAGCAACACAACATCCTGCGATCAGCAATAGAATGAGCTTCTTTTATCATTAGAGGCAAGATCAAGCCACAACGTTTCCTGTCTCTGTGAATGTACGCACTGCTTCTGGAGCGCGGGCATCTATCTGAGAGCAAACACAAAGAGCGGAGTAGAGAAGGGCACCTTTGACCGCTGGCGTTGCCAATCAAAGGTCGCCTGTTGCCAAACTCCTGAACCAAGTTCAAAGAAGTTCTCTACCTGCAGCAGATCGTTCCCAGAAAACGCTGCACTGGAGGATGAACACGCTACTCACAAAGTCACCAAACAGGGATGATGACAGTTTTTCAGCAGTCATTGTAAAATATCACTGGAGCTTATAGCAAACACAGGCTGATGTTGTTGCCAAACCTCTTAGGACGTTAAGCATAAATTCTTTGTTTTGATATTGTTAATATTTGTTCTTTTGATCAAATTTCATATTAAGTGTTCTTTTAGAGTTTAGGCAACATTAGTCTTTGTTTTATTCCTGTAAATAAATAATCTTTTGGTTTATTATGGACAAAAACTCATAACTTAAAAGGATCACCTCGTGCCATTACCTTGCTGGACTCACTGTGACTAGAGACAGAAATTTGCAAGAACATATCCTAATTCTGATTCAAACTGAAATGTGTACTTACAGCATGATGTCTTACAAAATTTCTTTGGACACAAAATATCTCGATATGGTGGCATTTCTGTTTACTTCATTTTCAGTTTTGCCATACATCACTAGCCTGGCAAGCCAGACTAAATAATACATTTATTATTGAGTCTGGCCACGCTCCATTGACGGCTCTCGGTTGTGGGGCGGGATCTACCGTTGTCTTTCAAATGATCTCCGCATTCCACTGGACACTGAATGTGACATACTCTTGTTTCACTCTGTTGCATCATCCCACCCACCAGGCATATAGAGTGCCCTGATTGGCCCACAAAGCGGATAAAGCTCTGTGATTTGTTCACTAAGCAGATAGAGCACTATGATTGGCCCACCATTATGGACCAATCACAGCTCTTTATGTGTTTGAAACCCCTCTAGAGAGCTGTGATTGGCTAGCCAGAGTCCTGGTAGGAGCTGCTGAGGTTCCTATAGAGCTCCGGACCCCACGTGACTCTCAGTTAGTGGACGCCATTTTGGCATGCAAAAAAGGTAAACAAACACGGATGTAACCGTGAACATGAACGGGATCCGCTTGGATTTTACTTCGTCTGAGTTTACTTCACACTTTAAAACAGAAGAAATCGTTTTATATAGTCAGAAATTAAATAGACTAAACATCTCCGACCCTTACCGTGCCCCTGGGATACTTTTTAAAAACGCCAGAAGCTGTCGGAGCGACTTCTTACCGGCACAACACCGGACCTGACCGGGGAACCCCTTGGGATTTACCTGGAGGAGCTGGCTCCGGTGGCTGGGGAGAGGGAAGTCACGCTACTGCCCCCGCAACCCGACTCCGGATACGCAGATGAAAATGGATGGATGGACGGACAAATAACAGATTTACACGTAAGTAGTCTCGGTGAGACAGATAATAGCGATCCAAAGTGCTTTTTATGTGTGATCTGACAATTGATCAACCATTGCTTAAAAATTAAATACAGCTTAGCCGGTTAATTGCTGTCATCATAAAACACGTAAACGGCAGCACGCAGAACTCACGAAACAACGTTTTACGTGATGTTTACTTGCTGCTGTGAGTAATAAGACAGAAAAAGCCACGCCAAAATAAGTTTAGGAAGCCCACTAAGAATCACAATAAAAGCATTTAAAATAAATACCTTACACAGTTGAGGAAACGTTGGTTTAAGTACCTGATATGAAGTGGTCGCTGCATAAGTGAAAACCTTTACTCTCGGGATCCCACAGCTTCATTTTAGCCCGGTCACTAGCGCGTTTTATTACAATGATCCAACGTTTGCGGCGCTCCGGATCTTGGGGAATCCTGTAGATGGCTCATTCCTTATGTCGTCAGCATCTGTTCTGCATCCTGGGGCACAACAGGAATCTACCATATTTCCCGTTTGATTGAGTTATCTGACAATAACAAATAGTCCAGCTGCCGGCTTCTGCATGCCAATATGGCGCCGTTTCGATTTGAACTGTTGCATGCCGGGAAACGTGACGTCAACTCCCGGAGCTCTACAGAGCATGCCTAGACCATTCTTTGCAAAGCAAGAATTTGGTCTAGTTCACTAGGCTAACACATCACAGCTACGGCTGAGCAATCTTAAGAAAAGATTGAAATGTGATTTTTTTTTTCTGGCTGAAATTGTGATTTAAATTTGATTCACAATTTTCTTCAAATAAAGCTTAAGCACAATATTTAAAAAGTAAAGAAACCAGTGCTTTAAGTGGGTAGGAATTCAACAGTACACAGTCTCTGTCCCGTAACCGAAAGGTTGCAGGTTCAATCCCGGCTCCCACCAGAGAATGCTGCTGTTGTGTCCTTGGGCAAGACACTTAACCCGCCTTGCCTGCTGATGGTGGTCGGAGGGACCGGTAGTAACAGCCTCGACTCTGTCAGTGCACCGCAGAGCAGCTGTAGCTACATCGTGTCTCATCATCACCAGTGTGTGAATGTGTGTAAGAATTGGGTTGATGACTAATTGTGCTGTGAAGCGCCTTGGGGGGCTGTAGAGTCCTAAGAAGGTGCTATGAAAATACAGGCCGTTCACCTTTTACCATACTGATAGTTTTCCGGCCATTTATCAGTCAAACTCTCTGAACTTACTGAAAAAAATGTGTCAACTCTCAGGTAAACAACAGCCATCTTCATAAGGGGAGCACCGGCAGTTACTCCTTTCCACTTCAGTCCCCGACGGTAACATGCTTACTTTGATTTGCTATAATTATTGGACTGTTCCATCAGAAAAAGTCAAATAGGTTTTAAAAGAAGAAAAGTTGCTCTTTCAAGCACACATAAGGTTTAAAAGGTAGATAACAGTAATAAACACAACAGGTTAAATCAAACATCACAGGTTGCAAACCCTCAAAATACCATTTTTTTTTACTATCTTGTAAATGGATGGAGTGATACACTATGTGGTTATTCAGTGAGACTGATACTACCTCCTGCTGGGGGGATATTTGGGTCAGGGATGAGTTATGTGGACAAATCTGCTCCTGAACAGAAACATAAGATTAACATAACCAAAGGTGAATAACCCTCAGCACGTGCATCCGTTTAATGAAGGCTTGTATTAATAGTGTGTGTTTCTTTGCAAATTGGATCAAACTGGATGTAACAGTGTTTCAGCCGAAAGAGAAGAAAGCAATCAGAAACCACAGCCTGAGGACTTCTTGAGATGGAAGAAGTACCCTCCACTGACAGCCCAGCATCAACGTGCTGGCAGTGGGCCTTCATACACACTCCCTGCACATAAAGGGAAAAAAACGCATAAATCCTCTGTTTAAAATCACCCTTTAACTATTTTTTAAACTAAATGAGGTTGATGTTTGATCAATTGTGTCACTAAATCCTCTTATCCCTGAGTAAGTATCTACAGCTCAGCAGGCCAGCTGTCAAGAAGGTGGGAGGGCAGGGAGGAGGGTTGTGGGCAGGAGAGAAAGATGATTAGATGGATGGATAGATGTCTATCGGGGGGGGGGGGGGGGGGGGGGGGGCACCATCCAGATGACCACCACCACAACACAGCTAAAAAGCTGATGAGAAACTCACATCATCAGTTTGCTCATAGAAAAGCTGCATCAACCCGATCAGCAACTCCTACATTTGTAATCCCTTTAAAAAAACAACAACAAAACTATTTGTCTGACACTAACAAGTAACAGCTGTATTTTTATCTAAACAAATAAATCATACTCCATTGTTCTGTGTGCCGCCATTCCTACGTCACCACTACAAAGGCCTTCCAGAGGGAGACTTTTTACACAGAAGCGGAGCAGATCAATAGGGAGGCTGAGACAGGGATGAGATAAAGTCTGTTTTGCAAGTGATAAAAAGGTTTGGAGCTTAAACAAAAAGAGCTAACACAGAACAGGCTGACCAAGCACCGCTGGAGGGCAAACAAACAGCTGGACGGAATGGCCCAATACAAATCCAGGCACCCATCCGCCCCTGCAGCGCTGCCTGCCCAGGTAACTCCAAAGTGATCATAGAACACACACACACACACACACACACACACACACACACACACACACACACACACACACACACACACACACACACACACACACACACACACACACACACACACACACACACACACACACTCACACAGTGACCCAGTGTGTCTGAGCGGGGTGACCTGACTGCCGGATTTCTGGCTGAAACAGATTTACGTGTGTGTGCGCATGTGTGTGTGTGTTCGTCAGTTCATTAATGAAAATGCATTATCAGCCACCCACACTCATATGAAAAACATTTTTGTGAGATTATTCTGAGTAAAAATTTCATTCAACACTTTGTCATCCATCGTCGCAGCACCTGGTAAACATTATCTAAATATTATGCAGCAGCTGTTCTATTAGTTTCTGTTCTGTGTGCAGTAACTTTGGCGCATGGCAAGCCGATTTCCTTAAAGCGGGAGCCAAGTGCCCTTCAGTCCGAGTTTCAGACTGAAATCTTGAATGTGGCATTTTTTTATTGACCAGTATATACAGCAAGTGATTTCTAGAGGTCGCCATCTTGCTGTTGCTGGGGTGACACGCGTCTACATTCAGTCATTGTAAACTGACCCTCTAGTGACACCATGATGAATAACTGGATTGATTATGTTAAAATGTAGCCTTGAGTAACTGATGAAGGTATATTAAATTATTTCTTACATTAGTTTATTAATTAATCATTTGTTTGAGCGATAAACAAGATTAATAGGGAGATAAGAGGCTGTACCGTTAAACACTGCGCATACAGCTTATGTGTGCACAAGTTAGCAAGCTAACAGTGACATTTTATCAATATGGACACTGGACAGGCTATGTGACACCAAAACCACAACACAAGGTTGTGTTTTGGTTTAGATAGTCAAGAATATTTTATTGAACTGCTGGCATCTGAAGACCAGTAATATGGCACCTACAAGTCTCTGACTGAGGGTCAAAGTTGTGTGAGCTGAGGATGGGTCGGGCAAACTTAACATCGCCATGTTGGTCAGGTTCTTGTGTGACTGCTTGGCAGGCAAAGAGTCGGAGAAGTTTGACAGGCAGGTCCTGGACAGACCACGGTACCTCTCGGTATTTTTCTGCTGTATTTAGATCAGCCGTTGAATGCACACGTCCTGCCTTCCTAGACATGTTTACAAAAGAAACACCTTCCACTTCTTGCAGCTTGTTTTCAAAAGCCCGCTTCATGCACAGCATCTTTGGCTGTCTGGGAACTGTCACGGCAGTAATGGCAGCAGCCTGACTACCGGTTATTTTGCCGAATCGGTCTATAGGAGCAGCTTTAAATTCAGCTCCTTTCTATTGTCTGTTTTCACCCATATATCCGAGTCTGGCAGCAGCTGCTCCAGCAGAGAGGCCCAATCCTCCCTTTCCCCAGCCTCCACCAGCTCCAACAGCATGATATCGAGGCGTTCCCTGGCCAACATGGAGTTACAATCGCTCAGTCGTTTCCTGGGTCTTCCCGGGGGTCTCCTGTTGGCAGGACATTCCTGAGATACCTCCCCTGGGTAGCATCTAGGGGGCATTCTCACCAAATGAACCAAACCACCTCAGCTGGCTCCTCTTGACATAGAGGAGCAGTGGCTCAACTCTAAGGCCTAGTCCACACGTAGCCGTTTTTTTTTTAAACGAATATCCGCCCCTCCAAAAACTTGCATCCACACCACCTCGTTTAAAAAAAAAACTCTGTCCACACGTACCTGGATAAATACGTTGTTAAGGACATGCCAGACCTGTAGGCGGCAGTACTTCCCCCGTTTTTAACCTCGTCCTTCGTCTGTGGTCTTCCGCAAGGAGCAGTAATTCCACTTGCAAAAACAAACAAGCAAAAAGCGCTTGGACAATTTATAAAGCGAGTGCAACTCTGAGGGCATCCATGCTGTCAGCTAGTGTAAACACAGGTCGCACACGTGATGTCAGCATTTTTTTGTTGTGGAAAGTGACGTTGCGGACCTTAAAACTCCGGTTTTGTCTGTCCACACGCAGACACCCAAAACGGAGAAAACACAGATCTTCACTTTGGCCGGAGTTTTTAAAAAGATCCGTTTTCGTGTGAAAAAACGCCGTTTTCGTGTGGATGACAGGCCAAAACGTAGAAAAATATCTACGTTTTGGCAGATCCCCGGCTACGTGTGGACAGGGCCTTAGACTCTTCCAAAAAGTCACCCTGTCTCTAAGGTTGAGCTCGGCCACCCGATAGAGAAAACTCATTTTGGCAGCTTTTTTGGTCTTATTATTTCTGTCATTACCCAAAGCTCATGGCCAAAGGTGAGGATTGGGATGAAGATCACCCAATAAACTGCGAGCTTTGCTTACTGGCTTAGCTCCTTCTTCACAACAACTGACTGGTTTTGCATCAGCATCACAGCAGACGCTGCCCTGACACGCCTGTCCATCTCCCGCTTCCTCCTCCCCTCACTTGCGTACAAAACACTGAGATACTTAAACTTCTTAAACATCCACATTTGAGGTAGAACCTCTGTTCCACCCTTTTCCCAAGAACCAAGGCCACAGATTTGGTGGTGCAGAACTTCATCCCACCTTGCTTTCCAGGCAACATCTTTGTGAGTAAAGAGCCCTTTACACTGAGGAAGTTTGACAGCAGAGATTAAATTTAATATTTCTGAGTTAGAGGAACAACCGTTTGCTATGAAGTCGTTCAAAAATACAGCCAGCAAACAGAAAAAAGCTGTTTGGTTTAAAAATCAGTTATTTATGCACTGCGAGTGTGAACAGATTCTCTAATTTGCAGATGATGTGCGTTACAGTTAAACAAAAGTGCTTTTCAGAGGCATCAGTGCAGAGAAGGGACTGCTGCAGAAACATCACAGACACTGAAGAGCAAGGGTTTTAATTTAGGCGCCTCGTGTTTGGTGATAGTACACATCGCACAAAAACACTTCTTACCAAACCTGAGGATGAACCCAGCAGTACCTTACAGAGATATAAAAAAACAACAACAACACCACAACCATCTAGTTTTGTCAGGTTGTGCTGAGCCACAGCTGTGCTTTAAGATAAATGCTGAAGTTAAACAAAAAGGTGTTTAAAGAACATAATAATCGTCTTGTCTGCCAGCAGAAAGATTCAGATGCAGCTCATTTGCATTAATAACAACAACACAAAGTGTGATTCTTTATTGAATAATATTCCAGGTGAGAAGAGGCTGATGCAGTTTGGTGTAAACACAAGCACAACGGTCAATGCCGTCTGCTTTTAAATGTACTGGATGGATAGCTGTGACAGTGACGCAGGCGAGTCTGAGAACATTTGAAAACTGAAAAAACACCAAAAAAATTGTACACGAAGTTCCAAAACAAAGTAAGAAAGAGAGAAAATGCACCAGACAATGTCTGGCCTTCGTCCACACATGGATGTTCAACATTACTGCCAAAAATGGAGGACAAAATGCTTTAAAAGCAGCAGTCTGACTTCATCTTTCTAATAATTGTTTGCGTGGACATCAAGCACCAGTGCTGAAAACCATCATTCCCACTTCACTTCAACTTGACGATGGACGGAAATCTTTCTTAGTTCATCGTGTTTAGCATTTGGTCCACAGTTTAGACACGAGAAACTCAACAGATTTGAAGCTATTTGGATGCTAATGTAAACAATGTTTATGTTTATGTTTATTTATTTGGCAGACGCTTTTATCCAAAGCGACTTACAATTTATAACCTATAGGGCACGTTGTGATCTGTGGGGGAAACCGGAGGAAACCCACGCATGCATGGGGAGAACACGCAACTCCAAGCAGAATGGCTGCAGCCAAGTTTCAAACCTGCAACCTTCATGCTGCGAGGCAACAGTGCTAACAACTACGCCACCATGCAGCCCTAACCCAAACCCAAACAAACAAGCAGGAGGTGCTTGTTTAATATAAGTTCATTTAAAGGTTATTATGGCAGTTCTCTGTTTGAAACTAAACAGAAGAACTGAAGAACAGTTTATTTATACAACTTCACCTTTTCAACGTCTCTCTTTGATTTCCTTTCAATAATTCCTTTAACCACAGGGAGTAAAAATCCACTTAGTCAAACTTTAAATGACCTATTGTAAAATAACTTGGCTATTTTTATTGTAAGCCAAATGGCTGACTCAAAAACAGAAGTCAATATGAACACAATGAAGTCATCTGAAAGAATGGTTATTAGTGAATCTCAGTTGGTATGTTTGGACCAGTTTTTAAAGAAAATAATTAGGGATGCATGATATGTCTGCATCAATATCGGTACCGGCCGGCGTTAGCCGTTTTTTAACATATCAGCATCGGCCCCATAAATAAAACTGGGCTGATATGAACAACCCGCATTTTTTCCATCTTGTCTATATTTGTTTATCTGTTTCAGAGGGGAGTGATGTGTATTTGTTTAGTCATGTGACAGTGAGTGTAATCATCTCAGAAGTGTAAATGTGTGTGGCGTGTGTACATAATTATGTAAATTCAGCTTTATTCATGTTCATTCTATACAAAATCTGCTGATTTATGAAGCAATAATGTCAGTATATCGGTATCGGTAAATATCAATAATGGATATCGGTATCGGCTCAAAACTTTCCTATCTGTGCATCACTAAAACAAAAGATGTATTATTTTAGTTAACTACTGCATTTTTAAGTGAAGGAGAACTCAAGAAAAAAATGTGCTTTTATGGGTGAGAAGTCATTTAAAATATTTGATGTATGTTTTGATTTTATGCTTTTGTTTTTACTACTACTACTACTCCTACTCCTACTAATAATAATAATAACAACAACAACAACAACAATGATAATAATAATAATAATAATAATAATAACTAGATTTCTTGCAGAAATGCTGTCTGAATGCTGGATAGCTTAAACTGTTAGCTGAATCAGCTTAACCCTTTGATGCATAATGGTCACTACAGTGGACAGATACTCAAAATGGTTATTTATTTGTTTTTGCTATTAAGCACAGCTGTTGAAGACTTTATTGCATTTGAGCCCCTCGTTTTGGACTTCAGTAAGCCAAGCCAACATATTTCATGCTCAGAATGCACGCTGTCCACTGAGGTGGACATGTAATAAATTATTTGTAAATTATAAAATTTTACAAAAAATATTTGTTGAAATTTGTTTCATTCACACCTAAAGATGAAAGAAAAAAATGTTAAAAAAATCATAGTTGAAGATTTCATAATTCATGCATCAGAGGGTTAATAGCTGAACTGAAGCTGAAAGTAAGCAAAACTGTCAAAATGAGCTGAATGTGTTGAAAGATGTAGAAGCAAAAATCACTAACAAGCAAATAAAGCACAAAAAGTAAGTGAAGAATGGAGAAAAATGATCCTAAATAGCAGAAAACTGAAATCTGTGAACATTGTATAAAAATCTGAACAGCTAAAATGTCTAAACACTTGTAATTTCAGTTGGACAAGTTTAACAGTTTAATCTTTACATTTAGCTGAACTGTGAAATTAGCAGTTTATGCTAAATTTGGTAACTGATTGCTGAAGCTGCTGAATATCTGAAGTGAAGCTGAAACTAAGCTAAACTAGCAAATGAGCTGAATGTAGTGAAAGATGTGAAAGCAAAAAGCATCAACAAGCAAATAAAGTACAAAAAGTAAGTGAAGATTCAAGAAAATTAATCCTGAACCGCAGAAAACTGAGATCTGTGAACATTGTTTAAAAAACTGGACAGCTAAAATGTCTAAACACCTGTTATTTCAGTAGGACTAGATAACAGTTTAATTTTTACATTTAGCTGAACTGTGAAATGAGCAGCATATGCCGAATTCAGAAACTGATTACTGAAGCTGCTGAATAGCTGAAGTGAAGCTGAAAATAAGCTAAACTGTCAAAATGAGCTGAATGTATTGAAAGATTTAGAAGCAAAAATCACCAACAAGTGTATTAAAGCCCAGAAAATAGGTGAAGAATGGACAAAAAATGCTAAACAGCAGAAAACTTAAATTTTCGAACACAGATTAAAAACTCAAAATTTGAAATGTTAAGCAGCTGGCATTTGAATGAGAATTGTTTAACGGGTACATTTTTACAATTGGCTGAACTGTGAATTTAGAAACATTTGCTGATATCTGAAACTGATAGATTAACATATATATATGTTCAGACTTGGTATGGGATGGATGAATGGTTGCATGAATGAAATGACGGATGGATTGTTGGATGGATGTTAGATGGTTTATTGGATGGATGGATGGATGGATGGATGGATGGATGGATGGATGGATGGATTTATATGTGGATGGATGGATTCTTTAGGCAAAGCCGATCGATTTGATGTCTCACATGTGTGGGTGTGTAAGTCCATTTAGCCAGAAGATGATTGACCTCTCTCAACCAATCAGGGAGCTGGGAGAGAGCGGGGCACTTTCCCACCTTCTGGCGGTCAATCAAATTGAACTTATTTCTAGTTTTAAGGACAGATAGTTAAAAAAGATCAAAAACAGGAGTCTGTTATTGGCTCAATATTCAGCTTTTTATATTCATTCCTATGAGACTTGGTCAAAGTGATTTGTAGTTCCTTGTGTTGCCATGGTAACAGATGACAGGAGTCTGCATTAATAAAGCAATGTACAATGTCACATGACTCTTTTAAACTTGGAATAACATTTCTATATTAAAGTATGTTGATACAGTTGTGTCTAAAATGTTGTTAAATGTTGTTGCTATGCACGTTGCCATGGTAACGCAGAACACAGTATCAAGTTAATACAATACTCCTGGGACCAAGCAGGTTGAATTGATGTATCATATGTGTGGGTGCATATTTCCTTTTGGGCAGAAGACGATTGAAAACTCTCAGCCAATGAGAGAGCAGCGAAAGAGGAGGGGGCGGTTCCGCTTTGATGGTCATCTGTGTGAATTTTCATGTGCCTACCATGAATTGTCTAGAAGCTATGACGAGAACATTTTAGCTGTCTGAAGCCGATCGGAGGAGGAAATCTCTGTTCCGTTAACATGGGTTTCAATGAGACAGAATCAGGGTCTCTCCTCCTTCCAAGGTTTGTAGAGAATGAAATGTAACACTTAAGGACGAAATGAAACCCATTCTGAAAAGCTGACAAAAATTCCTACTTTTTGTGATATAATTTGTGTCGGTTCTCCAAACGGTCTGGGGGTTGGAAAGAGTTGTTTCCAGAAA
The DNA here is from genome assembly GCF_043380555.1 of Nothobranchius furzeri. Classification (NCBI taxonomy): domain Eukaryota; kingdom Metazoa; phylum Chordata; class Actinopteri; order Cyprinodontiformes; family Nothobranchiidae; genus Nothobranchius; species Nothobranchius furzeri. The sequence continues at coordinate 54,265,134 of NC_091748.1, read as the reverse complement.
ATGTGAAGGTCAAAAGTTAGAGTGTGGAATTTTCAGTTTAGAGTGGAAGAAATTTTTTTTAAATTTTGAATATTGTCAAAGAAATGAACCGTACAGCCACAATGTTTGGAGTACATTCGTGATTTATAGCTCAAAATGAAGGTATATCCGTTAGCTGCAAGCCAGCATGCGTCTCATTTCAATCGGACTTACGGGTTTCTCAGGACAATGCCAGAAATGGAGCAAAGGAGGGTCATTGCTCCTATCTCTGCCCATTATAATTTTAGTGAATTTTTCTGAAAATCTCAAGTCGTACCTCAACTTCTACCTGTGATTTTAGAAAAACTGTAATAGATATCAAAAAGATTTTAAACCATTAATAGCTGAAAGTCTTGTGAGGTTGTTGAAACTTGAATGAAGTCTCTAGGTTAAAGTTAACCTATAAGAGTAAGAGCTCAAAAAAGTGATAGGATTTAGCTGAAAATTGAGCAATCCCATTCATTTCAATGGGACCAAAAATCGCAGAAAAAGCTGAATATCTCAAAAAGTATAAAATATTTTAACACCAAAAGTCATTGCCGGCATAAGCTGGACAAGCTGAGCGTTTTGATACCAAAATTATGTAAATAGTTGAAGAATTGTGGAAGTAGATAAATGCCAAAAAATGTATGGAAGCAGAATAATAAACTAAATAACTTACTAACTATAAAGAGAAACAGGATCACTACATTCAAACAACTAGAAAATTCTTGAAGAAATTTGAAAAGGGACCTGCCCACTGGTACAAGCTAGTGGCCATGTGTTAGGCCCAAAATCATGTTACTGGGGTGACCTTAGGGTCAACCCAAACTCTTGATTTTCCTGTGACGTAGGGGTAAACAAACACCTCCCATGGACAAGCCGGTTGTTTTGATGTAACATTTGTGGGTGTGCACATTGTGGCCTGAATGGCAGTGGACAACCCCAGAAATGTTGGCGCTAAAGCGTTAATGAACACACACGTACCGAGATGAGAAATGAGAACAAATTCTCTGGTGCATAACAGTAAGGGACCTGCTGGCAGAGCAGAAGGGTCCCTTAATAATAATAATAATAATAAGAAGAAGAAGAAGAAGAAGAAGAAGAAGAAGAAGAATTCCTATAAATTACATTAAATGTATAAAATAAAATAAAATCCAGTCCCCTTTGTGTTGAATTCATCTTGCTGGGTCTCATAGTTATATGGATTATAACAAGGCTGTGTCTACTGTCCAGCTGCAGAACAAACCAGAACAAGAGACCCTCATAAAATCAACAAGCAGCACATGATCTGCCATCAAAGACAATTTTTCAGGCCAATGAACATCCTTGTGGTTTCCCGTTGAGATGATCTACACTCCACAAGCCTCTCACAAGCACACTTAGAAGCTAGCACCAACTTCACAAACATTCATTGACAATGAAGCCACTTGAAATAGGCTAACCTGTTCAAGTGAGCGGACCTTAATGCATGCCACTCCACAGCAGGAAAGAGGATAAAGTCATCAGGGCGAGCATTGATGGAAGGCTACAAGGTGACAGACAGCAGAGGCAAACAGAGAGGCAGAGCTGCATAGAAAGGGTCTAATAGGAAGGGACAAGTGTTGAGAGTTAAACAGATAGTGAAGGACAAGGCAAAGGGAGCTAGAAGCATCCTTTTAGGCTGAGTGACATCCCCGCTGAACGCATCTGAGACTTAGAGTGAGTCACGAGCTCTCAGTTCTAACGCGAAACAGCAAAGCCTTGTACCTGTCACAACTGGTTAAAATGATCCAATGATTTTAAAAGCACAAATGGAGCTGCGGGAGGAATGAAAATGGAGGACTTTGATATGATTTTTCAAGCAAAATAAAGTCTTTGCATTAGGGATTGAATCACTGTGGTCATGCAAAGAATATCCAACGATTCTCACACTAACTCCTTGGAGGCAACATTACTTTAAAAAATGGTTACAGCATAGAATTTTAAAGCTTTGCCTGTGTGTAAAAATCAATCTTGTGATCATTTAATTTCAAATAAGACCATCTACTCACAGCGACAACAACCTGTTTCTCTCCCAGGGCTGTTCCCAGTTGTAGGTGATGACACAGATCGCCACATGCCTTTGATTTCAGTTGATGTGGAGCTGGCAGAACGCCAGTTACATCGACTGGCTGTCAGACTCGAGTAGTGGTTTGGTGGATCCTCAATTAACCACTTTTCACAAGAGGACCAAAAGGATCTGATGTGGAGAAAGAGGGTGTGTGCTGATGAAGGCAGTGGGTGCATGGGGCGTGACACTGAAAAGCAAAACAGGCAGAGTCCACTGGTGCCAGTTATAGGATTACCCAGATTATCCCTCCACAGAGATCAATCCCAAAGGAACAGTTTGCAGGCTGAGCGCTGCACAAATCAGCTCGCGCACCACCTACTCAACTCATGTCTATCTGTCTGCACAGAGGACACCTGTTGTAGCTGCACAACCGGAGGTGACAGGCAGAGAGGGGGTGGGTCGAGGGGGTGGGATCGTACTTAAAAAGAGTCCAGAACAAGCAGAAGAGTCTGATTACCGCCTCATAAAAGGGATCAAGGCTGGAGAGAAGACACGATGTCAACCTTGATGTTGCCAACGAAGAAATGCCTTCTTGTTTTCGTTCTCTTTTTCTGAGCAGAGTGAAGAAAGTGGAGGAAAAGATGGAAGCAGATGTCAAACAAATCCTGCTTCATCTTCCTCCAGACCCCCTATCATGCAAAGAAATAAACATGGCTGCATGCATGCTGAATGACATCCCCGATGGCATGTTGAGTTGCTTGTGTGTTGGGTTCATATGTTTGTGTGTTTAACGAATGTTACAACATTCCAGGAAGTCAGGAATTGTCCTTTTGCCAATGCTGTGGGATGGAGAAGAAAAAACACGCTGCAAAAGTGAAAACCCACATGCAAGCATAGGCCAAAAATATGACTAGAGGCAACCGAGAACAATGCCTTACAACCCCTTAGAGGAACCTAAATAAGACTACAAAGCCCATGATGTGAAATATGATCCCTGTTTATGGACCGCATCCATCAGAAGAAGCCTTCAAACAAGTGTAAAACAGCGCCTTAATGAAGCTGAATGAAATATTTGCAATGCAAACAAAAAAAAGTATCAGCACAGAATAAATGTGGAACAGACTGGGTAGAGTCTGCAGATGTTCTTTTTTCCTTTGTCATCAAACCTATCAAATGTTCCCCCTCTGCATTGAAGTCTATAGCTTTTAAAACTTGAGAGGCCCTCCCTGTGTGTGCATGCAGGGCTACACAAAGTTTTCTTGTTCTGGACACCTGCACGTTGCTGTAACTCTAGTAACCATATCCTCCCACTGACTGTAGCTTGGCAAAGACAACTAAGCAGCCTGGCATGAGCGTAAGACAACTTAGCAGGGATGAAACACTTTCAAATTCAGCAATCATCACAGGGAGAAATTATAATAATCTATTCATTCATATGATCTAGCTGTGTTATGATGGCCCACATAGAACATGTCAAATGAACCCTGAGAGCCCTAATTATAAATCATGCAAGTATTGTGAAGAAAAATTAAGTTATAATTGGAATCCCTAAATTTAGGGTAGAGTCCTACATGTTTAATCTCCGTTTGTAATAATCTAATCAGCAAACGCTTATCACAGGAGGAAAAGTCTCTTTTTACAGCCTGCTCTCCCTGCCAGCACTGACTTTTTATGAAAGGGGTAATCACATTGGGCTTAATTTGTACAAGACCATCAGGACGTTGAAAAGAAAAAAAGGAAATTAAGATGTTCTAAACCAGGGGTAAGCAATCCTTGTCCTCGAGTGAAACCATCCAGAATGTTTTAGTTGTTCACCTGCTCTAACAAGCCTAATTCAATGGTTGAATCACCTGCTCACAGGTTTTCAAGCTCTGCAGAAGCCTGCTCATCACCTACTGATTAAATCAGGTGTGTTGGAATGGGGAAACAGCTAAAACATGCTGGATGGCGGCACTCGGGTACTAGGACTGCCTTGCCCTGTTCTGAGCTGACACGAGTGCTTTTGTCCACCTTTTAAAATTTGATATGTGACACTATTATTTAAAGAGGCTCACATCAGGGATTGAAGCATCATTCTTCTAAATATGACAAGGCATTCAGATCATAAGTGCTACCTTCTCAGTGGTCATACTTCAAAAATGGGACCCAATGCCTCCCTGCTTGACACTCAGCTTTAACGGGTTGGATTGGGGAGTTAAACAACCAAATAGTTCCTGAGCACAGCCACTACTGCAGCTCAACGCTGTCACGTTGTGGGTGTGGAGATGATGGACCAAGTGTGGTGGAGCAGCTCAGGAGTCAAAGATGCAGGCTCGGATAAAGTAAAAATGATTTTAATAACTGAGCGGGAACGGCAGGACAAACACAACGCTGACAACTAACACACACAATGATCTGACGAAGACTGGTACAAGGAGGGAGGTATAAATACACAGGGAAATCAGGAACACATGGGCAGGTTAACGAGGGGCAGGTGAGAACAATAAGGACTAATCAGGGCAGGAGAGAGACACAGTCAGGAAGGCAGGGGCAGAACGTGACAACCGCTCCCCACGGGGATGGGTCAAATGCAGAGATGTCACTTATACATATATATATATATATATATATATATATATATATATATATATATACATATATATATAGGTAAGAGACACCAACACACACTCAAGCCATTGTTTGAACCATGCGCAGTAGTGGTGTGTATTGGCAAGAATCTGCCGGTTCAATATAAATCACAATCCAGGGTAAATAATACCGTACTGGACTAAAAGCCGGGCAATATTTGCATATTTTAGGACCAAATTTAAATGATGATGAGGATGAGGATGATGAATTTAAATTGAAACCTCAGGTCAGGCACTTAAGACACATGCAGTGTTATCGCAATATCACGTTGTTTCATTAGAATGAAGGCAGCAAAAACTGCTGCCAACTAGTGGTCGGAGTTTGAATTGCACCACACAAAAGAAATGCAGTAAGTTTTTTCATGTAAATTCCCCTCAAAAACTTATTTTCTACTTTTTAATATTGATTCTGTATCAAAAAAAATATTGGGATATTTCATTGTAGAAATATTTTATTACATACCTAACAAACCCCAGCATTAAAACAAAGACATCAAAAATAATGAGTAGTCTCAACAGACATGGCTGAGAAATTAACTCACAACAGAAACATCACAACCAATCAGCTAGAGTAGAAAACATCACCACTCTGTAAGCATAAGCAATGTCTAAGGAAGAGCGGTGCTTTCAGATGGAGGCATTTTTCTACTGGAGAAACAGGGTTTGCAATATATAACGACTAATATTGCTTATTTAAAAGTAAACAACCTGAAAACATACTTTGCAAAGTTGCATGATGTTTTCTGATTTATTCCTTTGTAGCTGAAATCCTTCAAAAATATAATCATATTCAATTAGTTCATAAATTGCCTGGACAGAGAAGTGAAAGAGTCAAGAACTCTATAAGTGTTTAGAGAATATATTAGATCGAGTGTGTTGGGTGGATATGAATGTGAATAATGGCTATAATTGAAATATGGACAAGGAACGTGACAGAATGAACTTCGAGGGAATGCATAAAGATAGTTTTGTTATTTTTGTTTTAAAAAAGGGGGCAGAAATTATAAGACTTTTTCTTCCATCTGCTCCCTTTCATTCAAGTTGTATTTGTTATATGTATATTGTTTATTTATTTGTTGTATTTTTTAAATGAATGAAATAAACATAAGAAAAAATTCTAATAATGATACTAATGATATATAAGTAACAAATGTTTACAAACAAAACTGTACAAGTCGCCTTATGAAAATGAGCGTGTAGCAGCACACTAAAGTAAAACTAAATAGGGCTGTGTCAGCTTTCATTAAGAATGCATCAATTCCAAATACATTCTGAATAAATCAGTGCACTGGGGATTCTCTGGAAAAGTAAAATAAACTAGTAACCAACAGTGTTCCCTCAAGGAATAATTTTGTAGGCTCGCCGTTGTAGCTGTGTGTGTGTGTGTGTGTGTGTGTGTGTGTGTGTGTGTGCGTGCGCGCGCGTGCGTGCGTGCGTGCGTGCGTGCGTGCGTGTTTACTGCATAATTACCAAAGAAATAGCTTAATGTATCTCATGACTGAGTACTGCTGCAGCCTGCAGGGCTTTTCCAGGTTCTCTGCTTGATTAAAGCTGGAATTAAATCATGGCTATGACCTTCTTCACTAATGACTAATTACTGGCAATTAGCCCTGCGAATGGCCTCCTTACACCCCTTCTTTTACTCTCATCTTCTTCTTCTTCTCGGGATCAGCACATGCACTCACATAAAAAAGCCGTTGAGCTACAAATGCACACACCCAATCAAAAAATGACACAAAATAGGCCTTTTGTATGTATTGTGTACCATTACATGTGATGAGGCACAACAGGTCTCAAGCTAGAGAGCTTGAGTAAATACCGAGCTAGAGCCACACCCTCCCTACCTGTGGTTTATTTAATTCTGCGGGGGCGGGCGGAAAATGATCTGTGCAGAGATCTGCATTAGCGAACAGGTTTTAATGCTGCAGAGAGGCTTGTAAAGGGACAACCCACATTTTTTAGGTCACATGATTCTATCGCGGCTCTTCAATCAGTTGGCATAGTTGTAATAATTTTTGCATGGTTGGGTATGTATGTCTCTCTCTCTCTCTCTCTCACACACACACACACACACACACACACACACACACACACACACACACACACACACACACACACACACACACACACACACACACACACACACAGCTTCTGTTTGGGTGTAGGAGATGAATCAATGACCCCTAGAAAGTGACAATGGTTCAAATAAACTGTGGAGATATTCCCCATCTCCCAATTCCCCCCAAACTTCTGTTTTTTTTGTTGTTGTTGTTGTTGCTCCCTTCACTTTTCAAATGTGTTCTTCTTTCTGTCATACTTTCCTGATCTGCAAGCTAAATGAGTTCTCCCTGTCAAAAGCACCAAGAAGGTTCTCGTCAGCTTGTCTAGAATCACTTCCACCAACAAAAAAATAAAAAATGCTGAAGTGCTGAGAGAGAGAAATGCTGATTCCATTTCCTAAGCCCTATGGGCAGACCTGCATGAAACCTGCTGAAACGCAACATGTCTGGGGAAAGCTGGAGAGGAGGAGGAAGATAATCGTGACACAATTCGTACATAATCACAGACTTGTTTCTTGACTCCACACACTTCAACTTCATGCTTATTTCAGATTAGAAAGGCTGGCCGAGTCAAAGCCCAGGAATGAGGACTATGTATTGCTCTGTTTTATACGGCACGTGGGCTGGACCGAACATATTTTACAAATTAATGTTGAGAGCCAAAAGTACTGCTGTTACATAAAAAATATTCATATAGCATTCTGTCACTGTTGGTGATGCAACGCCACACTCAGAACCAAGGCAGAAAGAATTGTTTTAAGCTTAAAATAAACAATGATGTAAAGATTACTCATTTGAACCTCTTTTAACGTCTAATTGTTTATTCCCAGAAGACCAAACTGTTTTCAGCTTCACTAATTCTTCAAGGGAAGTCTGTGATAACTGGAGAGGCACCAATCTGCTTTTAGAGCCAATACGGATTTCTGATTTCTCTGATGTGCAATTCTGATTAAAGCAAATTGCAACTAATTGATTACTGATTAACGAAGCAAAATCCTACACAATGAAGACTTGTTTGTTGTAAATAAGCACCATAGAGATGATCAGTTCAGACTCATAAAATGTGTGGGACTTTTTGGTAATGGTGCATTCAAATCAAATCTGACTTCTGCGTTTTGAATTGGTTGACCATATCAAACCGATCTGAATTGTCTATTCTCAGAAGTTATTATTTTCTTCACTGCTGTGGCAAGAAACTGAAGAAAAGAAGAAGAGAAATCCCATGATAAGTGATGCATGCAGTGTGTGACTCAGTAAGGCTAAAAGAGGCTGAAATTCACCCTCCACACATTGGCTACCGTTTTATTTAAGATTTGGGTTGGCCAGAACAAGCAGTTTCTGAGAAAAACTTAAGGAGTGGAACTTTTCCACATGTTGCTAACTAATCAGTGTAACTATAACAGGTCACCTGGTTCAAGGGCAAAGTCACCAAGTGTGACCTGAGAGAGAAATCACATCTTCATGCTTTTTTATCCGGAGCTTCTCAGCGGTGAGGGCGCGTCCAACGCGCGCGCGCACACATACACTCACATACACACACACACACACACACACACACACACACACACATCTCAAAGGGACTCGATCGAAGTTTATCAGCTAAAAACCCGAACATTCCTCCACACTCCCCATCAGATCTGTCCCAGACTAATAAATTTCTGTCTCAAACTGTTTAGCAAGAGACGCGCGACAACGAGCGCCATAAATTACATAAGCGCAATTAAAGTGCCAACCTCTGACCTTGCCAGACCGACACGACCAGCGCGCGATCACCTGACTTTACGCTTTCGGTTCAGTCCGAGCACATGCTGAAATAATCTACATACCGAACAACCGGGTTTACCCGAACGGAGTCGGTGGGTGGTTATAAACTCCGTGAGAGAGAGAAAAGACGCCATGAAACAAACCCCCTCCTCCAGCGAGTCAAAACAAAACGCGTTTTAGTCTAGGAACACACAAACACACACACACGCACGCTGACAGCACCTGATCGTCACTTACTGAGGTGTAAATATGGATCATTGCTGTCCATAGTGTCAGAGTTGTTCCGTCGATTTCCTACAGCCGCTCCGCATCCCAGCGCATTCCTCTCTCCGCCAGTCCGGCTGAACTCTGCGAGGCAGGCGGGCGGCTCGGCACGGGGGCCCTGCGAGGAGGGAGGGGGCGGCAGGAACAGGACTTCTCCCAATGACAGCACTGGTCCGGATCCAGCGCCAGAGCGATCGTGACGAAACAACTTTTTTTCCCCCTTCCTGCAGTGACACCGCGTTGCGATATTTTTACAGATGAATGTGACTTCCGCGAAAAAGAGAAAAAATATACGTCTATGTTTAGATTAATGTATTTTAGCTGATGCCGAAAACAAGCGAGTCAGTTTAGTGAGGAAATTGAACTATATGAGTTAAGTGCTGTTTAAACTGATTTCACTAGTTATTTAAGCAGGGGCACGCCAAAATGGGGGCAATGCCCATTCCTAATCATTGGCTGGGACCCCTATGTCCCCCCAGGATAGATAAATGTATAATCTTTTTATGGCGAATATAAGAGCAAATTGTACAAGCTTCATTGACTTGCAAATGCATTTTAAATCTAATTTAATTTACGTTTTCACAGTTCAAAATACTCCTGTGAATTTCTAATATGACAAAGTGGTTTAGGTGTACACCCTCAAGACTGCTGGTGGCCACATCTGGCCACCTGTTTCAAAACCTTCAGGTTCAGACTGTTATAATGAATGGTTTAGGAGATTATTGGAAAGTCAGGATGTTTTGCAGTGTGTTTTTGCTACATATGCTGGTGAAGGTTCTCAGTCATTCAGGTCTTGGTAATCCAAAAGGGTTCAAATGAAGGTGACTCCTTTGGTTTCTTTCAAGAAACTAAAGAAGCCCAGTTGCCTTTGTTCGAACCCTTGTGGATTTTTGCAAAAAAATTATGGCCAATCCTATAGGAAAATGCTTTGAATGACAATTCTGACAATACACGTGAGCTAATTGCTAGTCTGTGGGGCCAGTTGCATCTCCTGTTTTTACACAATCCTAGCATGCTGAAATTTCACGTCGACATAGAACCTGTGGTTATTTGCAGCTGAAATGGGTTAGAGGTAAGGAAACATGTTGGGGAAATTCAATCCAGTTTTTTTACTTGATTTCCATCATAGTTCTGGCAGAATAATTATTGATTATTACTTTTATGACAATGGATAGGTCACAAGATTACATTTGCAAAAGTTGCTATGACTGTTTTGATGTTGGATCTGTTCAATCAGAACTATCGTCTGTTTGTCCAACAGCTGGGATTTATGTTGATAAAATTTCCACAGAAACACACTTCAAAAGATCTGAGTTATCATTTTAAACGAGACTGTCCAAATGAACATAATAATTTTGACTGAATCAGAATGAATTCATAAAGGATGGCACTTAATTAACCCACAGAAAGTTTCTAATGTAAAATTGATTTTAATCTCCTGTTTTCTTTCTCGGAGGGGATCCCTCCTGTGTTTACCTAATTGTTAGAATGAGTCCTGGTCTGGGATCCCCCCTTAGGTCCCCCCCTCCCACTCACACCCCTGTTCACAGTGCGGGGTCATGTAGGGGTGAAGCTCCTGGTACCTCAGGAGGTTATTCAGAAGTCAAGCCTCGCTGAGGCATTCACAATGTTGAACTGCGGAGCGGGCAGACGCTCCGTCAACGCCGGGCTGCTGACCACTCAGCAGGCCCTTTGGGCCGCCCTGCTAATGGGACAAGCCCCCCCCCCCCCCCCCCCCCCCGCCCCCAGCTCCACCGTCCTTGTAACGGCGACCCATAAAGGAACACAGGAGGATGCTAACCAAGATGAATGGCATTTTTTCTCTGCTCATTCTGCGCTAATCAGAGCTTTTCATTTGTTACGGCCTCACGCCAGCCCCTCCGCCGCAGCTTCCATTAGGGCCAGATAACATATAAATTCATTAAAGTCAAAGAGAGGCATTAAAATGGTCATTTGTCAGGTCTCCCTTTGTGTGTCCCTAATGGTGGCACATGGTTCAAGGCATTGAGATGATTTTAGATAAGTTTTTTTTCCTTCCCTCGCTCACAGGAAGAGAAGGACGTGGGAACAAAGAAGAAGAGATCTAATGCAAAGTCCAACATTGTGTTCTTTTACACGTTTTCTGACATAAGCATTAAAAAACATTCAAAGTCTTTGCTTCCCCCCTCTGCGTATTTTCACTTTTGCATGCTTAATAACATTTTTCAGATGTGGATTTCTTTTTTTTTTTTCATGTCAGTTACATCAAATGTTTTATTTGGATTATCTAGTCCATCCATCAACTTCAGATTGCAGCTCCCCCACTCCAGAACAAACTCATCGTCAGTGAAGCAACCCTTTGCGCTAATCCCTTTGTATTCACAGTCACATTCCCGCCAAACAATGTCCTAAAACCTAATCCTAAACCAAGCTCAACAAACCTACAGGCCACCTGTTTACAAGCACAGAGGAGCTAAATAACCCAACAGTAAAAAGAAATAACAAACCACCACCTTTCAAACATTTTCAAGTACAATGGTGAAAAAAATCACCCGTTCATCAATGCATTGGTTTAACACAAATTCCAAAGGATCAAAGTTTATTTGCCTTTTGCCGTTTCTGTTTCTGGCGGTCTGGATGAAGGTTCTGGCAGCGTTGTCATGGGAGATGATTCTCTCCATCTGCCTCCACTGTCAGTAACCCATCTCCATCATGCTTTATCAGAAGGAGCTGCACCGCCCCCCACCTTGCTGGACCCCCTTCCCCACTCTGACCCCCCCTCCCCTCTCCCTATACATAAGCCTGAGATGATAAGTGTCCTGACTCTTTGTGCGGCCAGGATAAGACAATGCCACACAGCACTACAGAACATCATCCATCTCACGGCTCATCAATCTGGCACACAAAAGATGAAATGTGGCTTGGGCGAAGCGTTCTCTCTTTGCTCAGAAGTAGCTTGTTTTTTCAACTCTTTTTATCTTTTTTACTACATTTGTGGACGATTAAGACCTTTATCCTCTGCTGTGTAAAGAATTGTTAGACTATAGCACCAAAATGGGACAAAAATAACTACACCAACAAAAAGTGTCTTAACTGTCAAGTATCGTTTAGCTTAAAAACAACTAAATTGAAGTTGGAAGTTAAAAAGTGTCTTGGCTTGAGTGTCCTGGGCTAAAAACTCTGGTAACTTCATCTGCCTTCTGTTTCTTCTCTTCATTAGGCTTGCATTGTCCCCAAACCAGCATGCTGCTTCATTTCTTTGTTCACTTCACACAGAGCTTTCATTTCCAAATGATTTCTCTACAAGCTATCATGGTGATGGTGATATTTGAAAAACAGTTTGCAGTGGAATTTTTTTTAACGGACTACAGTTTGAATTCTTCTGAACACAAATATGTTATTGAGACAGCTTTTGCTCTGAGTGTTTGAAAAAAACGAATCAAAATGTATTTTGGGCAAATCATGACGTAGAAAAGGGTAACGAGAAAAGTTAGGCCTTTATAAATGATAACATATTCAGATTTAAATTTCCAGTTACCATAGTATAGTTTTTTTTTTCAACACAACATGTTTCAAGAATCGCCTGTATGTTTAAAGGTTTGGGGCAGTCATTTAATCAATGCATTTGCAGTGGTCTTTAGTACAAATGAATGCCTTGGAAGCCATACTCAGGGGGAAAAAACAAGTGCCTGGTTCAGCAGAGAGTGGCAGAACACAGCAGGATTTTTGGACCCTTATTTCCTAATATTTAGAAAGAAAGAAAGAAAGAAAGAAAGAAAGAAAGAAAGAAAGAAAGAAAGAAAGAAAGAAAGAAAATTATCTTTTATATAGCGCCTCTCAAGATAAAAATCATGAGGCGCTTCACAAGAACAAAATAAAGTAAATTAAATATATATATATATATATATATATATATATATATATATATATATATAAACAAATATGGTTAAAATGAGAAATTAAATTGTGATTAAAAATGTAAGGAAACGGAGAGACAAAATTAATAGGAAATCAGTGGATCCCAGGAAAGGCAGAATGAGTAGAAAGAGCAGACTAAGGAGAGGGTAATGGTGGAGGTCACACCAAAGCCAGTCTGAACAGGTGAGTCTTCAGCTGCTTTTTAAAGGAGACCACTGGGTCCACTGATCTCAATATCAGAGGGAGAGAGGTCCAGAATCTGGGGGCCACAGCAGCAAATCTGTCACCTGGCCCAGCCATCCAGGTTTTAATAGAGTCTAAGCAGATGTGTAACAGATGTAGCTTGGACATCTCATGAGACTTAAAGGAGACGTACAATTGGATGTCATCTGCATAAAGATGGTAGGAGATTATTTTAAAAGAGCTCAGGATGTGCTGGAGAGGCAGATAGATGAGGAAGAGAAGAGGCCCCAGCACAGAACCTTGCGGGACACCCTGAGTTAGGGAGGTGGTGGAGGACCTAAACTTGGAGACAGCCACAGAGAAGGTACTCTCAGACAGATAAGAGGAAAACCACACCAGAGCACTTCCTGATAGGCCTACCCAGTCTCTCAGCCTATCCAGTAGAAGGTTGAAAAAGCACTGACATTTGCAACAATCCATTGAGATTTTTAACGCGCTCTGTTTCAAATAGTTACATCAATATTTTGCCTAAATATTACAACATGTAGAAAGCAGAATTGACTTGTACATGTTGGTTCAGTTAAAATACACACCAAATTGTAGAACAATGAGACCAAAAGCCTTAATCCATTTTGCTCTAATGTTCCATAAACCGGTCCTTATCAGTCTAACCTGGTAATCTGCTATCCACGTCTGTGCGTTAGCAGCTTTCCACACAATCAATATGATGAGCCTTGCACACCCAACATTAATTTAAAGCACCACTCCAATCAGACTCTTATTTTTGAACATATGGTTTATGCTTTCAGCACATATTAAGGCTCTGTAGGATCGCTCAGTCACAATGTAAACTTGCCTGGGACGTTATTAGGACTGCTAATGGTAATTTCTTAACATTTTTTAAATCACAATTGCCTATTTTTGCTCATTTTAAACATATTTTTAAACATTTTCTAAATGCTTTTTTATATTTTTACATTTTTTGTTTTTGTGAAGTGCCTCATGATTTTTATCTTGAGAGGCGCTATAGAAATGATGTTTTCTTCTTCTTCTTCTTCTTCTTGAGCAGCTGAGATTGCTGATTGGGTTTCAGACTGGGCTGTAGGTTAGACTCCGGGCAGATGGTTGACCTTTACATTAGCCTTCACCTTACAGTAATAAGTTAAGACAGACTAGGGGCTTGTTCTTTTTGAAAAGAGCTGAATCGGACCACCTCAGGTTAATCTCAGAATGGCCTGAAAGGCCCACAAGGGATTAGGCCCAGTGTGCACCTGCTGCTGATTTTTAACACACAGTGTCTTTCACTACTGAGACCAAGCATTTTTATAACACACAGATGAAGTAAATGATTTTGAAAGCATTTTCAATCAGAAATTTACTTTAAAGCTAGCATTTAATGTCACCATATGGACACATCCTTCTTTTTTGCTTTTGTGACACTTTAAGAAAGACCAAAAATTCAGTTATAGTCACTGCAGACCAAGTGATAGGACATGTGGTTATGATATTAATGTAAAATTCACACTAGATGTGAAACCTCAGCACCACATTAGCCTGGTGAAAGAAGAACCTGCCAAATCTGACGAAGAGGCCATGACCAAATTGCCCTGTAGGAGGTTTAACATGGGTTTCAAGTCAAATACAGTTATAAAAGTTTAGTTATTTTGAATTATTTAAACGTTTTCAATATCAACTTGCTTAAGGTGCATAGCTGCTCCACTTGAGCACAAACCGTATCACGATCATATTATGCACCCTAATGTACTAAACGTGTTTGTGTATAACTTGGCACAATTACAAGACAATCACAACTCAAGGTCCTCTTGTTTGTTTGACGTGTGCTTTGACAATGTTGTTGAGAAACATGAAAAGTCACTATAAGTAATGTTTCAGTTTAGAATTTCATAGAAATCATGCAATGTTCAAATTTTGCTCTCATATAAGACATATCAGTGTACACCTCTGCGTAAAATCTCACAGATGTGGGCTTAAAATATTCAGAAATTACTGTATAATTAAAAGTTTTAATGCGTGAAAGTCTTGTTATATGCCTTCACGCGCATAGATTATTAACTGACTGACTTCTTTTTCGAAATCAACTTGAGAAAACATACCACTCTGCCAGGCACGCTGTGCAATTCTGCCCTCTTGTGGCTCACTTGGGCAACCACAGCTGTTATGCAGAATTCTGGTCACTTACCCCTCGGCGGCACCCGTAGATTTACGGTAAATACAGACGTGTATTTAGGTGTCTGATGGGTAGTCTCTCACGGAGAATGTGACTCGTCGTTTAGGTAACAGTTTTTTTGCAAAGTTACACTGATGAGTTCAAAGGAAAATGTCATCCGACTTAATGCTAGACTTGGGAAATTGTCAACAATCGTCACTGATGGATAACGACTCGGGCATCTTGTCCATCGACCATGGAGGAGAGTGGGGTAAGATATGATTCTTCTAGAAACAACCACACAGGAAGTTAGCAACACGTCGCTATTTTACAAAGAAAATGTTTAGTAAATGACTGGGGAATATTTTAACAGGTCCCTTTTTAAAATTACCAGATTGTATTTGAAGTATACGTTTTGAAGATAGTTTCAGTATCATTTATGTCTCAGCTAGCCGGTTAGCATTAGCTAACCGTGGATGCTAAGATGCAAATATTAGCATCTTGACTAAAACTTAAAGTGCCGTATCTTAGCAGGTGTAAGAGGAGCACTGGAAAGTAACTACTCGGTTTTGAGGTTAAAAGACGTTCCAAAGTGTTCCACGTGTTTCGCATGATGTAACGATTATGTAACGTTGTATACAGGAAGACTATTCACATATGAATCACAGACCACATGACATGATCAGAAACGAATGAGTTTGAAATTTAAATCAGGAAGTTTTGTTTGCTGTGAAACCATAATTGTTCTTTAAATGTTCAAATGGGCCACGTGGTTTTGTCTTAAAAGCACTGGTCTAGCATGTTGGAGCAAGAATTAATAAAGAGAACTGAATAAGTAAAATAACGTGTGCCTCTCTTTGATGATTATATCAGATTGCTGATGTAACTGTGTAGCAATTATTGTTGACAGGGTTGTTTCAAGGCTTCAGTTAACCCAAACATTATACATCATTAAAATATTTGAAGGACAGAGCAAAGACAGTTTACATGTCTTACATAATACTGCATGCTTGATGATGTTTACATTTGCAAAACAAACTCCATCCAATAACAACTAACCTATAAAGTAAGTTCAAACTGCATAGCATCTCTAAAATCTTGTCTACTTATAATGTGCACAGTAAATCTATCCAACATAAAGACACACTTACACAGATAAACAGTTTATCATTGCATTTCTGTAATAAGCAGTAATCGTCTGGCCCTGAGGCAAATGCTTTGTTTGCTTGCTTTGTTGAGATGGACCTGATTGTAAAGCGCTGTTGCTAAATACCTGGTATTTTATAGTACGTTATGGTTTTTCCTGTAATCAATGTTTTCATACAACTAACAGCTTGTGCCCTTTTCAACTAAACAATTTACAAGAGGGGAGTAGTATTAGTTTTTTTTAGAAACATGGCATTAAAAATTTGACAAACTACCATTTCATCAACAGAAAAAATGTTTATACACAAATTGCCATCCTTGACATCTCCTGTCCTGTGTTTTGGCTAAAACCATTAGATCCAATGAACATCAAGTCAAATAAAATAAATGTTTTGCAGTTCTAGTTAAATGCATGATTTTCTTTTGCTGAGACATAATAATCTCGTTTATCATAAAAAAGGTTCCCTACTACTGGAAAAACATGTTAGTCACAGCATTTTGAGGATATTGCTACAGAAATGAATGCTTTCCTCAGCCTGAAGTCAGGACTAACATCAATTTACCACAACAATGCAGTGTTATTTTCAGATATCGTTGCCTAAAGCCATACTCTTCCAACATTTCACACAAACAGGAAAAAATGCTCAAGGGTGAAGGGCAATGCTCTGAGACTCTTTTCCTATCTTACCTTTTAAATAAAGCTGGATCACAGTCCGTCATCCTAATAAACTGAAACTTTTAAACAGGCCAGGAAGCATCAGAAAGTACTCCGGCATCTATAGTTCAGACCATCTCAGTGTTACTAATTTACAAAAGCATCAGTTATATGGCTTTATTTATAAATCCACCCAGTTAACATTTTAAATTCGTTCTGCAGGTTCAAATAAAAATCAGAAATTGTGGGGGGAAATAAATACCCGTGTGTTATTTTGTACAATGCCTGAAGCAATCCTTTTATTGTTAACTGCTAAATAAAGTTAAATCAAAACAAACTTTAAAAATGTGATTTGTGCATCTAAATTTTATTGACAAAACACTTTTTGGATGCAAAAAGACTTGTACTTCATGTCATGTTTGCAGTTTGTTTTCTTTCTTTTGTCATTTTTACTTTTGTCATTTTTAATTGGATTAGAACCAGTTGGATTGGTGTATTTTTGTTCTGCTACACAGATATAAGCTTGTTTGATGAGCTGGGTAACCTGGGGGATGCAGACGAGCTGCTTGAAGCTCTGGAGAGCGGCGGCTATGTGAGTAACCTCTGAATAAAGATGGAAAACAATGTTTGTTCACACTACAGGTTTATGTAATAGACTCATAATTCTACATTTGTTTTGGGTCCTTGCTGCATTTTACTTGAGGTTAAACGTTTTTCAAAGATCCTCGTTTGATTTTCAGGCCAACGCAGGTCCAGATCTGGACATTGACATCGATATTCCTTCGTGGGATGAAATTGAACCAAGAAGCACCTGCACAGGTAAAGTAACACTAGCATGACCATGCGTGTCACATCTGGATCAGAACATTCATTTATTTCACCTGAATGGAACAATATTGGTACAAGTGGTTTTGTTCATCTGTTGGTAAAATATAGGGATGCACCGATCAGGTTTGTTGCTGCCGATCACCGATACCGATATCAAAGAATGCTGATCACCGATCATCGATACCAATCACGTGGATTGGCCAGAAATTTTCTACAAGATTATGTAGTTTGTAGCACTCATTATAATCTGGGAATAAAGGAAATGTAACCTAATCTAAAATGGTCTGATCGGTCTGCTTTGATCTATTTTGAAAACTCTGATCAAAACCGATAGGGGTGCTATCGGCCGATTGGGATCAAATGCCGATCCATCGGTGCATCCCTAGTAAAATAAACAAGTTATGGCTTACTCCAACTTCACACTGGAGGCATCAGCAGTGCGGTATGGCGTGCTTCACTGTGCATCAGTCTACACCGGGAGAGTCTCAGCTGCAGAACGACTTCTCCGCCATCTTTCTCGCTGGACTCGTGGGAGCACAAAATCCCTCAAGATTTCAAAGGTCATGGTTTGTTTATTCCATTCGCCATTAATCCACAAAAAAGAAGAAGGAAATCACGTTGGGTATCACCGTTTGATGATGTCATTTATGATGTTGTTCCCCTCTACTGCCAGGATTAAAGACATGAAAAAAACACTACTGGAACAATACTGGGACCAATTAGGTCATATGTATCGACGTAATCTACGTATATATTAAATCACATCGCTACGGTAGTCTTCTATTTTCAAAATTACCAGACATTTTACACTGAAACCATGTGTGATTTCCTGTGTGATGTTAACTGCAAAAATGTTCATGTCCAAGCAGCTTGAAGTATGTTTATGTATTTAGCAGATGCTTTTGTCCAAAGCGACTTACAAGTGAAATAGAACACAATCCTATCTTTAGCGGCGCAGCGGGGCTAGGCAGCTCAAAAATAACCAATCAGAAAATAGATGGAAATGCCGTCTGTACCGCGCAACGCTGTAGTTTTTTAGCTGTAGTAAAAAAAAATGGCGTCTGGTGACAGCGCAGACGTCTTTCTTTAGAAGAAACGCTTTTGGTGATTCCACTTGTTGTTGTTGTTGTTGTTTTAAAGACATTCAGGTCATTTAGAACAGAGGAAAGAGCCGCAGCGAACTCCATTTCAGTCGCCATGTTTATGACAAACTCTGCGTTATGGTGTGTGACGTTACGCATGCTACTCGGTGCTGATTGGCTCGGTTAGAATTGTCACGGGGGGGGGGGGGGGGGGGGGGGGGGTATTTGAATAGGAGAGTTCCCAGACCCTTTCTGTGCAGAGTTAAACAGAGGAGGAGTCTGGCAGGCCAGGCTAGCTGCTTCTAGGATGAACCTGATCATTTCCACACCGCGACCTGTTCTGATCAGCCCCAAAGACTATAATGGATTCAAATGTTTTTTCTGCAGGAGAACTGGAAACAGAGTTTCTCTCCTTGAATACATTTAAAACCAGACCGAGATCCCTTGAGATGGATTCGCTGTGTTGTAACTGCCTTCTGTAATTTTGTACATAACATGTCTGTAGCTGAAAAAATTGTAGCTAACTTTTGCTGCCTCTTGGCCAGGACTCCCTTGAAAATGAGGTGTTTAATCTCAGTGGGACCTTCCTGGTTAAATAATTAATTTGAAGCGCCGCTGATGCTTCCAGTGTGACGTCGGGGTTACAGTTGTTCATTTCTTTTTATGTTGTTTTATGATTCTACTGAAAAAAGGTGATAAGAAATGTTAGGACCCAGGTTAAAAATATGCTGATTGAGCAGGTATATTTACGAGGTGTGTGTGTGTGTGTGTCCTTGTGCATCCAGATGGTGAGGTGAGCGTGGACTCTCTGTCACCAGCTCACACTCTCAGCTCCGTCCCCTCTCCTGCCTCTCTGGAAGTTTTGTCTCCCTCTTCTTTCCAAGTAAGACATGTCCTCCTCTCTTCTCCCCACCTCATTTCCTGTATTTGAATAAAATTTCCATTGTAAATATGTGTCATTGCCATTGGGGTTATTTGCGTATTTGCTCATCTTTCTGTGCCGCTGGGGTAAAAAGCAACATCTGTTCTTATAGTAATCAAACGGCAGCTCTTTGCATTTGGGGAGTGACACATACGGACTTGAAAAACTTATTAACAGACGCCATTAACACCTTGTCTTGGTAATTATTAACTGTCATCTGAACTGAGTGTCAGCCCCTCGTTAACAAAAGGTGCTGACAACATCAGCCACATTAGAATAATTTAGCAGGCAGATGTTTTCACAGCGTGTCAAAACAAAGACATGGGTCAGATATTTTACTCTGGACTGACAGTCAACACACGTATTCATTCTGCTAATCCTGACAATGCAAGGACACGTTTATCTGCTGTAAGTCTTTCTATGTTGACAAGGACACTTGATAGATTTTATCTAATGCATCTTAAGTCAGGGGTGCTGAGGAGGAGATATATATGTTTATTCATTTAAGTAATTCACTTTGCTGCACCACAGCTGATTTCTTACTGCTGGTTCTTAAAGAAGAGTTTATCAGAGTCAGGATCCTAAATTAAATCTGCTTCTCCATCTAGGATGAGGCTCTGTCTCCACAGCTCTCTCCAGTGTCCGTCTGCTCAGAGTCCAGTGGCTTTTCTGAAATCTCTTTCCCACCGAAGAAAGCAGCAAAAAGGGCCACTCAGGGGACGCGAGGTGAGGAAAAATCTCTGGCTCTTTTAGCACCAGTTTGAGTAAAAATAGACAAGAGTCTCATCAGAAAATGACAGTAGCATTTTGATAAACAGTTCTTTTAAAAAAAAAGAACTGTGCAATTATTGAGTTAATATTCATTTTTTAATAATCATCCCACTTGACCACATTGCAGTAAAAGCAGCTCAGCCTGTCAAAAGGCCCATTCAGACGGGAACAAGGATCGCCATCCAGCCCAGACCTCTGATTACAGCTGTGCCCTTGACCCCAGCAGCAGCGGCTCCTTTACAGGCCAAGACGATCATCATCCAGCCTCTGCAGACCACCATGCTGCCTGTGGTTAAACCCCCTCCAGTTACCATTCAGCCAGCGCCCCCTGCAGGTCAGAGCTCACACTGCAGCACTCTGAGCACAAAACCTTTCATCACTCAGCTTTGCACGTCAAACCGTTTCACTAGTAACATCTAGATGACTCGGTATCTCATCACTTAGAGGTAATACTATTTTAATGAAATGCTTTGCTATGTCATTTGGTTGGTGTTTAAAAAATGCTGTTTTATTCTTGACCAGTAGAGGGGGTGCTAACATTGGTTAATATGAAATCTCCAGCTTTAGTAAAGAGTACTTAGTAAGACTCATATTTTTTTCTTAAGAAGGTATTTTTAATTTTGGCTGGCATTTGTTATTGTCCGAAATATTCAGCCATGATAAACATTAAATCAATACTGTTTTCTCTGTGCTGCGCCTTGAAGTCGTGATTGTAGCTTGTAGCTTTTGTGGTTTAGCTTGCCTGGTGATGTTACATCAACAGTATCTAGGCCAGTATAAATACTTGTGTCATAGCTTGAGACCCCAGTGGGTGGAGAATCTGACCTCTCTCGCGGAGCAATAAAATTCGTCTTTTCCTTTTGACGTGGTATTGTCCAAAAGAGCAGATGCTTACAAAAGAAAATTCAAGTTCTGAGATGGATGTCACACCAAGCCCAGTTTGTTGACTGTTAGAAGTTCAGCTAATTTCTCAATGCTGTTAAAATTCCCTACAGGGGAACATCAATTATTCTTCAAAAAAAGAGATGATTTTTATAGATTGTGGGCAGTAATTTGTTCCTGAACTAACAGCTGCACTCAATATTTTTAACTGTTTTTGCTCTAGCTTCATAAATCTTTTTACATTTTGGATAAAAGACGAGGTGTTGGCAGCTCCTATATTTATCAGCAAATCTAACACATCCACATGATGAGCATCGACACGCTGTTTAGAGATCGGTGGGTCTGTCTGAGCGATGGTCTCTGGCACAGATTCAGGTTCACTCTTGGCACTTTCGGCGTGAAACAGAACATGAATCAACACAGGTTTGTTGAGGTTTTGCACGTTTATTTCACTTTAGGGCTGAACACACATGCATGTTCATGCTTAGTCACACACCTCTCAGTTTGGAATGTGAAGATTTAGGACCACAGGTCAAGATGGCGAACATCTTCTCCACCTGTACTCGAAGCATTTAGATCTGTGATAAAGACGGGAGGCTAATGTAGGTCACCAGAGGTGGGGAGAAGAGAGGTTGAGGGAGCAGGACTTAATTTAAACAGGTGGGTTAACATTTGTATTTATTCTTAAATCATTACCAGAGATTCACAGAAGTTTTATGAGTAAAATGATGAGAGTCCAGATCATCCACAGACCATACCGCCCCATAATCTGATGTGCTGTTTTGTAGTTTTAAGCGTTTATCTTGATTAGCTGCAGATTTGATTGCATTTCAATAGTTCATAGAGGTAAATCCACCCTCATACTTTGCATTTATTAAGTTAGTCCTCTGGGATTTAAACCTGGCGGCAGCATTTGAACAACCCTGATGGAGTTTTGACCCATCACAACAGCTGCATACATGCTAACATCAGAACACTGGTTAAATATGATCTTGTGTCATACGCAACTCAGTTTAACCCTCTAAGAACCAGAATGCACCCAGATGTAACGATAATGACAGTGTGCATTAATCAGTGTTTTCACACTTGAACGGATGATTACAGTATAACGTGCACCTGTAATTTGCTAACGTGCATACGCTGTGTTTCTCCCAGGCCTTCCTGTTGTGCTGTCTCAGCCAAGCCAGTTGCTGCAGATCCAGACGCCACACGCCGTTCCTGGTAGTGTGGTTGCCATACCAACGCTCAGCCAGGACAAGCCTGTTCCTGTAGCTGCACCGCCACTGGTTTCTGTCACTCTTCGGACCCATTCCTCAGATGAAGAAGTGAGTTAGTTAATGCTCAGATATAAGCTATATCAACAGGTGAGGACACAAACGTGCGCTTCAGCTGTGCATATTTTTGTTTACGTAGTTTAGATTTGTTTGCTTATAGTCAACTCTTGAATGTGAGACTATAGAAAAGCCTGGAAGATGAAGCCTCTTCTCAGTGACTCTCTTAGCTTTATACAGAGTCAGTCTTGCCTTTATTTTTTTGATGTGTTAATGTGGTTCCTAGTTGACCTATTTCTGTTCTCACACGTTGAATAAATAAAATAAGCCGTTTCTTCTGACGCTAAGTTTAGGGAAAAGTTAGTGATTTGTAAACATTTCAAGGCCCACTGCAAGACCTGACAGATGTGTGGTTGACCAAACAAAAAGTCAAACACAAGCTGTTTGACATCTTTGTGAAACAAGTTTTGTTTGAGTTTGGGCATTTTGGAAACACATGGCTTAATTTAATATCCTTGTCAGCGATCTGCCCAAAGTGGAGGAGTTTTACCTCCTTCTCTCCATTTTCCTGTCGGTTCTGGTGGACTTTAGGTTTGACGGTTGATTCCTTTAGTTGCTGTAGTACTGTCGATGTGCTAGTTAGCAGTTTCAAATGCAATAGTCTTTTTAACAATGTAAAATACCTTTAGACATAGTGTTTGAGTGCGTGCGCTTGCATGCTGCTGCACAATTTTGAATTTTCTACTCCGACGAAGATGGGCGCCGTTTCCCTGTATGAAACCACGGCATTGTGGTTTTCATGGTGACATGGATCCAGTCCAACCCAACCACCTTTATCTTAACATTATTTTGTATTATTTTCCTTATTTTTACAGACTATTAACTTTAATTTCTCTTAAAATGTAAAAAGTGTTGCTGGGAAGGCATTTGTTCCTTTTATAATTGTGATAATTGGGGTATTTTCTCACCAAAATGGGAAAAGTCATTACACTGCACGGACCATACCACTCAGTTTAGGCACTAATGGCATTTTATTACAGATCTCCAGACCAAGAACATTTTAATAGTACACAGAAATATAAAGATAAGTGTTATTGTTTTTGTGTGAGCAAAGAACACATTTTTTAAAATGAGCCAAAACAGTTAATGGAGAGTTCAAATTCAAAGATACTTTATTAATCCCAGAGGGAAATTATTAGAGTTTCAGTACACACAATTCTACAGTGGGGATGGGGAGCTGCTGACGTCAACTGGGGCTATAGTCGGACGGTGGAAGGAGTACTTTGAGGAGCTCCTCAGTCCCACCTACGCTCGTTCCGAGGAGGAACCAGAGCCGGGAGACCTGGGGATGGACTGTCCAATCTCGGGGGCAGAATTTGCTGAGGTAGTCAAACAACTACACAGCGGCGGAGCCTCGGGGGTGGATGAGATTCGTCCTGGGTATCTCAAGGCTATGGATGTTGTAGGGCTGTCATGGTTGACACGTCTCTGCAACATTACATGGTCATCGGGGGCAGTTCCTGTGGAGTGGCAGACCGGGGTGGTGGTCCCCATCTTTAAGAAGGGTGACCTGAGGGTGTGTTCCAAATATAGGGGGATCACACTCAGCCTCCCTGGAAAGGTATACTCCAGGGTACTGGAGAGGAGGGTCCGATCGATAGTTGAATCTCAGATAGAGGAGGAGCAATGTGGTTTTCGTCCTGGCCGTGGAACTGTGGACCAGCTCTATACCCTTGCAAGGGTGATGGAGGGGGCATGGGAGTTTGCCCAACCAATCCACATGTGCTTTGTGGATTTGGAGAAGGCTTATGACCGTGTCCCCAGAGTCACCCTGTGGGGGACGCTCCAGGAGTATGGGGTGGGTGGCTTTCTGGTAAGGTCCATTCAGTCCCTTTACCAGAGGAGCGTGAGTTTGGTCCGCATAGCCGGTAGTAAGTCGGACCTGTTCCCGGTGAGGTTTGGACTCCGCCAGGGCTGCCCTTTGTCACCGGTTCTGTTCATTACCTTTATGGACAGAATTTCTAGGCGCAGCCGTGGTGTGGAGTGTGTCGAGTTTGGTGGCAGGAGAATCTCGTCTCTGCTTTTTGCGGATGATGTGGTCCTCCTAGCTTCATCCAGCTCTGACCTTCAGCTCTTGCTGGGTAGGTTCGCGGCCGAATGTGAAGCGGCTGGGATGAGGATCAGCACCTCCAAATCTAAGACCATGGTTCTTGACCGGAAAAGGGTGGCTTGCCAACTCCGGGTCAGGAGAGAGGTCCTACCTCAAGTGGAGGAGTTAAAGTATCTCGGGGTCTTGTTCATGAGTGAGGGTAGGAGGGATCGGGAGATCGACAGGCGGATTGGTTCGGCGTCTGCAGTGATGCGGACGCTGAGCCGATCTGTCGTGGTGAAGAGGGAGCTGAGCCAGAAAGCCAGGCTCTCGATTTACCGGTCGATCTACGACCCAATCCTCACCTATGGTCATGAGCTTTGGGTAATGACCGAAAGAACAAGATTGCGGATTCGAGCAGCCAAAAGGAGTTTCCTCCGTAGGGTGGCCGGGCTCAGCCTTAGAGATAGGGTGAGGAGCTCGGACATTGGGGAGGGACTCGGAGTAGAACCGCTGCTCCTCCGGATCGAAAGGAGTCAGTTGAGGTGGTTTGGGCATCTGGTCAGGATGACATACACCAGAATCACCAGGATGTATGTTCTGTTTAGAACGCAGGTTTTTTGGGTGTCGTTGAACCTTTTGTGTGTTTATGTTGGGTGGGAGCATTTTTAATAATTTTAAAAACCTGTTTGTTGCTTTTTCTCTTTTTTTAAATTCTCCTTTTCTTTTGTATAGCTGTGTAGACTTAAATTTCCCGTGCTACTGATGTACAGGCACGTTCATTTTCTTGTTAGACTTCTGTTCTGCTGCAG